>NC_141598.1:48947046-49297046 GCF_047967505.1 Dipteris shenzhenensis | reverse complement strand
GAAGCCGACCAGTCAACCTATTCGGTGGAACCGACTAGTCGTCCATGGAATATTTAGGGAATATTCCCTATACCGTCACCTCGGGGGCTCTCGCCCTCGAACGCCCACCAGGGGGGCCAGCTAGCCCCCAAACCCCAGCAAGAGCAAGGGGCTCCCACACAATCACCTTTCTACCATCAATGGTCTCATTGATAGACCTCATCTAACATGCAAGTCAGGATCCATCCAGTGTCCGACGTTCACACATGGCCTCTTCTCATATGGGGGCCTTACAACTTGAGCACCTTGGACCACTGGTGGTTACCAGGAGAGTGGGGCATTGAGCATATCTAACATTTCTTCATATTAAATGATAGGGTGCATGAAACATTGCTCATCGAGCAATGCTTTATGTTGCATTGTGATTGGCTATGAAAATAGGGTGTTGCTCTGAAAAGACATTGGGTTTGGTGAGATGGTGAGGCCTCACACTTTAAGGTCGCCAAGCCATTCTCTTTTGCTGCAAGATAGGGATGGAGATGAGCTTGTTTTTTTTTGGACCTGGGCATGGCAAGGGAGATCATGATGGTGCTATATCCATGGTAAAAAGAACACTGACTTATGAGAAATTGAAGCCCACTGGTCCCATCTTGAAGTGTGCTACTGATGTGGTTACTTTTCTATGAGACTTCTTCTAAGAGAGAAATGTAGCATAATGGAATGCAGTTGTGTGTTTTGGGAGATTAAACTTGGAGATTTGAATAGAGAGGTGAAGTGGAATTGTGAGAGTATTTCAAAGTCTCACTCCTTGGATGCCTTTTGTGATCGTAGCCCAATGGATACAACTACCCTGGCAACAAGATCATTGGCATGTTTATGTGAAGCGTGCATGCATTCACAATGGAACCACTGCACTAACAAGGCACATGTGCAAGCCTTGGCTTATCACATTATGGTGTCGCTACTTGATGCTGCTGAGGCCAATGCAGATGAATGTATATGATAGTGTCACATATGAATGCCACTATGATGTGTTAAGTAGTGCTTTGTGTGTTGGTGACACTTTTGCAGTAAATCTACTTGAATGTATATGATAGTGTCACATATGAAGGCCACTATGATGTGTTAAGTAGTGCTTTGTGTGTTGGTGACACTTTTGCAGTAAATCTACATGGAACAATCAATACTGAGGATGCATATCTATGTCTTATCAAGTGCATGGTGGTAAAGGAGAAAGTAGAAAAGGGGTACATTGATGATGTTACAAAGTAGAGTGCTCAAAGATGGAGAGAAGGAGCTCACAAGGGAGAATATGGAGAGAAAAGATGATGAGACCAACACACAATAGGAGCCAATCAATATGGATTAGCTATCACCTCCACAAATGGAAGGCTAGGATGATCCACACAATAGAAGGAGGAAACCATACAATAAATAGAACTAGGTCCCTATCCATATCCCATCTAATATCCACTTCCACCAATCATGTGAAGGTGGATTTAAGACCCCTCTAAAAATCCTGATAATCTCAACCCTCCCCCTCAATATGATCTTGATAGAGTATTGAACTAACATCAAGTGATAAAATGGGTTTGCCCTATCAGTAATAATAGGCTTTTAAAAGGTGTTGGATTTTAAGGAAGACATGGTGTTAACTATCAACACACTACATAATGAGGGTAGTGCATTGATTACAATATGTCTCTATAGTGTTGCATAATCTTCTCAACATCCGTATGCATTGCACGTTGGTCATTGTCACACAATGACCAACACAAGTCTGTGTGAAGGTGAGGGATCAAGGAGGATAGTAACACCATAAGAGAGACATATGGTAGAAAACAATCAATCTATTGCAATCTATATCATCAAAAATATATAATAGGATTCTTATATAGAAAGAGCCCTTTGAATGGTCAACACCTGTGGGATCCTCTGATCCACATCTCTCCTTATGGATGTCCTTGATCCACATCCTCACATCATGTAGTCCACATCCTAGGGTGGCTACTTTAATACATTCCTATACCATACCTTGGCCTCTAATATGTGCACATGGCACCATATCTCAACACCTCCCCTTGGTGCCATGATCCATTGGCTACTGCAAGGTGATCAGATGTGAGTTACAAGCTCAAATCCTCCCCTGGGTGCTTACATGGCTACTCTGAGGTGGTCAGGTCTGATTACAAGAATATAGGCTAAAGGTGGAAAGGTTGTTGCTTCTCAATACATGTTGTTCTTGTCATTCTGCTCATGGCTTGATGATGACTCCATGTAGTTGACCTATTGGTTCTTCAATCTACAATCTTATTCCTTATGTCCCAGCTTCTTGCAATGGTGACACTTTGGTTCGTTCTTTAGTTACATTCACTTTGATTATAGTGACCCATCCTTCCGCAATGGTAACACTTCGTTGATGTTTTACTGAAAAATGCTTGTTCTTAATTATTGTTGTTGCATGTTGATGTCAATGTTGATACCTTCAACTCTCTTTCTTTTTCAAGAAGAGAGGATACACATTCCTCAAACTTTGGATCTAGGAGATTTTTCAAAGTGGTTGTCAGTGCGCTGTACTCTATAGGCATGCTTTTAAGGAGAATTGCAAGTGCATCTTTTTCCCCTACTTTTGCATTTATGCCTTCTAGTTGGGTCATAATGCTTTTGATTTTGTTGACAAAATTGTGCTCATGAAGCTCATGTGCAAACCATAGAATTCAATCTTAAGATGAATTTCTTGTTTTTTGGCTTTTGCACCAAACACTGTGTTCAACTCATTCCATTGATCTTTGGCATGATCCTTGGAGTCTATATGATGAATTACATTTGGACCCAAGTGCAAACCAATGAGTGATAGTGTTGCTTCATCTTTTTCCTTCTAGGCATCATTTTGTGCAGTGGGGGTATGTCTTCTTTTACAATCGACGTTGTCACCAACAAATCTTCACATAGAGTCTTTAAAGACTCAGCTGCTACATTGGAATGCTCCAAGAATACTCAATACCAACGCCCTGAGGGGTGGCAACAATGAAGAGGAAATGGCAAGAGTAGTGAAGTGGGAGAAGAGCCTAGTTCTCTGATACCATGTTACAAAGTAGAGTCCTCAAAGATGGAGAGAAGGAGATCACGAGGGAGGAAATGGAGAGAAGATATGGTGAGACCCACACACAATAGGATCCAATCCATATGGCCACAAAGGAAGGCTAGGATGATCAACACACAATAGGATCCAATCAATATGGATTAGCTATCACCTCCACAAAGGAAGGCTAGGATGATCCACACAATATAGTATTGATATGAATCTGATTAGTGTTGAAACTACTTTTGATGCCTTGTTTGTGAGTTATCTACTAAGCAAGGTGCTAGTTAGCAGTGTATCTTTTATGTTCATTTTTTTTATAACGTTATGCTAGTGATCCATATGACATTGTTAGAAGTTAACAGTGTATGATGGTGTTAGAAGTGT
This sequence comes from Dipteris shenzhenensis, assembly GCF_047967505.1. Classification (NCBI taxonomy): domain Eukaryota; kingdom Viridiplantae; phylum Streptophyta; class Polypodiopsida; order Gleicheniales; family Dipteridaceae; genus Dipteris; species Dipteris shenzhenensis. The sequence continues at coordinate 49,293,598 of NC_141598.1, read as the reverse complement.
TATAGTTAACAATGTATGATGGTTTTTTATTTGTGCTAGTTTATAGTGTTATTACACTTAAATTCTAGTGTATGATAGTCCTAGGTGTGCTAGTTAGCAATGTGACACTGTTTGATGTATGCTAGTTAGCAGCATTACATGTGCTAGAGTTAACAATGCTAATAGTGTTTGTCAATGTGGCCCTTGCCCCTACAGGGCTAAAGGGGACCCCTCAAGGGCCATATTGACAAAACAGGTATCCCTAGAGTCTTTTCTAGAGAGATAAATGTTTGTCGATATGGCCCTTGAGGGGTCCCCTTTAGGTGCAAGGGCCATATTGACAAACATATTGATAACATTTATCTCCAACAAGGAGCAGGCAAGGAGCATAGTTTTAATCTTTGTTATAGTGACTAACCTCTAGATATCAGAGCCTTGTTTATAGTTGCATGGTTTTGACATATTGATTTATAGGGCACTAAATTGGTGGTATGGTTTTACTAATAAGACCAATAAATAGATGACAAAATGGGCGATTAAAAATATTTTCTATTGCAAAGTATTGGATGGAGAGGCTAGAGTAAGAGGATTGAGAGTCTAGATAGAGAGGCAGCACAAAATTTTCCATGTACTCTAAAAACATTTTCAAATAAAGTGCATCACCACTTCCATAACTCGCCACTTTATCAAGGTGTATCACCCAATCCAAACTTGCCAAAGTATCCCCTACCTCTTCCAAAACCCACCCTCTCTAATTTCCGCCCAAAGCAGCCCCTACCCTTTCCCTCATCCCTCCAAAAGTTGCCCTTGTTTTCTCCACAAATGCCCCTACCTTTTTCACTTTATAGTAGTCCTAGAACTCCCTCTTTGTAACTAAAACTCTCCCTCTTTCTCAGATCTCCAAAGCAGCCCTGAAACTACTTCTTCTACTGCTCCAAAACTCCTCCTTCCACTCCTCCAAAGCAGCCCCAAAACTCCTCTTTCCACTCCACTTGCCAACTCCACTCCACATGCCTGCTCCAATCCTCTTTGCACTCCAATTGCCTACACCACTCCTCCTTCTCCTCCCCCCCCTCCTCCCCTGGGCTACTCTTCTCTCCCTCCAGTTGCCCTCCTCCCCCCCTCGGGTTGCTCTTCCCCCTCAAGTTACTCTCCCTCGGGCTGCTCTCCTCCCCCCTTAGGCTGCTCTCCTCCCCCCAACAATCTGCTCTCTTTGCCCTTGGGCTGCTCTCCCCCTTGGACTACTCCTTCTCAAGCTGATCTTCTCCCTCTTGGCTGCCCTCTCCCTCTTGGTTGTCCTCTTTGTCTTTGTTTGCTACCCTCTCCCTATCTATCCAAAGCAGGCCTTACTGCTTCCAAAACCGACCGTCTCCCCTGTTCGTCCAAGGAAGCCCCTATCCTTTCCCTTATCCCTCCAAGATTTTTTCTTTTTTTCTCCATAGAAGCCCCCACCTTTTCCACACTATACTAGGCCTAAAACTCCCTCTTTTTAAGAAAAACTCTCTCTCTTCCTCAGACCTCCAAAGTGGCCCCAAAACCTTTACTTCTATTCCTCCAAAACTACTCCTTCCACTCCTCCAAAGCAACCCCAAAACTCATCTTTCCACTCCACTTCTCTTTCAACTCCAGTTGCCTACACCACTCCACCCCTCTGCCTTCCTTCACCCTCCCCTCTTCCTAGGGCTACTATTCTCTCCCTCTAAATGATCCTCTATCCCCCTGGTTGCCCTCCTCCACCCTCGGGCTTCTCTTCCCACCTGGGTCACTCTCCTTCTGCCTCGGTCTACTCCCCCGCCCCCCCTGGCTGCTCTCCTCCCCCCTCAATCTCCTTCTTGGGCTGCTCTTCTCCCTCTTGGTTGCCCTCTCCCTCTCCCTCTTTGTTGTCCTCTCCATATTCATTTATTGCCTTCTACAAGCCCTGGACGTGAACGTATTGTTCCATCCATGTAATGAAATCAAGAACCTGCATATGAAATCACGTAGTAAGACCAAAATGAAAGGAATGAGATTATGTTGCTCACCCACGAATGGACACACAAGGGCTAGCCACCATCATGTCCTAGTGTGGCTGCCAGCCATGGCTATACCATATCTCAGGTGGTCGTCCCTGAGCCTATTCCATAGCGGGATCCTCAAATCCCCCTCCAACTCAAATCTAGTTGGCAAGTTAAGAAACATGAATTGGGCCGCCCACTTGACATTCTTTCCCAGTCTCATGTAGGGCATGTCTTTCCTAGCAGCCTTTAAGAAAAACTAGTGTGCCTGTGCAAAAGTATCATTTTTCTTTGATGCAACGAAGTCCATGCCCATGGAGACAGTCTCCAATCGCGCAAGCACACAGCAAGGTATCCCATCCCAATTGCCATATTTTGATTCCTTAGATCTAACAAGTACTTGAAGTTGACATGACCATATCTCTTGTGCCATTTTGCAGATAGTGGCATCTGTTGCATTTGAGCTAACATGGCATGCTTATCTGGTATTGTCGCTAGCATCCTATATAAGCATCCTTCCTTGACACCTTTTGCTACTAGCTGACCTCTTTTGGATTTGTCTCTGATAGTGCATTCATCACCGTCGAAGATGACTTTGTAGTTGTGTTCCATCATTTGACCTACTGACAAAAGGTTCTTGCTAAGCTTCGAAACATAGAGCACATCTTTGACTGATCCTTTTGTACCAGTGAAATTGTTCATAGGGATAACACCTGTCCCTTGAACTGGATTTGGCGTATTGTCTGCTGTGTAGATGACATTTTTTTGTCCTTCTAATGGCTTCATTTCTGTGAACCATTCCTGATGATTTGTCATATGAGATGATGCACCGCTGTCGATGTACCAAGGATCCTGTTCCACTTGGTCGACTTGATAGCTGAAATCCTCTTTGGGATTGAAATCAGTGTCTAGGTGCATTGTATCAGTCTGATGCAATTCCTCACTTGCAAGAAACATATTTCCATGTTCATTTGCAAAACGACTGTGACTAGAATGTCCACCACGATGATTTCCTCTTCCTCGGGAATTCCCTTTGCTGGATTGACCGCCTTGGTCATACTGCTTCTTGCGGCAATCTCTTTCATAGTGTCCAAACTTGTGACAGTAGTTGCACTGAATGTTTGACACATTGGTGGATGCATTCCCTCGTCCTTGGAATCTTCCTCGATTGGAATGATTTCCTCTTTGCTGATTTTGATGTTGCTGAGGATGATGCTGATGCTGATGCTGATTTTGACTTTGATTTTGTTGATGATGACCACTTTTCTGATATGATCTACCTCTGTTTCTGCCTTTGCCTCTGCTTCTATCTGAAGCTATGAATGCCTGATCATTAGAATGACCTTTACATGCTTGAATGGCCTGAGTCCTGAGTTCTTCACCAAGTAGAACTGACTGAAGTTCTTCCAGTGTTGGAATTTACCGTTGGATGGCAATACTTTGGACTAGATCCTCATATCCTTCTCCTAGTCCATTCAGGATTACTTGAACCATTTCTGCAGGATTCATAGTCTCTCTTGCTACTGCAAGTTGATTGTTGTAGTCTTTGATGTGGAGTACATAAGCATGACCGGTTTCACTGCTGTTGCGGAAACTCTGGTTGATCTGGTTTCTCAGGGTGAGAATCCTGGATGTGTTCTTGGACTCATAGAGAGCTGCAAACATATCCCATGCTTCTTTTGATGTCTTGACTATGTTGAGCTGTCCTAGCATGACATCTTGCACATTCTACTTGATCAGGTGATAGGCATACTTGTCTTTCTTATCCCATTCTGCTTGAGCTTGGGCAATGGCAGGATCTGCTACTGGTGCGGAAACTGTTTGTGTAGATGTAGATCCCGATGTAGATCATGTTGCTGGTGTTGTGACAACAGATGGAGTAGAGCTACTGGTGGCTGGATTGGCCAATGGTCTAGGTATAGATCCATCGACATACTCCCATTTGTCCTGAAGCACAAGAATGGTCTCCATTCGGTATTTCCATGTATCGTAATTAGAGTTGTCTAACTTAGCAGATGCCTCCAGATTGAGGTTGCTAGTCGACATGGTGCAAACAATGTACTCAAAAAGTGTCCTGAAAAACTCTGTATGAATCAACTGCAAATACACTGAAGATGCCAAGTGAGATCTCTGTACCGTCGGTGAAGATAGAACTGCAGTATATAAGATCTGATCTGTGTTACAAGGCTTGTGGCAATGATGCCGGGAATAGCCAAGAGGCTCTACAAGGCTGAAAAAATGATGTGCACGATGCCGTGAGATAGCCAAATAGGCTTTACAATGGTGGCATGTGTGTGAAATCAAATGCTATCTGCCCACTGAATCAATCTGCAATGCCTCTGAACTCTGAAGTCTGCTCACTGAACTGATGAACGTAAGGTTTCAGGTAATGTAATGATGTGAAATCGGATGTGAGCGTATGGACTGACTCCGAGTAGGTACTAGTCAGGAATTTTGGGCATGGCTTAGATTGGCAACTTGGGGAAATTCAAAGCGTCCCCTCTATGGCGATCTAGTCTACTCTGATCTAGATCTAAACCAACCGTCGATCGATGAAATAACAGCAAATAATTCCTTTTCTTTTATTCTTTTTAAGTGCTGGGTCAGATGCGTCGATGGAGAGGCAAATGTGCATGAAGGAAGTGGTTTTGTCGGCGAGGCTCAAATGTGAGTGTAACTTGCACCAAAATGTGCGCATGATGTGACGAGCGCGTAGAGCACAAAAAAACGAGCGACTTTCCTTTTTGGAGCACCTCAAATTCTTCGTGGATCAAGAGATACGACTTGATCTAGGTGGAGGGACAAAAGGAGTGCAAATGGTGCTCAATGATGATGTGTCACTGAAGTCTCATGCAGTGATGATGTGGCACTGTGCTTAGCAAGAGGTGTGCCAGTGAAGCTCTGTGCTGAGGTGGCAACTGTGTGCATAGTGTGCTTGACAAGGGACTGTGTCTGCAGAGGGTCAGTGCTGACTGGACTGCTGAGGTAGTAGTGCTGAGGTGGCATAGATGATGTCAGCAAGGTGATGTGGCAATGCTGATGTGGCACTGATGACGTGTCCCTAATGACATAGCACAGGTGATGTGGTTGATGATGTGTCATTGATGATGTGGCATAGGTGACGTGGTTGATGACATGTCACTGATGACATGGCAGGTGACATGGTTGACGATGTGTCACTGAAGATGTGGCAAGTGACATGGTAGGATGATGTCACTGATGATATGGCAAGTGACATGGCTGATGATGTGTCACAGATGATGTGCCAAGTGACATGGCTGATGATGTGTTATTGATGACATGGCAAGTGACATGGTAGGATGATGTGGCTTGCTTATGTGGCACTGATGACATGGTAGATAGGATTACCACGTGGCAAATTTTGAGATGCTTATCTGCCACATGGCAAATAAGATGACGTGGTGCACGGGCCATGTGTCACACTCTGGGAAGCCAAAATCTACCAAGATTCGGACGGAATCTTTCGGATTCCGTCGTCTTCTCCGTCGATGGAGCTTTGGAGTCGCACACTATGGAGAGCTTCAAGGAGCACAGTACGCTCAATCCAAAGCAAAAGAACGCGTTGGCGAGGCAGCTGAATACAAGGAGGTGTAGGAGCTACAAGCACTAAAGGTTGCATCACCCTGCATGATTGCCCACGACCTCTACATGCTGCTGCCTATAGCGACACTCACCATGTGCCGTTCCTATGAACGTTTGGTCACACTAGACAACAGAACTTTGGGATTCGCCAAGCCTCAGCTAACTCACCACTTCTCGCAGCTTTCTGCTGCTTGCTAATCGCCATCGCCAAAGCTCGCCATAGAGGCGTTGAAGTTGACGTAGAGGTGTTGATGGTGTTGAAGTCGACGTAGAGGCTGGCTGTTGAAGGAGTCACTGCTCGGTTGAGAGGCTTCGAGAGGCTTTAGACGGGTTGGCATCAGGTACCCGAGAGATCTCATTATTGTAGAAGGAGGTCCCGTATGTAGCTTGGCAACTGGCGGAGCGCTGGAAGAGCTAGTGCTGGGTTGTAGTCGTTGGAGAAGCTTGGATGCGTGAGCTCCTTGGTTGATTGGTCATTTTTTGTAGAAGGTTGTGGGCGAACCATTGTAGGAGGCATCGTTTGGAGAGCAAGGCAGCACTGTTGTGCCAGTGAAGTCGTCGCTGAGCCCGTAGAGCTGTTATGACAATGGCGGTGGCCTTGGAGGCTCTTGTTGGGGTGACGCATTCGAGTCAGCAGTCCGTCGAGGGAGTTTGTGAGCTATGGCAGCCATTGAGCGTGAAGCTTATTGCAAGTTGAGTCAGGATCTATTGATCGTTTGTAGCATTGTGGTTGCATGTGAGTCGTGAAGCATTCTGCATGGTGGTAGAGAGGCTGAGTCGGCTAGACCTCAAGTGCTATGAAAGGTGTTGCTCGTAGAGATGTCACTTGAAGATGGCTGAGCCTTATTGTGTTGAAGTCGGCCTTCGTCAGTTGCTCTGTGGAGAAAGCTAGTCTAGATCTCAGAAAACCTTATAGGAAACTCCTCATCAATTTGAACTATAGAGAACCTTTAAACTCTCTCAAAGGATAGAGAACACATAGAAGATGTTTCTCACATGCAAGAAGAAGTCACTCCCTATCTCTCTTTCAATAGATCTCTCACAAACTATCAAAAGAGATGAACAAAAATTCCTCTCAAATGGACGGAAATTTCTCTCAATGGAAGTGAAGGGAAGAATCTCACAATCACTCAAGAGAACTCTCAATCTCACAATCTCTCTCACTCTCACAAGAAGGATGGCACCTCAGCGGAAGGCAAGGAAGCTCTGATACCATGACAAAATATGAAGAGGGGAGAGGAGAAGAGTGGAGATGAGGAGAGAGGGCACAGCTAGAGAGCACACCACAAATGACTAATTGTACACTAGATTTAGTTGAAAAAATAGAATATATACAAACCCTTTTAGGGTTAGGGTTAGGGGATCTAACCCTTTCCTTTATAGCACTCTATAAGGTTAGTGCTATGCACATATGATCACGTGATGGTGCTATGCACACATGATCACATGATGTTGAGCGTGAACTCTCAACAGGTGCCAGAATCTTTTGAAACCCACATTAAGGGTACATTTCCAAAGCTATCTCTTAGGTATTGTGGACAATACCTATACATAAGAGAATTATAGAACTTGCTTTTACAAATTAGCCTTACCAAAAGGATCTAGAGTACATCCAGTTTTTCATGTAAGTAGGCCTAAAAGGAGGGTAGGAGATGATTACAAACTCATCAGAAATCAAGTCCTCGTTGAACTCATTCAACCTCTTTCTTTACCACATGGATCAGGGGAAAGTTTAGATAGATAAAGAAAAAAGAGCAAGACATACAATATGTGAAGAATGTTTGGATAAGTGGAAGCATAGACTTGAAGAGAGTTCAACATGGGAAAGGGTAAGCAATCTTCAGAGGAGGTTTTTCAATTTTGTTTTGGAGGACACGTAAGCAAGGGGGAAATCAAGAGGGCTTGGCAGTGTAACGGTGGACTTTGTAGTAGAGAGTATGATCTACATTGGATTTCATGTATCCCAGATCAGCAAAATACTTGTCAATTCTATTGTACCAACTTCTGGGTGCTTGCTTTAAGCCATAGAGACTTTTCTTGAGATGGCAAACCTTATTCTGCTTTCCTAATTCAACATAACCTACTGGTTGTTCCATGTAGACTTCCAGGTCTCCCACCAATGCAAAAGGCTAATTTCAACATACGCCTTGCCAATGATTCACGGGCTAAACCCTTGGGAATAGTAAATGGTGTGTCCACAAAGGTCGCAGGAGTCCGCTTTTCCCTTCAATTCACAATCTTGGATCTCCCCAAAAAATCCTATCAAATCTTACTGCGACGTCCTTGGTTACGGGAAGCATCAGTCCTCCATGACTGGGGAACTAATATCAAAGAAACCACCCCTCGGTCTTGTACTACAATGGTTTGAGTAGCCAACTCATCTGCCCTTTGATTTTCTTTTCTATTCATATGAACAAAATTGCAAAAATCAAATTGACTACATAGTGCCATAGCCTTTTGATTAAGCTCCTTCAAATGAGGACTTCTTGTCTTGTAATGCCCTTGCATTTGCTTTATAATAAGTTGAAAATCTCCTCTTGCTTCCAATTCTTTAACTTTTCTTTGAAGACAACACTCCAAACCAAGAATCAAAGCATTATACTCAGCTGCATTGTTGTTAGTTGTGATACCTAGAAGCTCTTGTCCTCTTGCCCACACCTCTTGACCTTCAGAATCCATCAAGACTATCCCCTCGGCTCCTTGTTAGCATGAAGGGCTAAAAGCCCCATCAAAACAAAAGCTATTGGCGGTGTCTCCCTTTCATCATTAATGTCCTCCTTATATTTCTTTTCTTCTCTTAGATCCTGCCATCCTGTGAGCAAATCTGTCAAAGTGGACCTAGTGATATTTTCAGTGACAAAAGAGAAAGATAACTCTTGAAGCTCTGACAACCATTTTGCAAATCTCCCCCCCAAATCAGGCTTGCGAACAAGATATGCTAATATAGACTGAGAGGTAAGGAAGAAAAAACGCCGAGGTAATAAATAGGAGCAAAACTTTCTGACTAAAAACACCAAAGAGAGGGCTTGCTGCTCCATTTCTTCATACCTTGTTTCCACCTTTGTAAGCTATCGGCTGGCATAATAGATGGGTTGCATTCTACTTGCCTCTCCTTTTTGTAGCAATACAACACCAACTGAATTGAAAGATACACTTGGATTTACATAAAAGTCTTGAGCCCAATCAGGGGGCTTCAATATTGGGCCCTTACCCATGGCCTCCTTAAGTTGCTAAAAAGACTCTTGTTGCTCCACACCCCATTGGAAAGAAACTCCTTTTCTTGTCAACAAGTTCATGGGATGCACTATCTCTGTGAAATCATCACAAAAGCATTGATAATATTTGCTTTTTCCTAGAATTCTGCAAACACCAGTGACACTCTCAGAACTTGGCAATGCCATGATTGCTTGAACCTTTTCAAGATCCATTTGCAAGCCTTCTTTAGACACAATATGCCCCAACAAGGCTACTTTTGCTTGAGCCAAATGACACTTGCTAGGATTTAGACACCCTTTTGCTTCATCAATCCTAACTAAGGCCACCTTTAACTTTTCCATTCTTTGGTGTGACAAATATAGGAGATATCCATTCTGAATCATCAACAAGAAAGATGAATCCCCTACCTCAAGTAGTTGTGTTACCTCTTTCTTTAGTGCCTCAGCTTGGATCATCCCCAATCGCCTTAAACGTTGCACAACTAGCTTGCTTTCTGGCTTCAACTCAATCTTGTGCTCCACAAGAGAGATTGGTTAAACCTATGAATAGCTTGCTGCAAAGAGACATGGAAAATCATCTAACATATCCAAGTACTGGAGCTTCTCACTACCTAATAGAGAATCACTAAGAATCTCTTCATTGCATTGGCATCGTTTAGTGTGCTCCACATGCAGATCAAAGGCCACTCCTTCCACCTCACCCTCTAAGCTAGACTCCTCAGAGCTACACCCTGTCTCTTCTTCTTCATCAGTTAAAGTCAGAGCTCAAACTCTCTGATCTTAAAGACTCCTCCTTGACAACTTCCTTTTTGCGACTTCTAATGTTGTAGCACACCTTCTTATCATTTCCTTGCAAAATCATTTCTCTAGTATCCCACTTTTGAACAACCTTCACCTTGCATAGCCAAGGCCTTTCCAAAATCAATGGATAGGCATGTGCATCTGGCTTGGTAGGGATCACTTGAAAAGTAGTCGGCACAGAAATTCCACATACATCCACTTCTAGATTCTTCACAACTCCCAAGGTCTTAACCCTAGTGTTGTCAGCCAATTTGATGCGATAAGGAGAGGTAGTACTAGAGTATTTTAAATCATCATCTATCATGGTCTTCTCACTCATGACATTAATCGATGCACCTCCATCAATGTACACATTAGAAATCACTTGACCATCAATGATCACATCAACCATAGATACATCATCATCAACATCTATATCTACCTTTTGAACAACATGAATGGCACTTTTCTTCTTTTTCTTCTTTGACACTCTTGTGCTTGCTAGCTTTCCCCATTCCTTCCGTAGTTTTGGAGACAAAGCAAGTAATTGACCAAAGGTGATATGATCTTCCTTTTCTTTAAGGTCGGACAACAAGTCATAGCTTCCAATGCCTTGCCCTAAAGGAAATTCTGACATGCTAATTCTCCTTCTAGATGCCTCTTTGACCTTCTCTTGCTCTCAGCATTCTCTCCCTTCCCTCTTCTTCAAAAACCAACCTCTCTCTCAAATGCAGACACAGTTCCCCTCCCAAATATACACCCAAACTTTAGAAGACATCCCCGCTTGCTCCTGAGATTAATCTTTTGCAAGCCTCCTTGGTTAAAAACTCACACTACTCCATCAATTGGGATAAGAACTGATCTACTTTGACTCTTCGATTTTGCAAATTGCCCCTTCTGGTTCACCCGAGGTACCCACTACTACTCTTCTCAACAATGGTTTACTGCATTTACAGTTGTCTCATGTTCAAAAGAATCTCAAATATTTTCATGTTCTGTACGCGCTAACAAAATTCTAACTAAAATCCCTCCAAAATCCCTTTATAGAAATACTCTACTTTTACATTTTAATTCCCTTTTAGACACTGTTCTATCCTTTGGCACTTTTGCCTTTAGTTGGCAATATATGCCTCCCCTTAGATCCCTTCTCTACAAGCCTAAACTTACTTTCTTAGTAGAAAAATTCACCTTGTCTTGTCTTTGCACTTCTCTCAAAAGATTTAAATCCTTTCTCAAATCCTTTGATAACAAACTTCACATTTGTACCTCTGCCCCTAGCTTCTTTCGTCATCCCTTTCTCCGCTCCCACATTCGTTATGGCCTCAATCACATTCCTATCACACCCTTAGATCCACATCTCGCTCTTCAAGCACTCATCCAAACCTTTCACGACGTCTGTTTCTCCCTAAATTTGGACCCTAACCCCCTTTTAGAAACCTCTCCTTTCTTTTTTGGAAAGACTTCCATGCATTCTTTCCCCTCCTTAAAATCCAAAAGTCACCTCTTGAAGATAAGACTCTTCTTAGATAAGGCCTCCCAAACCCCCATCATTCTTTGCAAATTTTTAGTACACACCCTAACCTTGGAAAGGTTAAACTCCCCTGAATTTCTACCCTTTTCCAACCCCCCTTCCACTACTCTCTCATCCCTTGCTACTACTCTTGATTCCCTTAATCTTCCTTTTTCTTTCAAATCTTTACCCTATCTCAAATGCACCTCTTAGCCTTAGGGCTCAAAGAGCTAAAACACGTCATCTCCCTGGAGGGAGAAAAACAACATTCCACCCATAAAAACTTTCTCAATGTTTCCACAAACATGATGTGGGGCATTGATTCTAACTTACAATTCCTTGTTAATTTACCCCCTGAGATTCACTCCTTATATTCTGCTGACATAGCAAACTGCTACTACGAATCCGCCATTCCCCACTTTGGACCTTTTAGCCTTATAGAATCCCTCACCTATTTTTGCAAACTTGCTTCAAAAGTAGGCTACAAAGGCTTCTTTCTCAAAACTAGTAGTTTCCACCTCACAAAAAGGGCTAATGTAAAAACTCTCTTCAGCTTTGATACTTTTCTAAGTTAGAACCACCTTCTTCTTGATTCATGTGCTATCCAAGCTAGTTCTCTCTACTGGTCCCAATCCAAAGGCATCCCTATGGCCTTCTCTTGTCCACCTCTTTGGTACCACCTGTATCTCACTTCTTTCGAGTTCAAGTTCATAAAGAAGTTAGCACGTCTTGGCCTTTCTAACTTTCTCTCTTTCTTTCTCCTTACCTTTAGGTATGTCGAAGACATCCTCTTCATCAATAATCCCCTCATCACTAATTTCCTTGACCCCTCAAGACCTCTCAATGAGGATGACCCCCTTACCATCTACCCTCTTCACATCATCTCCCTCAAATGTAGCTTAACCTCCTCCTTTATCAACACCAACCAAAATCTCATAAAACTCTCTTGCACCTTTTTAAACATTCACATCTCTCTTTCCCCCCCTTTTCTTGGAGATTTTTCTTCCACATTTGTTTGGAAGAAAAAACTCCTCAATTTTCCCATTATCTCCCTTATTTGCTTCCATAGCAACCAACCATTTTCATCATCTTACAAAGTCTACCTAACCTATCCTTTACTCATATTCTGATGAATTTGATGCCTTTTTTCATTTATCTTTTACTTCTTAATGGCAGTAAGGACTCCCAAGGATTCTATAGTTCCACCATCAGCCAACTTTACTACCAGATGGGTTTACTCAAGTGCAGGTTTTCCCTGCTTTATCCAGCATTCCTTGGTACAAACACTCACTCCCGCCCCCCTAATGTCTAGGATGGCATCAACCTTTTAGTGTTGATAGATTATGGGGATAGCGGCGTTAGTGTCATCACCCTCGAAGTATTGGCCTAGCTTATTGATAGGAACCTTGGGTAAGTTCTACCCCTTTTCCAGCAATGATTGGTTGGCCTTAGGGTTGACGAGGCCTAGGGGCAAGAGTGGTCTATTCATCCAATTGGATAGGTCGTGCCAAAGGATGGGATTCCCTCTTAGCGGGGATGCAATCGGCATTTTTACCTCTATCGATAGGAAGGCAGCCAGCTCAGCACTATCGTAGGGTTCTTGTGAAGACTCTCCTTCCATGGATAATAGGTCCTCGAAACCGTAAAGGTCTCCTTCTTCCTGTAGGTTTTGCAATACTGGGTCTTCTTGGAACATTTTCTGCATCAAATCTGGAGCTTCTGACTGATCAAAGCAAAAATGTTCCTCATCTTCGAGTGATTTTGCCCCTTGGTGGCCCATTAGGTGGGTTGGATGGATAGTATTCAACCCTCTACTCGCCTTGAGTCTATGCTTGAACTTTTCCTAGCATTCCCGTACCAAGTTCTGAGACTCTATTACATATTGCTTCTCTAGGACCAGGTCAAGATAGGTTTCCTTATAGGAGGGTAGGGGTACTAGACCTTGGGCCTGCACTGGCTTGTTTACCTCTGAGCTCAAAGGTACCTTAGGGTTACCTGGGTGGAAGCATATTCGGAGGCAGAGGATGTGGTGAGGGTGGCTCTCACCTCATCGAAACCGTCTTGGATGAGCACTTGGTTAGACCCATCACCTACCCTTATAGCCTTCTTAGACCGGGTCAGTGGCTGTTGAGAGATCTCCGGGCCTTGCGGTAGGGGCCCTTTATCTTTCCTTGCCAGTTTCCTCATTGCCTTACCTAATTCTTTGGCTTGCCTCCTTATGATGACTTTTAAGGCTATTGCAGCCACCTAGCCTTGTTTGATACTAAGCAAGTTAAGGTTGGTGCTCTTAGGCAGGGTGACTCGGGTTGTTGGCCTTCTCAAGGGATAGCAGCAGATGCTCGATTCCACCCACACACAAGCGTGTGGGGCTAGTCATGGCCAAAGCAGCAGAGGTAAGATCCCTATAGGGGTAGTCCTTCAAGAAATGCGGCCCTTGGCACTTGAAGCATGACATCGGAGGGTTCGAAGTACCTCTATAGGGGCATTCACTTGCCCTATGGGGGGGTTGGTAGGTATAGCATTGGATCGGGGTCCTTTGGGCGATGGAGTTTAGGTCTCTAGCCCTTGAGTTCATGAGAGCGGTCTCGAACACGGGGACTTGTTGATCCTCTTATAGGAGGTAGTGACTTAGGGTGCCACTTCCTTCCTCGTAGGGGTAGTAGTCGAGGGGTACATGATCTGGATCTGTCTCCCCCCAGTCATTGGGCACTTCCTCTACCAACACTTGATTGACCAGAGCTATACGAGGTAGTGGAGATTGAGGGCCCAGTATGGAAGGTGGTAACGGAGCCGGCTAAGTCCTGCACTGGCTTGAACTAGCCAACGGGCCACCTTGTGTATTCAGAGGATTAGGCGGAGCCGTTAGGGCTTATGGGGGTCTCATTTGATACATGGGTTGAGGAGGGTACCTCAAAAGTTGACATTGGGAGGTATCGTGGTTTCCTCGCCTATGGCAGTGTGCGCAATAGTGTCGGCCTTTCCCTCAGGCACAGACACTCATTGGAGGTATGGTTGCCATTGCATACCCCACACTAGATGTTGTCTCTCCATGGAAACAAGTGGGGGTTGCTTGGCGCCTCCTTGGAGGTTCCTGACCTCCACTGTTGGCCTAGCTAATTTAGCAAATTGGAGGCTAGCTCACTCATATCCAAGCCCTTGGGCTCGTTGGTCTCCTTCTTGATCATTTTTACACAGGAAGACCTAACTGATGGAGTGTAAATCATGAAGCCTAATCATCTCTAATCACTAATTACCTTGTATTCGATGACTGTACTCTGTGGATGTTAATGTACAGCCTTTACGGATAATGGCAAATTCCATCCAAAAAAATTTACCAATTCCTCTTGGAAAGCGAAGCACCAAGAGATTAGTGAAGTGCAAAAAAGGCACGTGCATTGGTGTGTAAACCAGTGGTGGTGGCTGATTGGCTGGCACAAAGCTCAGAAAGATGACAACCAAGGTCATGTATAGGGGGCTTCTTGCTTGCCTGGTTAAGCTTGAGGATTTGAATGTGAAGTGGGATCTCACATGTGGAATGAATTGGTGGAAAGCATGCTGCCATGATATCTGGAAATCGCAGATTCTCGATAAGGAGAGATTGTTACTTTAGAAGATCCTAAATAAGTGTATTCATGTGCACAGTGGGTTAGCCAAATGGATGAGAGTAATTCCTTGATCTGTACTCTATGGTAATATGATTGAGCAAGTTAAACATCTATTCTGGGACTATCCTATGGTGAGGGAGGTGTGGATCCAATTGGAACATTCTGGTTTGATTGCTTCATTCTCCTTAAGAGCAAAATGGAAAATGGATATCCTAGAAGAGAACAATCACCTTCACTCAAATTTGGTGTGTTATTGGCTATTTCTAAGGGTGCCATTCATGTTGGCCATGTGTTCTCTGTCCGTAACTCTATGGTGTTCCACCAATCTGTCCCATTAGGCTCCATGGAAAGCGGATTCGAAGGAAGGTGAAGACTCTACTCTTCAATTTGGGCACAGTTGTGTCAAGCCAGGATTCGTTGTTGTGTTCATCTTTTTCAATGTACTTTTGAGTCATCAAGTCCTATTGCCTAGCAGTGTGGGCCATGGGCTGGTTGACCACTTAGTTGGCCAAGTTTTGTAATTGGTTAGACTCTTTTTGGGTTTTACCACCCTTGCAATATAAGATGGCCTTTTATTTTCCTTATTTTTGTAAAGAGCTCTATTCAACATGGATGCTCATCTTAAAAGCACAATTTATTTTGTTAGCTACCTTAAAGAATAGCATAATCAGGACTTTGTTGAGCTTAACTCTACCCAACTTTGTACTTGGAGATTCAAGGACTTTTTTAAATAGGAAAAAAGGGCATATTCCTTTTTGTTTGAAAAACACTCTATGCTAGGAGAGGTGACATATTGACATTCTACCTCATATTACTTGGTGATGGTAATGCAACTTGGTCAAAATTAAGTTAATTCTTTTACTTTTATCCCTTGGCTTTATTTATCCTTTTTACTCTCTAAAATTCAATGGTTCATCTAAGTGAAGTATTGAGCTTACTTAGCTTGTTGCCAAAATATGTGCAACCAAAGGAATCAAAAAGATTATCTATAGGAGAAGAGGATATCCAAAGCAAAGTACTTAATTGCAATGGGTACAAAAGTATCAATTAGACCAGCTCTATGATAATAATCAAAGAAACCATACATGTCATTAATATTATTTTAAATTAAATTAGAGCAATTTAGTATCAATTAGACCAACTCTATGATAATAATAATCAAAGAAACCATACATGTCATTAATGTTGTTTTAAATTAATTTTGAGAGGAGAAATTTTCTTTAACTTGAATGTAGTTTTTGGTTGTTTTTTCAAAGTAATCACTCATAAACATTTGCTCTCAATTCTTTAAGAAAAGAAAAGTAAACAATCTAAAGAAATGTTGAGCATAAACATGGCCTCTTTTTGCCCAACGAAGGTATGTAAAGCAATAAAGCTTAATTTTGTAACCATTGCAGTGTCTCCCTATTTTTTAAAACATTACACTTTAGTGTTAAGATTTGCACATTCTTCATGGGGGAGCATTTATATGGGCACCTAACCCAAATTCAAAGCGATTTTGGTACAAAGTCGAAGGAATGAATAGCTACAAGGAACATGTCTCCACTTGCCCATTAATTATTGAAGCCCTCTCTTATTAAGAACTGGTTTTTGTGAGCCACTAAGTGTCTACCACGTGAGATCTATGTATAACTAGTTGTCTTTCTGAATATTGACAAAGGGCTTAAGGGGAGCAATGCTATGGTAAATTGTTCAAATGCTTATGAATGCCATTAATGGTTCAAATACAACAACTGATGATTTAAAGAATAGTCTTTGCACCCTTTAAGGTGACCACTATTGCTAGGTGCATATAAGAGATGATACTTAATTAGGATCTCTTATTTATGATATAGTATTTTCACTTTTAGATGCTTGGATCCCTAGTTCATTCCTTCCTTAGCTTATCCCTTGTTCCCCTTACTCGATCATGATGATATTACGTCCGATACTTGGAATTAAGACATCTTGTCTATTCTATTGAATTTTTCCTTCTTTAATGGCTTGGGTCCGTATTTTCCTATAATTGTGTTATGTTTGAGAGCATCCCTATGTGCATAATTTCCTTAAGATGGTAACATAATAGGTAATTTTAAATGTAGATTAGCCTTTAGAATTGTTAGCACTAGTCAATGACGGGAATCCAATGAAGTTGACTTTAAAAAGCAAGGAATATCCTAAGAGGTCCACTTAAGCTGGTGTTTCTCTTCACCGGTAGTAACTTCTACTTTGTACCAGTTTATATAAGGGGCTTTCTTTTACCATGTAGCATTAATATGTCTATTTCTATGGCCTCAATAAACAAAAAATGTGAAGATAGTGGGAGAGAAGGAAGGAATCTCACTTGTGGCTTTCTCACATACACAATGGGGGAATACACACAAAGGTGGAGGCTGAAAATAGTCTCCTCTTCTTAGTTGTGAAAGCCAAAAGAACTCTAGTACAAAGAAATAGAAGAACCCTATATGTGGGTCTCAAACCAAACTCAGCTAACTAAGGTGGCATACTAACTGAGCCACGAACTAGAGTAGATAAGGATAGCTGTCATCCAGCTATTATTCATGGGCGGTGTACCAACCGCATCTGCAACTCACAAGTTAGTGACATAAATGCACAACGGTCACCCTGGCATATCACGAGTGGAGCTCGATATCTCAACACTCTCCCTCAAGCTGAATCCCAATTCCTGCACACCAAGCAGGTCTCTGAACTTGCGTAGCTTCTCTGTGCCCAATGCCTTCGTGAATATGTCAGCTACCTGATCCTCTGTGCTGAGATAAACTAGATCAATAAGACCTAGTAAAACCTTCCCCCGCACATAGTGATAATGCACCTCAATGTGCTTTGTTCTAGCATGATAGACTGGGTTATTTGCCAAGTGTATACTGCTCATGTTGTCACAATAAATGACAACTGGCCCATCTGTAGACTGATGCATATCATAGAGTACTTATGCAACTAAGCTACCTCACATGCAGCCATTGCTGCACCCCTGTACTGAGCCTCTATGCTCGACAAGGCAACTGTAGGCTGTTTCTTGCTACTCCAAGTGACTGCAGCACTCCCAAAAGAGAACACATATCCACTGGTAGATCGTCTATCAGAAATACTACCAGCCCAATCAGCATCAGTGTATCCATGCAACTGTATCTGAACAACAGCCTCATAAAATAGTCCATACTGCAATGTGGACTTCACATACCTGAGTATGCGTCTAGCCGCATCCAAATGCGATTTCCTTGGAGCCTGCATAAACTGACTTACCAATCCAATAGCATAGCTCAAATCTGGCCTGGTAATAGTCATATAAATCAAACTTCCTACTATGCGTCTGTACATAGTAGGGTCTTCCAGAAGCTCACCTGCATCTGCGCTCAGCTTCACATTCTACTCTAAAGGAACTGAAATAGGCTTACAGCCTCTCATCCCATATTTGGATAGCATGTCCAATCCATACTGCCTCTGTAAGAGCTGTATCCCACTTGGTGATCTAATCACCTCAATGCCCAAGAAATAACGCAGCTCTCCCAAATCCTTCATCTCAAACTTCTGCTTCAATAGCATTTTCACATGAAGGATATCTTCATCACTATCACTTGTGATGATCAAATCATCAACATAAATGACAAGCAGCATAATACCTTTCTTTGTTTTTCTCACATAAAGTGAGAAATCTGCCTTGGAAATCTGAAAGCCAATAGTGACAAGATACTGTCCTATCTTGTCATACCATGCTCTAGGTGCTTGCTTCAAGCCATACAAGGCTTTCTTCAACCTGCAAACAAACTCAGGATGAATAGCATGAACATAACCTGGTGGTTGCTCCATAAAGACCTCTTCTTGCAAATCACCATGCAAGAAGGCATTCTTTACATCCATCTGATGTAAAGACCATCCCTTTGATGCAGCCATAGCAATGACTGCTCTTACGGTTGCCATCCTTGCAACTAGACTGAATGTTTCTTCATAATCAATGCCATATGTCTGTTCATACCCCTTGATAACTAATCTTGCCTTGTATCTGCTCACAGAACCATCTGCATTGTGCTTCACCATATAAACCCACTTACAGCCAATTGCATTCTTGTCTTTAGGCAAAGGCACCAATTCCCATGTAGCATTTGCTTCCAAGGCATCCATTTCTTCATCCATGGCTTTCTCCCATTTTTCTTTTCCCATGGCTTGCTCAAAAGAAGTAGGTTCTAGTTCCTGTATCACTTTGACCATATAGGCATAGTGAATGGCTGTAAATCCATCATATTTCAGCCTATCCACAGGATATCTAGCTCTGGTAGACCTGCGCAAAAAAGACTCACTTCCAGGTGCTCTCAAAACATCCCTGGTCTTCCTTACTCCAGGTGTAACAACAGAAGGAATACCCAACTCATCATCAATGCTCTGTTCTGAGCCACTGGATTCACCATCCACATAAGAGTGACCTGCATTCACATCAAACATGGGCTGATCTACCTTCTCCTTTCCTTTTCATAATACCTGCGTACCACTATCTGCATTGCTTTGAGGAGTCTCCTAATCTCAATCTGCCTGTCCATGGTGAAGTATGTGAACCACTGCTAGAGGACACTACAAGTCCACTAATATTTTGTGATTGCTACTGTGAATTCTGTGCAGCATTACCATTTTATGCATCTACATCAATCATCACATTTACTGGTTTATACCAGCTGTTCATCTCATCAAAAACAATATTTTTGCTCACTTAAACTTACAAGTAGAAGGGTTATAGCATCTATACCCTTTCTGCTGCAGAGAATAACCAATAAAGATGCACTTCTCAGCTTTTGGATCCAACTTGGACCTCAACTCATCTCGCACATGAACATAGGCAATGCAACCAAAATTTTTCAAATGAGAAATATCTCGTTTCCTGCTAGTATACATCTCCTCTGGTGTCATGCCATGTATTGCTGCAGTGGGAGTCCTGTTCATTATGTAAACTGCTATAGCAACTGCTTCAGCCCAATAATAATCTAGTAGGTCTTTTTCATTTAGCATGGCCCGAGATACCTCTCCAATATGCTTGCTTTTCCTTTCTGCAAGTCCATTTTGCTGTGGGATATGACTGCATGAATATTGCTGCTTTATGCCATGCTCCTGCAAGAACCTTGCAAACTCATTTGAGAGGTACTCTCCCCCTCCATCTGACCTTAGGCATTTTATTTGTAGGCCTGTTTCTTTTTCAACCATAGCTTTAAAAGCTTTGAAGCGCCCAAACACTTCACTTTTCTTTTTCATAAAATACACCCAAACTTTTCTACTGTACTCATCAATAAAAGTGACAAAATAATGACAGCCTCCAATAGATGCAGCTTTAGTAGTCCACACATCAGAGTGGATTAATTCCAATGGCTTCTTACTCTCTTGAACATGTCTAGGAAATGGTTTCCTCGCCTGTTTTCCAAATTGACAGACTTCACATACCTTATTCACACATCAGAGTGGATTAATTTCAATGGCTTCTTACTCTCTTGAACATGTCTAGGAAATGGTTTCCTTGCCTGTTTTCCAAATCGACAGGCTTCACATACCTTATTCATTTCTGTAACCTTGAATTTAGGCAATCTTGCAACAATGTTTTGGGCTTGCATTGATTTAAGTTGATGTACATTAACATGACCAATGCGTTTATGCCAGATATCAATATCTGTAACTACACCAGTCCCATGTGCAAACATTGCTGCACTCAATTCAGGCATGTCCGCATCCAACGTAAACATCCTGCCCTTCTTCTTTCCTTTTGCTATCAAGCGACCGTTATTTTTCATATCCTGAACAAAGCATCCATGAGGATTAAATCTGACCTGCAAGCCCTGCTCAACCATTTGACCAATAGAAACAAGGTTCTTGGTGATATTCGGGACATGAAATACATCAGACAGGTATTTCTTTTTCCCATCCTGCATAGACAAAGAAATTTTACCAATCTGCACAATAGGATGTGCAGTATCATCACCAGTCTCCACAAATCCTGGTCTATCCATTTTCCTTGCATCCTGTATCCATTCTGCATGACCTGTCATGTGGTTTGATGCACCTGAGTCAACATACAACACATCATTTCCTTCTTTTGCACTTGTCACAGAATTGGTCATGTGCTGCACCATAAATAGATGCTCATTTCTGTCATCACCCTGTCTACTAGAAGATGCATAATTGCCTTGATGCAATTTTCCATTCATAATGTCATTTTGCTTTTTGTAGGAGTCTTTAGCCATATGGCCCATTTTACCAGAGTAGTAGCATTCAACATTTTTGTTTGCATTTTGGCCTCTCTGCCATCCACCACGACCTCTTTGGCTCCCCCTGCCTCTAGAGTTAGCATGTCCTCCTCCAAAGGACTGGTTTTCTTGAGTTTGCTACATATTCTGATTTCTACCATGGCCTCCAGATCGGCCTCCTCTACCTCTGCCTCTACCTCTTCCAGCATTTGAGTAGAAGACAGTTTCTTTTGAAGTTTATCCTAAAGAAGATGCACCACCATTTCTCTGCTCTTCAGAAATTAGAAGAGCAAACAACTCCTCAAAATCAGGAAATTTTTCACGGACAGCAATGGATGTCCGGAACTGTGCATAATCCTTTCCTAGACCATTCAAGGTCACAGAAACTAGATCATCATCTTCCACTGGTGACCCAATGGAAGCAAGTGCATCTGCAATTTTCTTCACCTTCATGTGGTAGTCATTGATGCTCATATTTTCTCTCTGCACATTGTGCAACTCCTACTTGAGCTGCATTTTCCTGGCTTGCGTATTTGTGCTGTACATTTTTGCCAAAGTATCCCATGCCTCCTTAGGCATACTTGCATCCTAAATATGCACAATCATAGAATCTCAAATACTGATAGACAGCCAGTACATAACTTTTCTGGCTCTCTCATGCCATCCTTTAAATGCCTGTATTTCCTGTTCATTGGGAACATTAGGAAGAATTGGTTCTTCTTCATTTCCTGTAATGAACTCCCAATAGCCTTTTTCCATAAGGAAATTCGTCATTCTAAACTTCCATGCTTGAAAGTTGTTCTTGTCAAGCTTTTCAGTGACAATCTGTGAAAGAGAATCAGACGCCATTACAGAACACTGCAAAATATTCTGTCACTGCAAAAAACACAGCTTCTGCCTCACACGGGCAAATCTGCAAAACTGACGAAAGTGGTATTTGACCACACAGTCACTTCCTAGTGACGATTTTGCATCAACAGACAATAAGGATGATTCTGTAACTCCTAGTATCTCTGCGCACAGGCATACGATGCAATTTCTGTGGCAACTTTTCACTGACCTGCAGAGCAGTGGTCGCACAACAAAAACAGGGCCTTTTTCTCAGTGCTTGCGGAGAACTTCCACCTCCAAAACGGGCCCCGAAATGGCCTCAAATCAGAAAAATAAAGTCACCAAGGGCTTTGCCGTTTCCCGCAGCATATACTGCCCTCTCGCCACACTGCGAAGGGCATCTCAATCTGAGACAGTGCACTCTTGCACTTCCAGCTGTGCTACCTGTAGAGATTTTCTCCCAAACTCGAAAAAGGAAAGCAACGCTGGTCCTCTTACCAGGACACCGTGAACTTGGTTTGCTTTCTTGAGCTCCTTACCACGAACCAGGCTCTGATACCATGTGAAAATAGTGGGAGAGAAGGAAGGAGTCTCACTTGCGGCTTTCTCACATACATAATGAGGGAATACACACAAAGGTGGAGGCTGAAAACACTTTTCCTCTTCTTAGTTGTGAAAGCCAAAAGAACTCTAGTACAAAGAAATAAAAGAACCCTATATGTGGGTCTCAAACCAAACTCAGCTAACTAAGGTGGCATACTAACTGAGCCACGAACTAGAGTAGATAAGGATAGCTGTCATCCAGCTATTATTCATGGGCGGTATACCAACCGCATCTGCAGCTAACAAGTCGGTGACATAAATGCACAACGGTCACCCTGGCATATCACGAGTGGAGCTCGATATCTCAACAAAAAAGAGTGATTAGACTATAAAGAATAGACAAGCATGTTGCACGTTACTGCCCTCAACATGTCCACCCCTTCTTTTGCTTCCTTTTTCTTTCTTTCTATCGATGGAACGACTTCAATGTCAAATTGCAATAAAATGGATGAACCGATAAATTAAAAGAGAAGAGGGAAAAAGTATTGTGATTTGACATTAAAGTCGTTCCACCGATAGAAAGAAAAGAGGCAAAGATAAAAGCTCAAATGTAAAGATGAAAAAGATTAAAATCACTAAGTCAACTACTTTAAAACAAAGTAAATATCCATTATACATACATAGTCTTACCCCTCCTCACTCAAGAATTGCACGTTTCTTACTTGATACAATTTTCTTTTTTAAGCATCAAGCCTTCCTTAATGTTTCCCAATTTATCTTTTCCTCAACTCCTAAGGCCCTATACCATTGGCCTACCTTACCATCAAGGCTCAACGTGAATGCATTCACGTTATCCAAGACATCGATGTCTCAAAAGGTCTCACAGATCTGCTCAAACCTTTCAACGTGGGAGACGGCGGATCTCCTTCTCCTAAAGACTTGGTGATAAGCTTAGAGATCATGGCCAGACGACTTCGTGAAGAATTAGTGTCTATTCCCATGACCACTTACAGTCGGCCCCCCTTCCTAGTCCTTGCACTAGGATCCTCATTGCCTTGAGTAGTGTCTGTGGTGCAGGTGGAGGTGCTTGAGGGGCATGGTACCATAGCTGGGTGGCCCTTGGGATGGATTATAGAAGTTTGTTGGCCGAATACGAATTGTGTTCGCTAGTCCTGGCCTTGTGGGACATGGAGCCGGCATGCATGGTGGGCTTGGGTCTACTAGCCTCATGGGTATGGGCCTTGGCATGGGTACATTTGCGTTAGGCACATGCCTATAAGATGGGGCCATGGGGAAAGGAGTATAGTCTGGAGCTCCACCCCAAGTCATGTATAGATAAGGATGAGGAACCATTGGATGTGGTAAGGTGTTCTCCCCAAAGTCCATTTGATCATTCCTTTGCCCCATCACAGATCAATTGGCCTAGCATACACGTGGCTAACTTTATGATGTCCTGATGCATGCACCCCCTGATATGTCCTCCATGCCCAGGCCCAATACATGTCATTTATTCATTAAGCAAAGAACGTGCAAGCCACACTCTATCAACTCAATAACCAAAGAGCTCAAGATCATGAGGAACTACAAACTGAGCACTCACACATGGGTAGAAGGCTATATGCCATGGCTTCCCACCTACTTGGAGCACTACCACCATTATGCCAATACACAAAGCAACGGGGCCCATGAACACTAGGAATTACTGTACTCTTATTTGGCCACATTTTGGCCAAGATTTATGGGTGGGTATTAGAGACGGAGATAAATGGTTACACCGAGTCACATGGGCAGTAGGCTCTAGGGCAGATATGTTTTTGGAGGCAATACTCCACCCTAGATCACATCCTCACCTTGAGGGTCCACCCTCTTGCTCATGGAATCCCTTTTACTTTGACCATTTGACTTGCTTTGCGAGGGACCTCCTAGGCCATATAGGAAAGGAGAGTTGGGTCTATTTTTATACAGGAATTTTTGAATCATTTAGTGTACTCAAAGGATCAATTGCCATGTATGTAAAAATGCACATTTGAGGGTTCCCCCTAGAATTGATAAAAATTTCCCATTCTAGGCCAAGGAATTGACCTAACAGAGTGTAGAGTGTCTCCACTTGAGTGTAAAAGGTCAATGGAAGGTCCAAGAATTCTACTAAAATAGGGACTTTTGATGGGGCAGCATATCCAAAGTAGAATCGAGGCTCTACGTCAACGTAGGCAATGGTTGGTTTTATCTAGTCCACGTCCTTTTCTTCTTCACAATCCTCTTGGCCATGTCTGGTTTCTTGAATGAAAAGATACCTATTCCTTAGGAATGTCACATTGAAATTCTTATTGCCCTGTGAAGATTATTGTCATGTGTCTTATGTAGCCACCCATTGAGGAACGAGGCAAGGGGTCATAGTCCATGAATATATCCCACCACGCCATTAGAGCTTAGCCAAAGAGAAGTCTCATTTAGACACACAAGAATGAACTCACTTTCATATACATACTAGCGAGATAGTGTGGTCGAGATTTCCTACCCTCTGTGTTGGTGTCACTCCTATAGCTTTTGCTTGCTAGTTCACAGGAGAACCATCCTCTATTAGTTGCATTGTGTTTGTTGCCACACGCTACTTTCTAGTGCATTGAAATTTTGAAGAAAGAGCAGCTTCTGGACTCTACAGCTATAGATTGCAAATGCATAAACACACTTGAGCATCCATATGTACGAAGGTCTTTGTGCAGAGTTTCTGTTAGCACTGTGTATGCCAAATTTAAAGACAATATGCACAATGTCACTGCGTTGATGGATAGGGGCATAGCCAGGCATATACATCTTTTGTGTTTCATCACATTGAACACATGGAAGAACATTGAAACCTTGCAGAGGGATATCCAGAAAGAGAGAGAGAGAGAGAGAGAGAGAGAGAGAGAGAGAGAGCATATCTCAACTTCCATTTATCTTGGTTTGAAAGTGTCTTACCATTTGCAAAATCAATCTTTTACTCTCGAAAAATGTGAAGATGCATTTACAAATGAAACTGCACAGCTGTAATCCGTTGTAGTTTCACTATTTCGCAACTTGTCACAATGTCTCCTTTAGTCCACTTTGAATAATCACAAGATTCAAGGTCATTGCTACCTCCACCAAGACTCTCTTCGAAATTATGGCGTAGCTTTACAACAAGACACTTCCCTATTTCACCATAGAAACACACAAAACCATTCCACCGAATCATTTCATGTGATGAAAGAGACTCATAAATAAAGTTGGCAATTAGCCAACAAAAATTCCTCGGGTCATTAAATAAATGCAACGATACAGATGTATGATAGATCATGCCCAATGATCACCTCCACTGCTCTGTCAATTTGCAGTGAATCTCCACATATGATCCAATCGCCAATGTATTTGAACAGAAGCCCACGTATAACATTATAAAAAGGGGCATTTCCAGCATGTAACTCCTGGATTCCTTATGTACATCTGCAATGTTTATGCAAGAAAACATTACATTGGAAATTCCTTCTGCAGCAAATCAAGATCTCGTCTGTCACAAGCATCTAACAAGTCCCCCTTTCCTGCACCACTGAAAAATGAAGCGAGTCAATAACTGTTACAGCCTGCAAATTTGTGCTTAAGAGCAGTCGTTTCTTAAACTCTACACTTTCTTGAAATCCATAACCAGGGACTTTAAGATTATTATTGTCTTAAAGTATATGAAACAAATGGTAATGGACCTAGTCAGGACTCAGTGGATAATTACAAAGGCCGATTGGCTCCTGATTGACTCTGTACTAGGTATTTTTGTTTAAAGAGCACTGAAGCATACTGCTACACTGTGTACCTCAGAGAAATTCGAAGATACTGCCAAGCATTCTCTGCTTTTGGATTCATGCACAATGCCCTAACATAAAAGCGTACCGACTCCTCATAACGTCCCTGGAAAAATTTACCCAATAGAACATGGTGAGTAGAGATGTTGTGAGGGAGATTTGCGGCAACTGTCAGCAAGCATGATACAGAGGAACTAATTCAACACCAACACGAAAGAATGAACCTTGAGAACCTATATTCACTTACATGATATTGCATTCAGATGTCCATATAATTATGATGCAAAACCTTTTGGCAAAGATGATACAAAGGAACTAACTAGACACAGCAGTTACATCAGCAACAAAAGATTCTGTTTGTTCAGATTCACCGCCACATTCAGATACACGAAAAAGAACAGCTATCTCTAAAAAGATTTAGAACAATTTATACCTGATTAGCATAGCTAATTCCCATATTTGACCAAGCTCGAACATAGTTTGGCTTCAAATCTAATGCCTGGATCACAAATGAAAAAGATGCAGCAAAGTTTGGAGAAGAAAACTGGCATGAAAACAGTCAATTCTGAACAAGATATACACCTTACTCTCTTGGGAGGGTGAAGGATACATTTAACCATCCAAAAGAAGAAGCGATCACCCACAAGCTCAGAGGGGGGGCCCTAATCACATGATTAATTCTTACAAGTGGACTCTAAGCCAAGCAGCTGCAAATAATTCTCATACCTCCTGATATGCATGGAGGGCATCAGCGCTCCGGGCACTATTAGCCTGCGTTGCACCAAGCTTATTCCAAAGGGAATAGTCTCTCGGTTTCAGAGTAAGAGCTGTTCGAAAAGCTTTAATCGCATTGTCATATTCCCTTGACAAGTTGTACAAAACCCCAAGCACTGTGTGCACGTCTCCATCTTCTGGTGACATCTGAGCAGCTTCGTGGAAAAGCCGAGTAACCTGCACAGACGAATAATTGAAAATGTTAGACAAGTGGAAATTTATATTAAAATATACTTAAAGACCATGACGATAGGAATCTACATATGCTCTTTCAGATGCATCAGGAGCTTACCTCTGCATGGTTTAAACCTTCAGGGTGGTCCACTGAAAGCAACCTGCCATACTTGGGATGATGTTGAAGCCAGGCCCGAAGGTATTTTAAAGCTTCAAATTGCTCCAATTCTGCAAGCAAAACCAAGATAAATGATTCTAACATCATATGAAACTAATCTTAATTGCATACGTGCTCCAAACAATTGGCTTTCAGAAAGCAGCTCCACATTCAGCTAGTGAACTAGGACACTTCCAAGTGGTTGGTCTGAAGCATGTATAGACTGATTGGTATTAGAGTATGTGAGCTCCAACCTTAATATGCTATAACTGTAGAAACTGGTGCTCCCCTTCAAAGGCATGGAGTACATGCCTATGCAAATAGTTCATGGGTTCGTCACATAGCACATGCTCACTAGAACGTTCTCAGAACAGATTGATAGCACCACCATTCAAGATAGAAAAAGCTAGCAATAGAAAGGCTCACTCACCATTAGTATGGCTGACACCCAGTGACAACAGAACTTCCAAGTTGGTGGGATCTGCATCCCTTGCTCGAACCATTGAAGCAATAGCCTGTTATAAATAAGCATACCAGTACATATCAGGTGATTACAGCCTCCATAAAGTTGTGGTATCGAGGAACTAAAATTCAAGCCCTTGTCCAATCCCCAAATAACCCCTTTTACTGAATCAGTGTTCCCCCATATCATTCTGCACAAACATAAGCCTAAAGAGCGTGAAGTGAATCAAAATCCCATTTGCACACTCTCTATGAATAAGAAACTAGTTTTATCAGTCCCACTCGCAATCCCTCTTCAATTAGTATGCTAGCAAGTTCTCTACCTGTCTATAAAACAGTGTCAAGCACAAACCACAAGCACATGTCCAATTGTTTGAGTATTAAGAACAATATGCAGCTTAATCTTAAGTTATATTTCTTTCAGGGAAAGTATGAATGACTTCTATCCAGAACCTTTCAAAATGCTTTTCTTTTACAGACCTGTCGATCGTCATCATTTTCAGCATGTGTAATGCCTAGCAACCGCCAACCCTCAGCATTCTCTGGATTTTTTAGAACTTCTGCCTCCAAAGCTAAGACTGCTTCACTGAGAAGCCCTCGTCGGAAGAGATCTTGCCCCTCCTTCAGGGGGTTTGGATGCCCTACATAGGGATTTTGGTCGGCAAACACATACACCCATTTTGAAGAGGATGGAAGCTTCTGTTCTCCCTTTACCTGCTCTTCTACATACCTGCATTCCAAATTAAATTGCTTTGTTAAAGAAAAAGCAGTAGGTAATTATTCCATTCCTTAGCTGCAATCCATTCTGTGAAAAATCCACATGTGCATGCACAAACCACTGCCAATTTTCAAAGCAGTCTCAATCTGAATTCTAAGCTTAGAAAAGCAATACGATTCCTTGCACTATAAAGGCCTCTCTCTCACAGGCGTAGCTCCAGCTCCAGGTCGCGCAGGGTGCCAGCTTCAGCCCGCCTCACACAGGTCGTGCTGCCTCAGCCACCTAGGTAGTGCAACTCCACCTCCCACAGTTCATATATCTTCAGCTCTCCTTTTCTCTCACCTTTACTCCGAGTTGGGCTGAACCCCCAGCCGACCTTGGAGGTTAGCTTCAACGGAGCGTGCCGAGTTTATTGTAGGCCACTATGGAGTTCCCAGAACAAAAACCTTTGCTACCTCGACTTCAACCACCAGGTTTTCCAAACCTGCAGGACGGATTCAATATCTGCAATAGGCGATGCGAGAGCTCAAGCTTCGACTTGCAGCTATGAAAAGGAGAATTCATGACATGGAAGAGTCAAGACTCAAGTGAGGTTGATGAAACAAGAGATGATAGCCGCTCTCAACAACAAGGTGAACAAAGCTGATCTATATGCAGAAGTCAAAGAGCCGGAAGCTAGAGTAAATAACAAACAACTCCTACGCATGGGGGGGTTGCTAGATGGCTGTCTTGGCGAAGGGGAATACACAGTAGGCAGAATCAATCGCCTCAAGGAGAAAATACCACAAGTTCAATGGGATCAGACGATATATTGAATGTCAATCACAAGGGAACGTAGGTACAAGTCTTTAATGACGAGGCAGCAAGGGTAAAGATAATTCAACAAACCCACAGGTTTTTCAGCACAAAGATATGGATATTTGAGGAGCTCACTCTGACCCAGCTCAAACAAATTGGTCCGTGGATCCTGAAAGTGCGAGCGGGAGCACTGCCTTTCCCAATCACGAATCCTTTTTACAAAATCAAAATAAACCCAACAACTCTGAAGCTCCCCCCTAGGGCACATCTTGTTTAGCAAATCAACACCTAAACCCGGAACTTGGGTTGATTTCTTAATTACATGACACCTATTGAAAGAAGAAAATGTTAATTGTCCTAGGAACACAAGGCTTTGGAATTAATCATATTTTCTCTTTATCTTTAATTGCAAAATTTTGTCAAAGCCAGTTTCCATGCCTCCACCATCTTGTAATGCATCCTTCTTCCATTTAAAAATCCCACAAAAAATCCTCAATCTACGTAGGAAACATACCACTTTGGAGTAAAACCACAATCATTAGTGAGAGAAAGTGTTTTACCTCTTTGTGTCCAATAATGGAGAAAATCTTGTCAGTACGATGTCATGTTCCACCTCACTCAGTCTTTCAATACTAGGAACATCACTGTTTAGAATGACTGCCTCAAGTATAATATCTTTGACCATTATTTCCTAGATATATTTGGGTCTCATTTGACCAACACTTTTCACAAAAGTAGTAACCTTGGCTTTAAGTCCTCCATCACCTTTCTGGATGTACCCTCTATGACAACATGTAAATGACATCCGATATGAATTATGCATCTTGTTATCTTTCTTTCATCTTTTAGTCTGGCCGATGAAGCATATCCTCTCCTCAAGTGTGCATGCATTGCAGGTCTCATAGTGAAGATGGGTCTGAAAAAGGCAACCCCAAGATAAGTATACGATGAAACTATCTCAACAGGTGGCCCATCACATGTGAACTGCTCTTGGCGCATGACGGCTTGAGATGTATTGAAGATCATAACCTTGGTTTTACCCAAGTTGACCTTCAAATCATGAGACTCACAAAAGGACTGTAGTGCGTCAAGGTATCTCTAGAGCCCCTCTACTGAGGAAAACAAGAGAGCCACGTCATCTGCGTAAAGCAATATCCGGATCAGCGTGCCCGCAACAGAGCAACCTACCCCCCCATGTGCATGCATCACTGTCTCAAGCTCGTCAATGTAGAGGCCAAACAAGGTAGGTGATAATGAACACCCTTGTTTGACCACGATAGTGCTCATGATCTCGTCTGTCCACCCAGATCATGCCCGGACTATGCCTAAAACTCTCTCGTAAAGTGCCATGACAGCCCAAATGATATCTTGGTCATAACCCAAATCCTGTAGGCGCCATATGGGGCAAGCTCTAGGAACCGTGTCAAATGCCTTGCGGAAATCCACAAAGCAACAATAAACCCTCTGCTTATGTGCCCTCGCCTCCTCGATGATACATCTGAGTGTGAGAATGTGGTCCATGGTTACATGATCAAGCCGGAATCCGGCCTGTCCTGCTGCTCTAAGTCCTCGACACTCTGCAAATCTGCTGACCTCGGAATCAAGTACCAATGCATAAATCTTGGACATGACATGTCCAATCATAATGGTCATTTAGTTCTTCAGGCTTATGGGATCCCCTGTCTTGTGGATCAGTGAGATAGTGTTGATGGTCCAGGTGCGTGGAAACCCCAAACAAATACCTTCATTAAAGAGCTTTGCTAAGATCGGAGCTAGGAGGTTAATCCCATATGCAATGAACTCAATGCATAGTCCCTCATGATCCTTCGCTCGGCCATTATGAAGTTTCATTACGGCATTCTTTACCCCTCCCCTAGTGAAGAGGGTGCAGGATGTGGGGCGTGGCATATGTGAGAGGTTAGGGATTGGCTGATTTGGCATGTCATAAAGTGTGCGTGCATAATCATACCAGACCTCAGTGTCAGTGAGTGGTGAGGGGGACCATCCCTCTAGAAATCTCCGCCAAAAGTCCTTAGAGTTGTTACTAAATAAAATGTTTAGTAGCTCCTCCTCGTTCCAACAAACGAAGTCTAGTTTCTTTCTGCGTACCGGTCAACGATACTTGCGTAACGTCTCTGGTTCGCTCGGAAGACTGTTTTTGGTTTCGAACCTGAGCTGACGGCGTAAAGCCTTACACTCATCATCGTACCAACTATTACAACCTACGGTCCCAAGGGGTGGTGGGCGGGTGGAGCAAGTGGTGTGAGGAAAAGCGTAAAGAGCAGTCTCGTGTAGTGAGCGGGTGACCAGGGCAGCACGATCCTCTATTAGGGGTATGAAGTTAATATAAGCGAGAAGTATGTACAGACGGCCAGAGTAAGTAGGTGAGTGATCGTGGTCAAAGCTTGTATCATGATAGGTGGAGTAAGAACTCAATGGGATGGAAGGTGTTGTGCGACTGGGAGTGGAAATGCTAAAGAAAAGATAGATCAGCCCCTGGAGGGAGAGGTGCTACGGTAAAATCAGTGATGCGAGATGTGAAGGCAGGGGATCCCATGATGTAATCAAGAACGTTGGAGCCTCCCCCAAGTGGAAAGCACGTGAAACCACCTAAGGTGGGCCATCTGTCAAGACCATTATAAATAAGAAGATCATGCATCCTGTCGAGGTCTAATAGAGCCTGCCCATAAGATGTGATCGGACCTCGTCTGTCAGCCAAAACCCCTAGCATGCCTACATCCTCAAGGTCAATGTCTGGCAGTAGAGTGAAATCATCCCTGAAGTCGAGAAGTGGTACCTGACGGGCGCCTGTCCTCGCGTTGAAGTCCCCAACTAGGAGGACTTCTCTGCGCCTAGAAAAGTCAACAATGGACTGATAAAGAACAGCAAATGGAGATGTCTCATCCTCACCTCGAATATCATTAGCAAAGTGGGAGGACTCAGAGGGGAAGTAGCAAACTGCAACAAACAAATGTCGACTGTCCATGTGCCGAATCCGGATCCAAAGAAACTTGGAATGTGCATCTCTCTGCTCTACTGAAATGGTCCCCAAAAGTGTGGATCTGTAAAGGACTGCGACTCCACCTGACCCTCGAACTCCCCCTGTATCCCTCGTCTCATCTCTGTAGGCAGACTCCCATGTATACCGCTAACTACTAGTAGTGGGCGCTCTGGACTCTGATGTGTCTCTGTATAAAAGACTGTGTCGTGACCTATATAGAATTCCGAGAAGTTCCCTGGTTCTAACCATAAGGTACAATTATAGTTCCAAATGGTGCATGATAGGGTCTCGGATATCTGAGTCTCATAGACCCCACTTCCCTATGTAGGGGAGGGGACTGGTGTCCTACAGGGGCCTGTAAGAAGTTGTCCCTCTCCCGCTACTGCAACAAAGAGCGTATCTCCTCAACATGTAGAGGGGTGAGATCCTCATCCATGGAGATCGCTGGCTGGTCTCGAAAGACTGACCTGCGTCGTAAAGTTGAAAGTCATGCCTGAGTGTCATGGAACCGTATGATCAAGGGTTGCTCTCAGTTGGAGTCTCCAACACCCACCATGTCCTCTCGATCCTGTGCTCAGCCACACCCAGAGTAGCGGCCACGAAAGCAATCGCATCTGCCATCAGTATAGCCTCAGTGCGTGGGATCCCACGTACTCTGATGTTGAGAGCCTTGCTGGCTCTTTGCTGCTGCTCCATGAGGGTAGCCGAAACGGTTGCCCTTGCGGGTTCCCCTTTGGCCACGTCAACCCATCTGGATGTCTCCTCAATAACAAATTGCATGCTCGCAATCTGTGCCTCGAGAATTGAGGTACTCCCTGGGACTGTGTGTATGGCTGTGACCTCCTGTCGGAGCTCCGAGATATCATGTCTGAGTTCTTGAATGAGACCAACTTGTTCCCGAATGAAGCGAGCCTGTTCCCGTATGATGCGACTCTGCTCCTAATTGAGGCAGACCTGCTCCTGTGCTAAGCGTGTCAGCTCCATCTCGCACTCACGGATCTGTGTACCTCCATGAGCAAGGTCTCCCAGGCCGCCGCCCGCTGGTGTGTCAGCCCGACCGTGTCCGAGGTGAAACTGGAATGGCTGTGACATGAAAGTATGGGGATGAGTCCGGAAACTGGGTGATGACTGGGTGAGCTGGGTGAGGTACGGGGATGACAGCGGAATGGATGAGGCAGTCCCAATGGGATGTGGGAGCGTGGGCTAACTGAGCAGGAGAGGGAGAGAAAGGTTGAGGTGTAATGCGGAGCAGTGTATGACACCTCTGAAGTAGGTGTCATAAGCGGTGAGAGAGCTGTAACAGGGGAGGAAGGGAAGGAAGCAACCGACGTCATGGGTATGATTATGTCACTGATAGTGGCTGTAGCTGTAGCTGGGGATGTAGAGGCTGTAGCTGAAACTAGTGCTGAAGTGGAAGCCGAAGTCGAAAGTGAGGATGTAGGGGGAGTAGGGGGAGCTGAGACTGGAACTGAGACCGAAGCAGGGGCTGAAGTTGAAGTAGAGATAGAGGAGCTGAGGCTAGAACTGAGACTGAAGCGGGGGCTGAAGTCGAAGTAGAGGTAGAGGCTGAAGCTGAGGCTGAGGTGGGCCTTGCCTTTACTTTGTTGTCAACCACTTCAGTTGTAGCATGTGTTCACATCCTCCAGTTTCAGTTGTGTCGATTGCTTTTTTTTGTTGTTGTTGTCGTCTTTCTTGGCTTTGTTTGTCTCTTTCTCAGCTTTTCCCATTTCTTTGGACTGATTTGTGTGCCCTTGGTGCAGGTCTTAGACTCTTAGTGCACGATCGGGAGGGGGAGCACAGCCCCCCCCCACCCATGGTGGGAGGCACACCCAAGGCGAGGAGGATAGTCGGAGGCAGGTAGAAAGGGCTGCGGGTGGAAGAGAGCAGTGGAAGGGAGGAGGTGTAGAGGAGGAGCTGCAAGGCGGAGAGGGAGGAGGTAGAGGAGGAGCTGCATGCTGGGGGATGTCGAGACAAAGGAGCACTACTTCTGTACCTACCCAGCCTCCTATGAGGTCTGGGGACACGGCTTTGGTACACTCTCATATTGATCCACTTCCATGACCAGGTTTGTGGTGGGCTCTATTTGATTGAGATGCAACGGCACAGAGAGACACTATTGAGACAGATCACATAGAGCAGGAGGTGACCGCACCACAAGAGGCTCAGATAGACCAAGCACAGTGACATGTCACAGACTTCTATGCATTTGAGTCATCTCCTGGACATTGTGAGGTGGAGGAGGAGCTAGCTAGCATGATGGCAATGTGGATCAGTGGGGAGAGACGACCCAACGCTACCGAGCCAGAGACGTAGAGACTCACACACAACACACAATACACAGAGTGACCAAAGCACGAAGATGGAGGTCCGGTCTATCTCAGCTTTTCTCAGAGACCGCCAGAGTCGAGGGGTCGCTCTTGACATGGCCCATCGGATACAAAGGTCAAGGAGACCACGCCCTCCACAACAGCAAGAGACAGCTTGATAGACACAGATCTGGGACATCTTTTCAGCCCACCGGAGAGCCACCATGGCACTGGGTTTCAGATTTTGAGTTTCAGTTTTGAGTTTTTGAGTTTTTGAGTTTGAGCTCTTTAGCTTAGCATAGCACTCAGCAAGGGCCCTAGCGCACCCTTTGCTTCAGCCCATAGAGGGTTGTACAAGTTCCTTCTCTTGATGTACTTTCTCCCATAGGCTCATGTGAGAGTTTCTGAAAGATTTTGAGACTTCAGCATTATTAGCTTAGCTTAGCACTCAGCAAGGGCCTTGGCAAGCCCTTTGCTTCAGCCCATAGCAGCTTGTAAGAGCTATTCTGCTGATTGTACTTTGTCTCATAGCCCCACGAGGCCTCCTAAAGATGTTAATACAACTCCCTCCCTTCCTCCCTCCCTCTCTCTCTCTCTCTCTCTCTCTCTCTCTACCCTTCCATTCATCCTATGGATTGGAAACTCAAAAACGTGTTCACACGTGGTGCAGGCCAAAATATAACTTATTTAGAGTCTCCACAAAGTAAAAAACAATATCAATGACCAAGAAAAGATAACACACTTTTCATAACTATCGATCCAATTGTCACCCAGATCCCCATTGAGCATGCCCTTAGAGAACTGATCACCAAATTCATCGGCCCAATCTTGCATGTTCAATTTGGAAAACTCGTCAACCCATCTCTCATTTGTTGATGCCTCCGGATTTTGTACGTGACTATACTCATCAACCCAAGTGTCACCACGATGGACATGCTGCAATACCAAATTTTAAAAGATGATCAGTGATAAAAAATGTCAGAGACTGCAGATTCTATAGAGAACTAGCTATTCACAATTGAACCTTCAGAGAATAGATGAGGAAGAGGAGGAAGGGAAGAAAGATTTATTAGGGGCCTAGTGTAACTTATCACCTCGCCCGGAATAAATTCTGCTGCCCATTTATCGCCAGCTGCCTGGTGAGAACTACTAAATTCATTGGCCCACCCATTAGCATCGTTGGACTTAACCTGGTTATCTTCCACGATGAGTTCCCCCCTGCTCATCTTAGATACAAACTGAAGAAACTTGGAATTCTGTGAATGCCAAACACGACACATCAGTGAAACAGATAATGCTGAATCTTGATAAGAAAGCAGGTAGCTTCTGCCATTGACTGTCTAACCTGAAATTTTGGATCTTGATTTTGAGATAGTGTGTTCACAAGTGACCTGGTCTGCTCAAGAGCAGCACCATTCCCAACATCCTGATTCCTTGCATGAGCCCGTGTCATCTGTGATTGCTCCTGCATACAAAATTGATGTCAATATCTGATCAATAAGGTTGGGCCATAGAATATCCCAATCCCCTGATGGAACCAATATAGGTGTCTGAAAAAATCTCAGATTTCTTCCCAATCTTAGAAAGCAGGAACTTAAACAGAACATTCACACTTTTTTACAGTTAAACATGTACTCATGTCAGTTCAAAACATCAATCCTGCCTTCCAATTCATGAAGCAAATACTTGATTCAATTGCTAATATCATCAAAGGACACACGTAGGAAATGGTTAGCTGTATACGAATGTCTCAACCCAAATTACTCTACATTAATCTGCAGACCACATCATGACGATCACTTGCAAGAAGAGGGTCGAAAATATTACTAGTGTACGACGTTGACAAGAAACCAGACGCTGACATTTTCAAACTATAAAGCATCAAGTCATGACAGTTCAAAGCATGAATTCTGCTCTCCAAGTCAAGGAGCAAATGTTTGACTCTACTGCTCATACCGCCAAGCCGCATAAGTAGGAAACGGTCAGCGATATACAAATGTCTCAACCCAAATCGGTTGACGTTGCAAAACGGTACAAAGCGGGAGCCTGCAGAGGCCACCGTTTTGGCCACCATTCTTAAACAGCAACATAGAGCCAGTAAGGCTCTCAACATCAAAGTCAAGGTGATGCGACCAGCTTTGTGGCTTGCACCGTGGGAGTCCATGAGCAAGTGATTGACGGCACATGGTGCATAGGACATGACCCCACTCAAGAGCAGCCTCTTGTCATCCAATTCAAAGACACTCAGACTCATCTTGCAGCATTACACAAGTGGACACTACTACGGGACCACCCCCAAATCCATATGGATGAGGACCTCGTATCCTTAAACGTAGAGGCGAGGTATACCCTCCTACAGCAGTGGGACATCACTCGCAATGAGGGAAAGTGGGTAGTGATGAGTCTCTTGAAAGGCCCTGATCGGCGTCTAGGGGTCCCTTGCATAGGGCGACAAGGTCTATTAGACTTAGAGACCGAGACCTGACCTCCACTATTTGGAATTGTAATGGTACCTTATAGTCGAATCTAGGGAATTCTTGGAGTCATACATAGGGCGAGATACAATTTTCTACACATGGACTCATCAAAACCGAGAGTGCCACCTTTAGTGTGTGGGTACACATGGGAGACAACATATCGAGACAAGACTCGGGGGATAGGTGGAGTTCATGGATCGGAAGGAGTGGCAATGCTAATAGGTCATCTTTCACTCTTTGTTGTGAGACATGACACACATTTTAGATATCTTTTGGATTAGGATCCAACCCCTCTCAATAGGACCTCTTCATTGCCGTTTGCTATTTCCCTCCCGAGACCTCACACTTTGCTAGACATCTCCATGACGAGACTGAGACCTTACCCTACATAGCCCTACATCTGAGCATCATGGATTTCTTGAGCCGCAAGGAAGTCCTCCCTATTGGGGACTTCATCGCGATGATGGCCACGCAATAGGTAAAGCCCATACAAACTTGCGCTCCCAGTTGTTATCCATACCTGCACTCTGCCCGTACGCTCGTACCAGCAAACAAAAGCTTATACATGTTCTGTCTGTACAGATGCATTTGGGGTTGCAGGTATTGAGAAAATTTGGGGCTTTTATGCATTTTTTGGCAGACATTGCAAGCAAATTGCAAAGATTGGCCAAGAAATTTGGGGCTTTTGGTTTTACACTGTAATTTTGCAGTGAAATTTAGGGCTTTTGTGTAATTTTGGCAACATTTGGGGCTTTTAGGCAATTTGCCCCCTTTTGATTGTAATTTCTTGCAAGAAATTTGGGGCTTTTGTGTTTGGAGTGCAATTTGGCAGTGAACAAGCCATTTGAGGCAGTTTTGGACTCATTTTGAGTGACATTGCAGACATTGGCAACTTTTGCAGTGTTATTTGGCATTTTCGGGCATTTGCAGGATTTTGGGGTGAATTCACAGCATTTGCTAGGCTAAAACAGCAAGCTGTCTTTTGATTTTTGACACCCAATCTCCTATATTTGGGGCTTTTGGACACTTTGCAGGGATTTTGGTATGCATCTTCATTCCCCAAAAGGGAATTCTGTTTTGTGCATTTGCTGCAATTTGGCAGACATGGCCCAAAACAATCAAAATGACTATGTCTTTCGTGTCCTCTCGCAAGAGGACAAGTTGGATGGTACCAACTACTCCTTGTGGAGTTTTATGGTTCGCAACATCTTGGTTAGCAGACAGCTTTGGGATTATGTCAATAAAGATGAGGCAAGGCCAAATTCTGTAGCTACACCTATCACTCATACAACTGGAGAAAGGGGTAGAGGTTAAAATGCAGCACAAGTAATTGGAGCAGCTGCTGCTCCAATGGCTCCCACAGCTGAGCAGAAAAGATGGGATTCTAGGGATGCAGCAACTCTATCAGTTATTTCTCTTTCTGTCAAGAGGTTCATTATTCCTCACATTCGATCATGCAAGGCCTTAAAGGCAGCTTGGGAGATATTAGAGAGTATGTTTGCAAGCAAGAAATGATGCCAAAGTTTCCTTCTTGAAGAGAGAGCTATCTCATACACATATGGATGAGAGAGATTCCATGAATGCTCACCTCACAAAGCTTCAAGATTTGAGGGAGCAGTTGCTGAATATAGATGAAGTTATTCCGGATTCAGAGATGATTACCACCACTCTGAATTCTCTTCCTGAGTCTTATCTTGGTTTCCACACCTCGCTGAATTTGTCATTGAGGGGGGACATCAATCCTCTCTTTTCACGAGTTGGTAGGACTTCTGTTGCAGGAAGAGCAAACTAGAAGAAATATGGCAACACGAGCTGGCGAGCATGCCATGCTTTCTAGTTTAAGCCAAGGGAAAAGGACAGCAAGCAACATGCCAATCAGCCCGCGCATCAGCATAAAGCTGATTCACGACAGCCCTCTTATAAGGCTAAGGGTGATGCATATAAGCCTAAAAAGAAGGGCATTTGTCACTACTGCAAGAAGCCAGGTCATTATATTGGTGAATACAAGTGCATAGCTAAAGAAAAGAAAAGGGATTCAGGTATGGCTGTGTCAGATGCATCAGCTCCTCACGCACATGATGGAAGAGATGTTACAGCCAACTTTGTGAAAGAGCACTATGCTTTTTTGTATTGCATTTCAGATTCTTCAATGGATAGTTCAGATACTACAGCCACTAATGATGATGATCCATATGCTTTTTTGACTTACAGTTATGATCCTTCAAAGGATGCATGCTCTCACAGTGTCAATGAGACACTGAATACTTGGTATTTTGATAGTGGTGCTTCTAAGCATATCACTTCTAAGAAGAGCCTTTTTGCATCTCTGCATCCTCCACCTACTAAAAAGAAAGTGACTCGTGCAAATAATTATTCTTATTCAGTGTGTGGAGTGGGGGACATTATCCTTACATCCATTGATGGCACAGATTTCAGAAATTTAGATGTTCTCTATGTGCCAGGTATAAAGAAGAATTTGCTTTCAGTGTCCTCTCTCAATAGAGGATTTCAAGTTATATTCGATGATGCTAAGTGTGCAGTCAGAGACAAAGAGAATGACTATGCTTTGATGTTGTCTAACACTTTGTATCGGGGCCT
Source organism: Dipteris shenzhenensis (assembly GCF_047967505.1). Taxonomy (NCBI): domain Eukaryota; kingdom Viridiplantae; phylum Streptophyta; class Polypodiopsida; order Gleicheniales; family Dipteridaceae; genus Dipteris; species Dipteris shenzhenensis. The sequence continues at coordinate 49,254,040 of NC_141598.1, read as the reverse complement.
TTTTCAGCTTGATATACATGAGAAAAGATCTGATCTTGCACTTTCAGTTAGCACTCCCACTACTACGATGCAGAATGTGGAGTTATGGCATGCCAGGTATGGACACATGAGCTATGGCAACTTAATGACACTTCAGAAGCATGCTATGGTTGATGCATTGCCTCCTTTGGACTCACCTCCTCCTCATGCATGTGAGGGTTACATCCTTGGCAAGATGCATAGATTTCCTTTTAAGAAGGATGGTGCAGTAAGAGTTACACGTAAATTACAGCTCATACACAGTGATGTATGCAGTCCCATGAGAACACCTGCTTTTGGTGGTTATCTCTATTATGTTACATTCATAGATGACTTCACCAACTATACTTGGGTCTATGGTCTTAAGGCAAAATCAGAAGTGTTTATGCATTTCAAACACTTTGTGGCCATGGTTGAGACTCACATGAACTGTACGGAGATCTGGCACATCTATATGGGCAGGTTTGGAGTGTGGAAAAGTCACATCCCCATCTATAAGCCCCTCTAGGGTCTCAAGTCCAAGATCTAGGTTTAAGGATTTTGGGTCTAGGGTTTAGGGTCTCAGGTTTAGGGTCCTAACCTTGCAACTCCTCCTCCAACCTTGCAACCCATCCTCTCCCTTTCCTCTTCCCCCCCCCCCTCCTCCTCCTCCTCCTCCTCCCTCCTCCTCCTCCTCCTCCTCCCTTCTCCTCCTCCCTCCTCCTCCTCCTCCTCCTCCTCCTCCTCCCTCGAGACACGACTCAAGGTGCAAACACTTCGCACAAATAGAGGGGGAGAGTATTTGTCTCATGAGTTTGAGGCATTTTTTAAGGAGAAAGGCATCATGCATCAGCTTACAGTGAGACTTATACCTCAGCAAAATGGCAAAGCTGAGCGCAAGAATCGTACTCTTATGGAGATGGATAGATACATGCTTACCAGTAAAAAGTTACCTCACAGGTTTTGGCTCGAAGGGGTACAGTGCACAAAGCAAAGGCTATCGTCACGCGCAATGAGCATTTCACTTTTGAGGGGTCCCATGTTGAGGTAGTTTCATCATACACTTATCTGGGGGTCGTTTTTTCTAGACCCACCTTCACCATGAGACCCGCGATGCAGGCGCACCTGAGCAGAGGATATGCTTCATTGGCTAGACTTGAGAGACAATGCTTCCGCTCTCGTTTTCAGGATCCACGGACCAAAGGGTTGCTCTTTGACTCCTTGGTCCGCCCTACAAGGAGGTATGGCAGCCCATGTTGGGAACCAGATTTGTCGGATACAGAGTGGGCCAGGGTGGAGCGGCTACAGGTTCTCATGTTATCACGGATGATCCGTAGAAAGCCATCCGTCCCTCACCAGATCATTCGGGCAGAGTTTGGGTCACCCCCATTACAGCTAGATGCTGCATTTCAGGTCATTACATATCTGTATCGAGTCAGGGAGTATGGGGATTATACATCCGGGCGTAGCAGGATACCATGGCTAGCACTGTCCTCTTCTATGGCACTTGCAGCAGGGGGAGATCAGAGGTGTTGGTATGCACGCACAGAGAGAAAGTTTGCAAAATTAGGACTCCACATGGACAGACTACCCCCTTTCCAGTACAGCATGGATGCTCCTTTCTCTCCCCTCCTATCACACGAGGTCAACCTAGTTATCCATGAGGATCTACTACAGCTACACACATTCCAAACTTGGTTGGGCCCGAGTGATCTTCCAGTGAAGCTGGGTTTCTACAGAGATCACTTCTTACATATCACAGCGGAGGGTTTCATTGATCCACCAGGATACACGCAGATTCACCTACCCCACTCGTTGAGGATCTCCCTTGGGCAGTTCCGGGTCTCTTCACACAGACTTCGTATCGAGAGCGGCCAGGCAGAGCGGTTACCCACGGAGAGGCGCATATGCACACTATGTGACATGTAGGAGGTTGAGACAGAGGGGCATTTCATCTTTAGATGTCCTGTTTACTATGAGATCCGAGGGCGTTTCTACTGCCTCTTCAGAGATAGTTCTAGGATGTTAGCTTGTGTCCTCTCCTACCCAGACCAACGATGTTTGGCTGGTTTCATTCATGAGATGCTCAGACACCGAGATAGGATACTCCGAGCACGGAGACAGAAGCAGACTTCTCCCTTGACTGAAACCTCTCAAAGCTCTATCACGGAGTTCTTTCAGCCAGATCACATAGACCCCCATGAGGCGATACCTCGACATGACCACAACCCGAAGCCTGTGACCCGATAGCTCAGACAGAGGGTTGACTCACAAATCACACTTGGGGACATCCCCTTCTTGTTTAGGATCGGAGCCCGACCGATAGGGGTCACAGTGGCCTTGGTTAGACGCAAAGCTACGACCAAGAGACGTACCAGGACTACACCCTTGAGGGGGTGACAGCGCTCTATTACTGACCTCATGCCTCCGCTTCCACAGCCTCATCCATCCTCATGTTCTGTTGCTGATGATGATGATGATGATGATGATGATGGTTATGATGGTGATGCCGACCATGATGCTGAGATTGATATGTATGTATGTATGTATGTATGTATGTACATACATACATACATACATACATACATATATATATATATATATACATACATATATATATATATACATACATATATATATATATATATGTATACATATATATATTATATACATGTAATATATATATGTATACAATGTATACATATATATATACATATATATACATATATATATTACATGTATACATATATATACATATATATATATATATACATATATATATATATATATATATATAGATATATATATATATACACACACACACACACATATATATATATATGTATGTGTATGTATGTATGTATGCATGTATGTATGTATGTACATGTATGTATGTATGTATGTATGTATGTATGTATACATACATACATACATACACACATACATACATATATGTATATACATATATATAGATATATATGTATGTATGTATGTATATACATACATACATACATACATATGTATGTATGTATGTATGTATGTATGTATATGTATATGTATATGTATATGTATATGTATATGTGTGTGTGTGTATGTACATACATACATACATACATGTATGTATGTATGTATGTATATGTATGTATGTATACATACATATATGTATGTATGTATGTATGTATACATACATACATATACATACATACATACATACATACATATATATATACATAGTATACATACATACATATATATATGTATGTATGTATGTATGTATATGTATGTATGTATACATACATACATACATACATACATATGTATATGTATGTATGTATGTATGTATGTATGTATGTACATACATACATACATACATACATACATGTATGTATGTATGTATGTACATACATACATACATACATATATATGTATGTATGTATGTATATACATAGTATACATACATACATATATATATACATGTATGTATATATACTATGTATATATATACATAGTATACATACATACATATATATATATATGTATGTATGTATACTATGTATATATATACATACATACATATATATGTATGTATGTATGTATGTACATACATACATACATACATGTATGTATGTATGTATGTATGTATGTACATACATACATACATACATATACATACATATGTATGTATGTATGTATGTATGTATATATATATACATACATACACATACATACATATGTATGTATGCATATATATATATATATATATATATATAGTCAGGATATGACTATGCTGTACTTAGGACTTAGTACTGCCATTTTGCATTTTATTGCATTTTGTATTGGTGTGGACGCTCGTTTAGTAGCTCCACTACCACAGCTCATTGTATTAGAGTTATTTCGCAGTCTCGTAGACCCATCGGTCTTCCGAAGACTTTAATAAACATTCTTTCTTTCTTTCTTTCTACAATCTTGCTTCTCGCAAGATTTTTGTGAGTAGAGATGTTATATTTTTAGAGAATTCAGCACATACACATGCTGAATTTACTATTCCAGCTTCTTCAGATGATGTTTTTGAGGGGATGCTTCCTATAGCATTTTTTTCCCCACCTGAGGCTCGTGCTGAAAATCAAACTTTACAACAACCTCCTTCTGATCCACATGCCCCGATTCAGCCACAAGCTGATTTTGTACCTCCACAGGGTGTGGATGAAGTTGTCTGGCAAGAGATTCAAGAGATACACGCAGCCAAAACAGTTCCAAATTGATTGCTACAAACTCTCAGGGAGAGTAAGCTTGAGGTCCCATTGCCTGGCAGGACTCGCAGTGCAGTAAGGCACGCAGGGGGGCTCTTTCAATTAAGACAGCTTATGCAGATACTCTTCTTGATAAAGAAGAATCTGACTCTTTTGAAGAAGCAAAGGATAATGTGCATCGGATGCATGCCATGCGTAATGTGCAAAGGATTATGTGCATTGAATTGCAGTCCATTGAGAAAAATCAGACTTGGGATGTTGTGGATTTGCCACCAGGTAAGCATGCCATTGGTACTGAGTGGGTTTTCAAAGTAAAAAGGAAGCCAAATGGGTCCATTGACAGGTACAAGGCAAGGCTGGTTGCCAAAGTCTATGCACAGAAGAAGGGCATAGATTATGAGGAGACTTTTGCTCCTACATCCCGGATGACCACCATAAGGTCAGTTATTGCCATGGCTGCATTGTCATGTGTTGACACATAGATCATACTGATCTCCCCTACATGCAACTTCTCTCTGACATAATGATAATGAACCTCAATGTGCTTCGTACGAGCATGAAACACATGATTCTTTGCCACTGCTATAGCACTATAAGTGAGAATTGGAAAAGGACCCTCCAATAAGAGACGAAGATCAGCAAATAAACGTAGCATCCAAACACATTCAACTGTCACTGTGAAAGCTGCCGGTACTCAGCTTCACATGAGGAAGTAGCCATTGTAGATTGCTTCTTGCTCTGCCAAGAAATGCAAGCTTTGCCCAAAAAGAAACAATTACCACCAGTGGACTACCTGGTATCATAGTCTTTAGTCCAATCTGAATCACTGTAAGCATGCATCTGCAAGTCACCCCCCCCGGGAAATATCAAGCCATAAGACCTTGTGCCTTGCAAATAACGGAAGATGCGTTTTACAGCCTGCCAATGTGTTGTCTTTGGGCTGTGCATATACCTGCTCACTTGAGATACTGCATACTGAATATCGGGCCTAGTATTGCACAAATAGATTAGGCATCCAACAGCTTGGCTGTAAAGTGTGACATCCACTGATTCACTTAAATCATACATAGTACGGCTCCATGGGAGTGGCTATAGGCTTACAATCATGCATGTTGAACCTATCCAAGAGCTTCTGCACATACTTGGATTGAGACATAACGATGCCACGCTTGTCTTGTATAAATTGGATCCTCAAATAAAAATTTAACATGCCCAAATCCATCATGTCAAATTCAGCTTTCAACTCAGCTTTGAAATTTGCAATTATTTCCTCATTTGACCCTGTGAGCAGCATGTCATCTACATAAAGAATGATGACCAAAATATCCCCCCCATCCTTCTTATGTAAAGGGTGCTTTCCGTGGGACTATTATGTAACCCCTTACTTGCTAGGAATGCATCAATCTTGGCATACCATGCACGTGGGGCTTGTTTCAGCCCATAGAAAGCTTTGTTTAGCTTGCAAACCTAAAGTGCATTGCCAGAACCAGGAGGTTGTTTGACATAAACCTCTTCTTGCAAGTCCCCATTAAGGAAAGCTATTTTTATGTCTAACTAATGGACATTCCAAACAATCTTCACCAAAGCACATCCACGTGAGAAGTTTAAGGCATTTCGTAGTACCCTAAACTTATCTCCTTTTGGTGATTGATCACTACCTTGTACACCACATTGGCACTGCAAGGGTGTGTTAGAATTATTATCATATTCTAGGCAGTGGCCAATGTAATGTAATAAGTAGGTTAGGGACACTTTTCCCTCTCAGGTTTTTTCCCTTACTCATAGTCTAATCCCTAACTACGGTTAGTGGATAGGATAGGGTTTTGTCACTTAGACAAAACCCCTCACTTTCTCTTTGTACTTACTTTATTACACTATTCTATTCAGCACACTTACGTGTTGCTCTCACTCTTTCTTTCTTTCTTGCTCACTTTCTTTCTTTCTTGCTCACTCTCTCTCTTGCTCATTGCTCTCCATTTGTTCACATAGTTGACTACTTCATAGGGTCCCTTGCTTTCACCCCGCACTATCACTGACTCCTCTATTTTCCCGCTACCACTCAGGACTGACCACACTTATCTTTCTTCGGTATGTTTATCCATCCCCACCACATCACATACACCATGAAACATCCACACACACCACATATCGTGACATTCACTTCGATCATAGCCTGCCCTACTCACAGATCTCGAGGAGATTCTGCTCCTCATAGATCGAGCTGCTCTCATCACAGGCTTACTCCATGAGGCCACCCTTTGCACTTTCACATAGACCACTTGGTCCACTCACCTGCCACCTCTTGCCTTAATCCCCTGCACTGGTTCATACAGAGATAAGTGTAAGGCATTATGACATCAACTCTGATTCGAGACTAACCATCATCTTCTAAGCGAATGGAGATGATACGCGAGTATCGTCGTATGTTCCGTCAAAAGCAGCAGGCATTCGTTTGCAAGAATGAGGAGTTACTAAGTATCCTGTTTAGCAACTCCTCCAAGGATTCTTGCCAAAGTTTCTCAAGTGACGAGCCCCCTGTCCTCTTACCGACACCACACTTTGGCACTTCCATGCACACACACTTTACAACATTCCCACCCAGCCACACCACCTAGCCTCTAAAAGATACCCCCCATCTCATGTGCGTTGTTCACGACCAATGACGTCAAACATGCAACTTTGAAGCTACATAACGATTGAGCCAAAGATCGTGAGAGACCACATGCTAAATACATTGCATATGGACTAAGTACTATGGACCCAGCCTTGGCAAATCTTTTTAACGAAGTATTCTGCACCAGTTTTTCCCACACTTGGACCCTTCATCATCATTGTAGGAAGCTTGGCCATTCATCATTGTAGGAGCTGGTTTTTTCATCTCATAGACCTTTCGGTCTTTCGAAGATGTCCTTGCCGAAAACCCCATTCTCCCCCCACCCCCCGCTTCAACCTCCTCTTGCGCCCGCAGAAGGTCAGCTAGGGTGGCTCCCTCCTCCCCTTCTTTGGCTTCCTCATCTTTGACGTCAATGTGCAACCTCATTGCAGGACAACCCTTACATGAGGAATTCTGGAGTGTTGGCCCATGGAGCTACACAAACGTTCCTTCCAACTAGCCCCCAATCTGGAGGACTCAATCATTTGTCGCCCTAAGAAAGGGGCTGTACTCGGGCCTTGGACAGCAAGGTCCACTCAGCCAAGGGTTTCCTCTTCCTAGTAGAAGGTAGTGAGGTGCGGTATCCGCAAAATTTGGACCAGGTTTTGTCCTTCATGGGATGCTGGTTAGAAGCGGCGGGACGCACCATGAGGATTATGTATGGAGATAAGGCAAAGTGTGAGCTACAGCGTGCTGATTATTGCCCTCAAAGTAAGTGGCACCTTCCCTCTCTATATGGCACTTTTTGGCCCTACAAGCAGTGGCTTCTCACCTTGGGGTCACATACATCAATGTATTGACTTGGTCCCACAGGTTGGCGTGGTGTTTGTGACACCTCTTTTAAGGCAGCAAACGGACTCAAGCTACTCACCCTCGATACCACATGCTAAGGCAAGCCGCTCAAAGCATTCTTCATCTCCAAGAGGGCTCCCTGTTGGGAAATGGTGGAAGAGAATAAATGCATGAAGAATCAAGATATGAGAACACAAGATGAATTCAAAATGGTGTTCTATTCATTGTGAGAGAGGTAACTCTCTTTTATAGAGTGTGTGGGAGGTTGGCCTAAATCAAAGGCACCTCTCCTACATCAAAGGAGATCACTGCTATGTCATAGGCACCTCCTTAAGAGGGGGCCTTGCATTACGTCATCACCTGTGTCATGGTCCAGACACCTCATAGCGCTTCCCTACACACACACACACACACATGACTGCTATTAGATGCACACATGCACCTTTGAGCAAGCCCTTGATCAAAAATATCCCAACACCCCCCCTCAAGGGTTTGCCTCATGCTATGTCAAGGATACGTCTAGTCACATAGTTTCGCATGCCATCTCATGGTAGTCAAGGATAAACACATGGCTAGGATCTCATGCTAGCAAGGGTGCCCAAGAGTCAAGGTTTACAAAAAAGGGATAGATCCCCCTCAAATGGTTATCTCCCTTGCATGTACAAGGATTAATCTTAGGCCTTTGTGTGGACCTAGTTTCTCATGTCTGCAAGAGGTACCATGGAGGCAAACACATATCACATGGCCTACATCATATGGTGACCAGAGGTGATTTACAAAGACTACAAGGACTAAAAACACATAACATTCCTTTTGGAGTACTACTCCAAGAAGAGAACCTCAAAATTGACTACATGACCAAGTGACAGAAGTTTAAAGATATTGGACTTTAGAAGGTCCAATCTTTATCTTCCTCTATCACAAAATTTGTTTCTTCATTTGTTGATGCTACCAAAAATTTTGTTTCTTCATTTGTTGATGGAGTTATTTCTTCAACCATATTTGCCTTGACTTTCTTCTTCTCATTGCAAAACTTCTCAGAGTGATTGTTTTTGCCACAATAAGTGCAAGGATTGATCTTATAGCAACCTTTTTCAAGATGATTGGTCTTGCCACAATGCTTACATGCTTTGTACTTGCTTTTTGAGAACTTTACTGTAAGTGCTTGAGTTTGATCTTCTACCTTCCTTGAGTTCTTCTTTCTCTCTTCGTCCTGTAGAGCATAGATGATGCTCTCTAGTATTGGTTGGGGAAGATTCTTCAAAGTAGTCACAACATAGTCAAAATCCTGAGGCATACTCTTCAAGAGCACAGCCATTGCATCATCTTCAGCCATTGGAGAGTTGACTATGGCCAATTGTGTTGGAAAGGTCACCTCCCCATCTGTAAGCCCTCATATGAGGAGAGTGTGGGGAAGGGAGACCTGGGGAAGGATGTGCCCAAAAGAAGAGAGGAGGCGGAGCAGAGGACAGCAACAAGGACCCAAGAGAAGAGGTATGATCTCATAGATGACGTCAGCAGTAGTACGGAGCTGAGGCGCACACGTGTGGGTAGATCAGGGAGCCAAGAAAGGGCACAGTAGAGGCGGGACAGACCAGCACATGGGTCGGCCAGGAGAGAGGCTGGCTGGGCTGCTTGGAGGCAGCCAACCACGCCTAATATAGGGTAGACCCAGGGGCTGGACCCTTGCCTTGAAATGAGGGCTCGTGCCCTAGTTTTGTGGGCCAAGATGACCCTTATTTCGAGCCCCAAAAGGGGCACGTTTTATAGGCCAAACGGGGCAGAATGACCGACCAGCAGGTCGGCCATTTAGGGCCTGCTGGGTCAGTTGGTTGGCTAGCCCTCTGGGCCTATAAAGGGAGGGTCTTGTGCCCTCATAATTCATCACTTGGAGCAGCATTTCCGGCAGCAGGAGGAGGAGCAGAACAGCCCCCTGTGGGCCTCTATCCAGGAGGATACAAGTGGGCTGCAGAGCGATGCACTCTTCGCAGATAGGCCAGCGGTGTAGAGACCATATCTGGAGCTACACATAAAATTTCGACATGATGTCTGAAGGAAAGTTGTAGAGTAGATTGAGAGCTACAATTTTTGTTTTAACAGTGCATCAATTCGACTTTTGTATCAATAGTTATTGATGGGATATCTCAAGGTGTATGCCTCATGCACACCTTGGTTTCTATGTGTGAGTGCTAGAGGCACAGTTAGGTGCCCACAAGCACAGTTAGGTGGTGGAGAGCCACATAGGATGATTGAGAGAATCTAGGAGCAGATTGAGGAGATGATTGTGGAGCTCTGAAGTCATCAGTGATGTCAGTGAGCATGTATGAGGTGCCTACTTAAGGACCTCACTCTTCTTCATTCCATAATGCAAGTATTCTGAGTTTGTGTCCACTCTTTGCTTTCCTTTCAGCTTACCAACATGGTATCAAAGCCCTTTGATCCCCCTTGAGCCCATTTCTGCCACATCATCATCTTCTTCTTCCCCATTTTCCTCCTCCTTCCCAAAATCTTTGAGAGCTTGGTTCTCTGCCTACAGACGACCATTTCCCAAACCCTCTGAGTTGTAAACTCCTCTAGTATGGGCAAACTTCCACCTGCAAGCAATTGAAAAAAAAACGTCTTTGTTGGCTGCCATTCTCCAAACAGCGCATTTTTTCGCCATTCTTCTATTGCACAATACTCCCTGCCTGCTCCGCCATTGCTTGAGCCCTCTTAGGAGTAGATGGGCGACCTCAAGACGAAGATTTTGAGTCATTTTTCAGCTCATTTGGTTCAGTAACGAAGGAGAAATCGTCAAAACTCAGGTTCAGCCTGTAGCAACTCCCCCGGGCAATAGCGCGCGCCATTTCGTCCAACCTCTGTGCTGGATCCTCTCTGGTATATGAGCTTTCTTTTGCTTCAGAAAGCCCTCTTTTCCTTGCTTTGAATCTCTAGTATATGAGCTTTCTTTTGCTTCAGAAAGCCCTCTTTTCCTTGCTTTGAAGAGTGAGATACAAGCCCTCCAAGTTCAGCCTTTTGGTTTTGACAGTTTTGACAAGTTTTTAAAGATGATGCTACACAAAATGCTACTCTAGCACTTCTGAGTTTTTGAAGTTTTCAATAGCATCAGTACAACTGTGGCTTCAGCTTTGCTTTGAGTTGCTATACTTGGTTTTGATTGGAAAGCTTTCATTTAGCCACCTCTGTGAAGCATATAAGTGAAAGCATCATTGATTGAAATTTGGACACAAGACTTTGCTACATTAAATGCTTATATTTTGAAGCATTTCAGTTGTTATTCTAAGCCCTGTAAGAGAGAAGACACTTCCCAATACCTGGGTTAGACCCTCTCATGGCTTGCTTATGCAAAATATGTGAAAAGCCTAAACATAAAGCAATGTCTTGTTATGCTACAAAGGAAGAAAATGCCAACATGGCTTCCTTGTTGAAGATTGCCAAGATAATGGTTGCCAAAAAGGAAGCAACTTCAAAGACAGAAAATGCAAATCTACTTTCAGTTGATGAGCCTCCACAAGATGAGGCATCCTTTGAAGATTATGCATTTTAAATCATCTCTATGTATGCTCCAGATCTCTCTTTTTATGTCAAGGTACTCAGCCTGGATAGTCCTCCAAAATGAATGAAATAAACTATTGTGTTTTTGTGTGTTTTGTAAACACCTCTGGTCACCTTATGATGTAGGCCATGTGTATGTTTTGCTCCATGGTACCTCCTGCACACATTGTGTGCATGTACATGCAGGGGAGATAACCATTGGAAGGTCTTTTTGTATTCCCTTTTGTTTACCTTACACCCATGGGAACCCTTGCTAGCATGAGAACCTAGCCATAGATTTATCCTTGACCACCATGAGATGGCATGAGAAACTATGAGACTACATGTATCCTTGACATAGCCTGAGGCACTCCCTTGAGGGGGGGTTTGATGGGATATCTCAAGGTGTATGCCTCAGGCACACCTTGGTTTCTATGTGTGAGTGCTAGAGGCACAGTTAGGTGCCCACAAGCACAGTTAGGTGGTGGAGAGCCACATAGGATGATTGAGAGAATCTACGAGCAGATTGAGGAGATGATTGTGGAGCTCTGAAGTCATCAGTGATGTCAGTGAGCATGTATGAGGTGCCTACTTAAGGACCTCACTCTTCTTCATTCCATAATGCAAGTATTCTGAGTTTGTGTCCACTCTTTGCTTTCCTTTCAGCTTACCAACAGTTATCGCGGCAAATGGCTGAGAGATATTTGCTCCAGTTTTGGCTCTGGTTTCAAGGTCTTGTTGAAGCTAGTTCTTGCACTGAGTCTGGTGTTGGGATTCCGGAGTTTGTTGGAAGGAGCGCCTTGGTGCTGCCAAGACCTTTCCGTAGGTTATTGCAGGTTGTTGGCTTGCAAGTTTGTTGTGCCCGGTTCATGTCACACATTTCATGCGCTGAGAAACAAGTTTTCTGAAGAGTTGAGGGAACAAGTTGTAAAGAAGCAATAGCAAATTGATTTGCAGGATTGAGAGGTGTACCGGAGACATGTTCAGGGATTCTGTGGGGGCCAATTGTTTAGTTTGAGTGGAAGAGAGCTTCCCTACAAGTTTTGCAGATTTTCTTTAGTGGTGTTGTGTGATTTGATGAGTAGAATTCCGTCTTGCTTCAGAGTTCTCAAATATTCTGGTTTATAAGGAGTTTAGTGCATATGCTCAAGTTGAAATGTGACATATCTTTGATGCTATAAAGGTAGTATCCTTGTTGCTCTACCTGACCTATTGACGTAGACTTGCTAGCCTCCGAGCAACAGCTAGATGAGAGGGCAGGTGGTATGGGACGCATGTCTAGACTTCGAGGCTAGCTAGCTCTCTACGGTTGTCTAGACCTCAAGCTAGGGGTGGCTCAGTGTACTAAGCCTATCACTGGGAGGTGAGCTGATAGCTCCAACCCTTAAGGGTTGTTTACGTGTGTGTCCCGTGGTTTGTTTGCATTGTAGCTGCAAGTTGTACCTACCAGGGTCCAATGTTTACTAGGCCTGGTTTGAGGATGTTTCAATTGGTCTTAGAGCCAGATTCGAGCTCCGTAGAGCCCTGACACTGTGAGGAAATGCATAAATCCCATTGAGAGTGCTTATCCTAGTAAAGGATGCGCATATCTCTAGGAGAGAGAGGAGAACAGATTCCATTGTGCTTGAGTTTCTTGGTTTTGCTTGGTGATATGGCTGCAAAATTAAATTTGAGCTATTAACATTAAGTTTATGAGTCTACTGGTTGTATTTGTGTAGAAACCCTTGAAATGAATCTATAATCAGCTTTGAAACCCTAAAACAAATTGGTAATCAGCCTTGAAACCCTAAAACAAATCACTTCTGGTAAAAAAAAATTCTAGATCCTCAATTCGCAACAATTGGATGCCAATCGTAGCAGCAGAACACAATTCGCAGCAAAGAATCTCAATTCACAGCACTCCAAGTCAAATCGTAGCACTCCAGATCAATCGCAAAGCAATTGGAATAGAATCGCTACAAATAATCTCCAAGAAAGAATTCAAATTTCAGGAGAAACACGGGAAAATAGCATCTAATAGCTTCAGCTGATGAGGAAAAAGAGTAGATTTCTTTTGGGAATCATAACGTACTGAGAGAGAGAGAGAGAGAGAGAGAGTTTATTAAAGTCTACTAAAGACTAATGGATCTATGAGATTGATAGAAAAACATGATACAATGAGCAAAAGGGTGGAGCTACTAAGCGAGCATCCGAACCCATGCTAGAGAAAACTGTGTAGACATAGTCAATGATATCATCATACATGTCACCCTAGTCATAAAAAATCATGGTATCAAAATCCCCATGGAGTAGGCAATCTGATCCAACGTCAAGATACATCCGATAATGGACTAGATAGTGTAGACAAGAAGCCCGTGATAGATTTCCCCAGGTCTAAAAATGAAAGAAATGTCCATGAGTGTGACCTGCGTGTCTGTCCTCTGTAGGGTGTGCCGCATCTCGAGCTCGGGGTCCCTGCCTCTCCTGCTATCTATGGCCGGGGGGATAACATGCTCCAACTAGAAGAACTCTGTGATCATACTCTGGGATGGACCAGGTAAGGCCCCTCGCTCCTGTCTCCATGATCTGATGAGATGCTCCCTGTGTCGGACCGCCTCATGGATGAAAGCAGCCAAGCATCTTTGGTCTGGGTATGAGAGCAGTTTGGAGAGGCCCTCGAGCCCGTCTCTAAAAAGGCAATGGTATCGTCCACAGATCTCATAGTAGACTGGGCAACAAAAGACGAAGTGCTCCTCTGATTCCACCTCATGTCAATCACATAGTGTGCAAATACGACTCTCCCTGAGGAAAGGCAAGAACAGAATTATGGTTTTGGGTTAGGGTTAGGTCTAGGATGACATGGCAGCTATGGCACAGTGAACTTGCTTTGATGCCATGTTAGAAACATGGTAGAGAGAGAGAAAGAAAACTTGATACAAATCCCACTAAGGGTGGAGCTACTAAAACGAGCATCATCACCCGTGCTGAATCCTAAGTCTGATCATACATAATCAAATACATCTGGGTATGACAGTGAAAAGAAAAAAGACTGGAGCAGAAGTAATCCTCCGTATGTCATGTTGCCATGGCTGGTGCATAGCCGGTGATGGGACGCTGGCATCCGTCAAGGGGTCCCGTGCGTCTCGGTCTCCTGGAGGAGGCTCCACGCAAGACCAGAGCCACCGTGACTCCTGAGTAAGTACTCTCTGTGTCGGACCCCCTCGTGAATGAAGGCTGCGAGGCATCTCTGATCTGGGTAGGCGAGGAATCTAGAAAGCAACCCGGAGACGTCTCTGAAGAGACAGTGGTAGCGGCCTCGGATCTCGTAGTACACTGGGCACCTGAAAATAAAATGCTCCTCCGACTCAACCTCCTGACAGTCGCACAATATGCATATGCGATGCTCCCTAGGGATCCCCTCTGCTCTGCCGCTCTCTATGCGGAGGCGGTGTGATGATACCCGAAACTATCCGATGGAGATCTGTAGTGAGTGAGGCATATGAAGCTCAATGTGCCTTGGTGGTGTGATGAATCCCTCCTCTGAAATACGAAGACAGTGATCTCTATAGAAACTTAGCTTCACTGGAAGCTCCCTCGACTCCAACCAGGTCCTAAAGGTGTGTAGCTGCAAGAGATCCTCTCGAATGACTTGGTTGGTGTGTGGCCCGATTAGGATGGTGGATGGGAATACCGAAGGGGCATCTAAACTGTACTGAAAAGGAGGTATCCTATTGATGTGAAACCCTAGTCTCACAAACCATCTGTGAGTCCGTGCAAACCAACATCGCTCGTCTCCCTCTGCTGCCAACCTCATGGAGGAATTGAGAGCTAACCATGGCAACCTCTGTCTCCCTGATGTGCAGTCCCCATATGATCTAACCCGGTGTAGATATGTGATGGTCTGAAAAGCTGCATCTAGCTGGAGTGGAGAAGCACCAAACTCGGCCTGAATGATGTGATGTGGTACAGATGGTTTCCCCCGGATCATCCGTGAGAGCATGAGGATCTGCAAGCGCTCCACCCGTGTCCACTCTATCTCTGACATGTCAGGTCCCCAACAAGGGCTGCCATACATACCGGCTGGTCGGACCAAGGAGTCGAAGAGAAGAGCCTTGGTCCGAGGGTCTTGAAAGTGTGAGTGGAAGCACTCTCTCTCTAGCCGAGCTAGTGAGGCGTATCCTCTGCTCAATCTGGCCTGCATCGCAGGTCTCATCGTGAAGATCAGGCCGGAGAAGATAACCCCCAAGTAAGTGTATGAGGATACGATCTCAACTGGTGACCCACCAAAAGTAAATGCTTCCGTTGCATGATTGCTCGAGAGGTGTTAAAGATCACGACCTTGGTCTTGCCAAGGTTGACCTCCAAATCATGGGATAGACAAAAATCCTGTAGTGCATCTAGGTGTCGCTGGAGCCCCTCGGGTGTGGACGACAAGAGTGCCACGTCATCTGCATAAAGAAGAATCCTGATGATGATCCCGGCAAGTGAGCAACCGGTCCCTCCGAACGCCCCCATGAAGTCTCCAACTCATCGATGTAGAGGCCAAACAGGGTTGGTGATAAGGGACAACCCTGTTTGACCCCTATGGTACTCAAGATCTCATCTGTCCAACCTACGCCTATCCGAACTCGGCCTGAGACCCTCTCATAAAGTGCCATGACTGCCCAGATGATCTCATGATCCAATCCCAGTGTCTGTAGGCGTGTGATGAGACGAGCTCAAGGTATTGTGTCAAAGGCTTTGTGGAAATCCGCAAAGCAGCAATATACCCTCTCCTTCCGTGATCCGGCCTCCTCAATGACACTCCTGAGTGTGAGTATGTGATCCATAGTCCCATGGTCTCGCCTGAAACCGGCCTAACCCTCTGCTCTGAGCCCTCTCATCTCTGCGAATAGGCTGACCGACGCATCCAATACAGCTACATAGATCTTGGACATCACATGTCCAATCATGTTAGTCCTGTAGTTACTCGGGTCCATGGTATCCCCTGCCTTGTGGATGGGGGTGATGGTGTTGAGTGTCCAAGTGCGGGGGAAGCCAAGGCAAATAGCGACATTGAATAGCTTTGCTAGGATCGGGGCTTAAGTGTCGATCCCCTATGCGATAAACTCAGTGCATAGCCCCTCGTGATCCTTAGCTCGGCCATTGTGCAGTTTCAATGTCGCGTCCTTGACCCCCCCTCTGGTGAACAACGTGCAAGTGGTGGGGCGAGGTGTGTGTGAGATCTGGAGTGGGCTGGTGTGGGACATCGTAAAGATGGTGTGCATACGTGTGCCAGACTCTCGTGTCGGTGAGTGGTGATGGAGACCTACACTCAAGGAATCTCCGCCAAAAATCCTTAGAGTTGTTGCTGTACAAGATGTTCAACAACTCCTCCTCATTTTGACGAAAAAATGCATGCTTCTTCCGACGTACGAGACGTCGATACTTGCGTACCGTGTCTAGTGTGTTTGGGAGGTGACATCTGGTTTCAAGTCGGAGCTGTCGACGATAAGCCTTGCACTCCTCATCGTACCAGTTGTTGCAAGGTACAGAACCAAGAGGTGGTGGTCTAGTGGACCGTGTGGTGTGGGGAAAGATTTGGAGGGCAGCCTCGTGGAGTGTGCGACTAATCAAGGCAGCACGATCCTCTATGAGTGGCATGTGATCGATGTAGATTAGGAGTCTGTTTAGGCGTCCAGAGTAGGCTAGGGAGAGGCTCTGATCAAAGTGTATGTCGTGGTAGGTGTCGTGCTTCTTATGTGGTGTGTGTGGCGTGGCTAAGCGTGGGGTGGCGATAGTGAAGAATAGATATGTGTGGTCAGCTCCTAGAGTGAGTGGTGCTACAGTGAAGTCAATGATACATGAAGTGAAGGTAGGGGATCCCATGATGTAATCTACTACACTAGTGCCCCCCCCGTGTGGGAAGCAAGTAAAACCACCTGAGACGGGCCATAGGTCAAGCCCGTTGTAGATAATGAGATCATGCATCCTGCCCAGATCAAGGAGCGCGTGTCCATATGGTGTATGACACGTCCCAGCACTCCTGAAACCTCTGATCTGCAAGCAAACACAAGAACACACACAACGTGAGAAAACTGAGCAGGCTGCTCACCACCCAACCATGGCATCTATGGGATGTGATCCCGAATCAGGAGATGTCCCCTCCGAGCCACGAGCTCAGCTACTAGCACGAACTCCCAACCAGATCCTAACCAGCCTGGTGTCCCATACCACCAGGTGGCGCTGTGAAGCCTGGGATCTACTGCTGGGCCTTGGGCTATGCTATGATGCAGGCGCGCGTCCGCGACTCAATCCAGGATCAGATCTAGCACCTAGGAACGAAACTTGCTCCCATCGGTTCTCTGAGAATTGAACCCCTAGGCCCCTTATATAGACTCGGGCCCCAAGCGCCAAAAATAGCGAAGACCTCTAACTAGTTCGTACCCTTGCCACTCAACCCGAGAATCAAGCCTGCCTAACTCTAAGCCTCCCCAGGCTACCTGAGCTAGTCTCGTGTACCCAGTACATGTCAAATACCAATCCGTGCACATGACATACTTCCCCTCCTCTAAGAACTCACTCCTGAGTTCGCTAAAAAATCCGAGAATGTTCTCTGGAGGTTCTGTAATGGCTCCCATGTTGCATCCTCCTCAACACGATCCTTCCACTTGATCTTATATTCCGTGATAGTTCTATTACGAATCTGTCTTTCACGAAATTCAAGAATACACTCAGGTTCGTGTGGAATAAAAGTCAAATCTGTAACTTCTATTATTTCTTGAGGAGAAATAAGATGATCATCTGCACCCAATACTTCTTTCAATCTACTGACATGAAAGACTGGATATACTTTAACATCAGGAGGCAATTCTAGTCGATATGCAACTAGTCCAATTCTTTTAATAACCTTGAATGGACCACAGTATCTGGGGGATAATCTCGGAACCAAACCAGTACTTAGGCTCTTGGATTCCTTGGGGATTCGCAAATATACCATCGTTCCTTCAGAGAACTCTCTAGGTGAACGATGTCTATTAGCATAAAATTTGTCCCGATCTTGGGCACTTCTAATAGACTCCTTGGCAAACTGCAACATTTCCTGCATGTCTTGCAAGAAGGTCTTTGCAGCATCATTTTGGATTCCCTTTAACCCAACCATAACTGGTGACTTAGGTTGAAACCCATACATAAGCATAAAAGGACTGTAAACAGTACTCAAATGCTTTGCACTGTTATAAGCAAATTCTATCATAGGTAGCTAATCTTCCCATGAAGATTGTCTCTTAGAAACATATGCGCGAATGAGAGGGAAAAGGAAGAGGGAGAAGTACAACGGGGAGAGAGTGAGAGAGAGGAGTGACACAAAAGATGTGGGTGTGAAGTGATG
The DNA here is from genome assembly GCF_047967505.1 of Dipteris shenzhenensis. Lineage (NCBI taxonomy): Eukaryota > Viridiplantae > Streptophyta > Polypodiopsida > Gleicheniales > Dipteridaceae > Dipteris > Dipteris shenzhenensis. The sequence continues at coordinate 49,235,466 of NC_141598.1, read as the reverse complement.
AGCCACACCACAAACTCATAGGTTTTATTAGGATTAGGTTTTTCACCCTATGACTGTCTTAAGACAGTCATAGGTGTCATATCTTTAATAAAGGGGTGGCAATGTGCCTTTACCCCAACAACCTCCCACCTAAAGGCCAATGTGCCTTAAAAAAAATTACAGCAATATACAGTTACTGTATACAAGACCATAAAATAAGAATGGTCTCATCCTAATCCCATGATGTGTCGGCAATGTGCAAACCGCTCTGTAGGCAAGCTCTTAGTGAGCAAATCTGCAGGATTATCATCAGTATGCACCTTCACAAGCTCAAGTCGCTTGTCTTCCAGTACCTCCCTGATGAAATGATATTTCACATCTATGTGCTTGGTCTTTTGATGAAAAACCAGATTCTTTGCCAACATGATAGCACTCTGACTATCACAATGCAAAACTGGCATATCTCCTGTAATGCCCAAATCTCCCACCAGCCGAGTAAGCCATATTGCTTCCTTGCAAGCCTCAGTGGCTGCAACATATTCAGCTTCAGTAGTTGACAGTGCAACGCATTTCTGCAACCGAGACACCCATGATATAGCACCTCCTGCAAATGTGAAAATATAACCGGTAGTAGACTTCCGGTTATCTGCATTCCCTGCATAGTCTGAATCTGTAAAACCATGCACCAATGCATCCTGCCTACCATAGCATATGCACAAGTCTTTGGTACCCTTGAGATACCTCAAGACACCTTTCACTGCTTCCCAGTGCCGCTTGCCTGGATTTGCCATATACCTGCTGATGACTCCCACCGCAAAAGCAATATCCGGACGAGTGGCAACCATGGCATACATCAAAGAACCAACTGCAGATGCATACGGAACCTTGGCCATTTCAGCCTTATCATCATCTGATCTGGGGCTGTCCTTACTGCTGAGTTTTAAATGTGGAGGCAACGGGGTACTAATAGACTTCCCCCCCTCCATTTTAAACCTCTGCAGTACTTTGTCAATGTACTCCTTCTGTGACAGAAACAAAAGTCCCTTGGACCTGTCACGAGTAATCCGCATGCCAAGAATATGGTTTGCATCACCCAAGTCTTTCATGTCAAAAGACTTACGCAGTTGTTTCTTTAAAGCACTAATCTCATGCTGAGATTTACTGGCAATCAGCATGTCATTCACATATAGAATGAGTAGCATCAAACTGCCATCCTTTGCCCGTTTGGTGTACAAGCAATGATCGGTCTCACACCTATGATACCCTTGGGACTGCATGAAGGCATCAAACTTTTTGTACCATTCTCTTGGTGCCTGCTTGAGTCCATACAAGCTCCTCTTGAGCTTACACACAAGCTACTCTTTCCCTTTAACAGCATATCCCTCTGGCTGACTCATATAGATCTCATCATGGAGATCTCCGTGAGGAAAAGCAGTCTTCACATCCATCTGACATAAATCCATGTCCTCATGAGCAACAAGAGCTAACACTGCTCTCAAAGTAGTCATCTTGACTACAGGGGAAAAAATCTCATCAAAGTCAATACCCTTCTCCTGCTTAAATCCCTTGGCAACCAATCTGGCCTTATACCTCGGTAAAGCATTTGAATCCACTTTGACTTTGTAAACCCACTTGCATGGCAAAACCTTTCTGCCTGCAGGTAGCTGCACCAAGTCCCATGTATCATTTTGAAGTAGGGAGTCCATTTCAGATTGCATGGCTTTCTCCCACTTCCTTTTCTCTGTTCTTCCCATAGCTTCCTTGAAGCTGGAGGGTTCACCACAATCTGTCAGCATAATAAAATCAGCCACATTATTGGCTCCTGGAACAAACCTGTCAGGAGGCCGTTGTACACGGGTGCTCCTCCTAACAAAATGTTCCGGATTAGGCTGCTGTCTAGCCTGTTCGTCATGCATGACGGGTGGCTGTACCACCATATTTGGCTGTTCTACAACCCCATTTGCTGGCATATCTTGTGGTGCATCATTGGCAAAATTATTTGGCTGATTTTCAGCCTGTATACCCTCTTGAACAGGGTTATCTGCAGCAGCCTGCTGCTGCATATTAATGGGCATTCTTTGCTGTCCGACATCATCATAAACAACCCTCCTGTATTCCACAGGTTGCACGGATTCTTTGTGTACACTATCCTCTTTGAAGATGACATCATTGCTGCGTATAATCTTCCGTTTAACGGGATCCCATAACCTGTACCCCATTTCACCTTCGTCACCATAACCCATAAAGATGCATCTGGAAGACTTTGGCTCCAGTTTGGTGCGTAGTTCTTTGCGTATATGAGCAAAGCACTCGCAGCCAAACACACGTAAGTGCTTATATGAAGGTGGCTTGCCAGACCACACCTCCTCTGGCACTTTCAACTCCAAAGCCTTGTTCGGTGACCTGTTAATTATGTGAACTGCTGTTTGACGGCTTCTGCCCAAAAGCCATGGGGCAATGCAGCATAAGACAACATACATCGAACCTTCTCCTGAATAGTTCGATTCATCCGCTCACTCACACCATTTTGAGATGCATTATGAGGGGCTGTGAGTTCCTGTTTAATGCCCTTAGCTTCACAAAACTGTACAAAAGCATTTGACACATACTCACCCCCATTATCGGATCTGAGGCATTTCAGCCTGCGACCTGTCCGATTCTCAACCTGAGCGACAAACTTCTTGAAAGCATCTAAGGCCTCGCTCTTATGCTTCAAGAAATAGACCCACACTTTGCGTGTGGCATCATCAATAAAAGTAATGAAATACTTTGCACCCCCTAGTGATAGCTCTGGCATCTCACACAAATCAGTGTGCACTAGATCAAGCGGTGCTCTATTTTGGGGAGTTCTCCTCTTATGAGGAGTCATAGAATGCTTGCCAAATATGCAATGATCACAAGTAGGCAAATCTGAAAATGAAAGAGACGGCAAATAACCCAAACGTGACAGTTCTTGCATTCCTTTAACGGACATGTGTCCCAACCGGCTATGCCACAATGAAACCTTTGGCAGCTCGGTTATGGCAACAACATGATTACCTACACTGGAAACATAAAGAGGGTACAAGGTATCACTCTTATAACCCTCAGCCACTACAACCTGGCCATCAGTAATCACCCATTTGGAATCCCCAAATGTGGTGTGGTAACCACTGTCATCCAACAAGCCAGTGCTAATCAGATTTTTCTTGATTTGTGGCACATGGCGAACACCATCAAGCATAAATATGCGTCCATCAGGGAATACTATCTGTATACTGCCAATCCCTGCAATCTGACATGCATAGTTGTTCCCAAGGTGAACAACTCCATGAGTACCTGTGTAGGAAGTAAACCACTCCCTATGAGGAGTAACATGAAAAGAAGCACCTGAATCCAAGAGCCAGGTGTGCATGTCATGGCCATCAATAACCAAAGTATGTGCAATTACAGCAGAAGAGCATAAAACATCATGCCTGTCACTTTCACTGTCTTCTGCTGCAACATTCACTGCATCCAAGTCATCTGCCTTGGCCTTGCCTTTGCCTTTGCTTCCACTGCCTGCATCCTTTGCCTCAGCCTTCTTGGCTTTCTGATCCCGTATAAACTTGAAGCACTTAGACTTCACATGTCCCTTCTTGCCACAATAAAAGCATTCAATATCCTTTTTGCCACGGCACTGACTGCGGGATTTGGACTTACTAGCAGATCTCCCCTTCTGCTGAGTCCTGCCTCTTTCCTGTACCTGCAAAGCATTTGAAGACTTGCTGCCCACATTATTCTTCCTGCTCATCTCCTCCATAAGGAGAGAGCTCTCTACATCAGCATATATAAGAGTGACATTTGAATTAGACAGGGTGGTCTTGAAAGTGTCCCAACTCTCAGGGAGGGTACACAACAAGAAAGTAGCCTTGAACTCCTCATCAAGGTTCAACCCCTGTGCAATCAGCTGTCTAAAGATGGCATTGAACTCACTCAAGTGTGAGGTCATAGCTGTACCTTCCTTCATGCGAAGCTCAACCAGCTTCTTCAACCAATAAACCTTACTGGCTGAACTCTTTTGGGCATACAACTCTGCTAGCCTCTGCCATAGGCCATAAGAGGTCTTTTCAGCCTGAACATTGAACACAAGAGAATCACTGAGAGTAAGCATGATAGCAGCCCTCGCAGACAAATCTAGCTCCTCCCACTCATCATCTGACATCCCAGATGGCTTGACACCCTTTACCCTTATGGGCTTAGAAATCTTCTTTAGCAGAAGTACATTCAAACACTGTTCTGCCCATAATGCATAATTGTGTGCCCCTTCCAATTTCTTTATGTTCAGAATTGATGATTCACTTCCCCCTGATGCCATATCAGATAAGGAAAGTACCTGACTCCCTGTAAGTCAAAAAAATGACTGAATAAAATTCTGATTTCTCAGAAAAAACCTGCTCTATCAAGAGCCAGGAGCACTCACAATAGTGCTGTTTTTACTGTCAAAAAATCTGCAGCAAAACAGAAAATTTCCCTCCAGTTACTGTACCTTCTGACACACTGTACCGTGCTCAAATAGGCATAAAACAGTAATTCAGAATGCTGCAGCTGTTCCACAAGTGCTTTAACAGTGCATCATCAGCTGACAAAGCACAAAACACTGCTGTCCTGGACACTTCTCCCACCTCAGATGAGGTATTGCACTGATTTTATATGCATAAACCACTTGTCATACACTGTTTTGTTCACTGAAAAGAGGCTCCAGACACTTCAGCCTGTCATAAACCTGCAACAGAAAATGGGACAAATCCCAAGCAATCACCCTTCTGCCAAGGGGATAAAAGGCATCTGAAGGTCTCAAACAGTAACTTAAGTGCTCTCAAGCAAAATCTGGGCAAAAGCCCCTTGATTTGACACCTGTACCAAGTGAAAAACACCTCAACACTGAGGTAGCATACAAAATACAGCGCTCTCCTGGCACTTTCACCTGACAATGCAATGCATAAACAGCCCTGTGTACACAATAACAACACAGATCCCAACGTACAAACACTGAAGAGAAAATCTTTTGAGCGCTGTCAACGATGGACAGTTAGGGACCGAGTAAACTCGATGCGCCCTGGCCAAGCGTGGCTCAACTGAGATTTTTCAAGGTGTCGTACACAAAATGTAACCTGCAGAACTGTCACTCAATACACTGCGGAAACAAGACCAATGTGAGCTCCCCGGCTCCACACTGCCTCAAGGCATACACTGCATAAGCTTCCAGGCAAAAGCCCTTTGAAAATGTCACCCAAAAGCTGAGATTTGCACTCAGCAAAAGCATAAAAGCCCTCTGCAAAATCAAGGCATTACCTTCCCGAAACAAAATAACTGTGCAACCACCACACACTGTGGTACTAGTCACCTCAAGCACGAGGGACAGGAGGGTACTTGTTGTACCTTCAACACAGTTTTAAGAACTGAACAGCCGGGAATGTGAAGAGCAGAGTGCTCTCTCTTTTTCTTCTTTCCCCAAAGAAAAACTGCTGTACTTTCTGTACCTGTGTACTTGCTGTACCCGCTGTACCTGTGCAGGGTACAGATCCCAAAAAAAAAATTCGAAATGCACCTTCTCTTGACACAGTCCATACAGCGGTACGGACGGCCGTATGTCCGTACACAATTTCGACAGGTACCTGTACGGCTTCCGTACGGACAGTACGGATGGCTGTACGGGACACTCCCGTACGGCTGCCCAGTGTGCTGCCTAGGTGCGCGCCGGTGCTGGTAGCAGGTAGCAGCTAGCAGCAGCTGCTGGCGCTGCTCCGCGCCGCCCTGCTCTACCGGCACGCGCGCTGCCCCGCGCTGCCGCCCGCGCTACCTCGTGCGCTACCCAGCTCTACCCGCGCTGCCTGCACGGCGCTGTCTGCACGCTGCTCCGATGTGAGCTCGCTGCTAAGGGCACGAGGCCCGAGGGGATAAGGAGGGGTAGAGGGAGTGGTAGGCAGAAAGGGAGAGGGAGAGAATGAAGGCTCTGATACCAGTTGAGAGGGAAAAGGAAGAGGGAGAAGTACAACAGGGAGAGAGTGAGAGAGAGGAGTGACACAAAAGATGTGGGTGTGAAGTGATGAGCCACACCACAAACTCATAGGTTTTATTAGGATTAGGTTTTTCACCCTATGACTGTCTTAAGACAGTCATAGGTGTCATATCTTTCATAAAGGGGTGGCAATGTGCCTTTACCCCAACAGCGAAGCATATCTTCAACCAATTGGTTAACCTTCTCTATACTGCCATCGGATTGTGCATGATCTGAGGAACTCATTCTTAGAGTAGTTTCTAGCTTCTCAAAAACAAGTGTCCAAAAGTTACTTGTAAACTTTGAGTCCCTGTCATCACTGACTATGTCAGAGGATAAACCATACAGCTTAAACAAGTGGTCCACAAACTCGTGGGCCAGCTGAACAGCTGAAATAGTTGTTCTAGTAGGTAAGAATCTAGCCATTTTTGTCAGACGGTCGACTATGACCCAAATGGAGTCATGACCCTTGCGCGTTCGAGGCAAACCAGTAATAAAATCCATGGAAATACTTTCCCATTTATTACCTGGAATTTGCAATGGTTGTAATTAACCCGCGCTTCTAAGGCGTTTTGCCTTAGTAACTTGATAAACCCGGCAACCTACCACATAGTTTTCAATAAATGCACGCATCTTAGGCCAATAAAAGGTATGCTTCACAAGAGACAAAGTCCGATGTATACCCAGATGTCCAGCACTAGGAGCATCATGACACTCCGAGAGAATCTTGGATCTTCCAGAACATTTGGCACACAAATCTTTCCATTTCGGAACAGCAAGCCGTTCCTAATCCACTGACCTCTCGCCGCCTGTACCGTAGGTGGCACAATCCCTGAAACCATGGAGCTCCCATCCTCGACTCTCTGCCAATAAGAACTGAAATGATTATCAGTTGCGCAAAGCCCTCTCAAGGATTGAAATAGCTCTGAGGATATTTCCGTAAATGACATAGCATTTACAAACTTGACTCGACTTAAGGCATCCGCCACACTATTCAACGAACCCTTTCGATAACGTATTTCAAAATCAAAATCTTGCATTAATTCTGCCCATCTAGCTTTCCGTCCCCTCAATTCAGACCCATCACACACACACTTAATTGACTGATGATCAGTCAATACAAGAAACTTCGAACCATACAAGTAGTGTCTCCAAACCTTAAGGGCATACACTACAACATAGAGTTCCTTTTCTAGTGTGGGCCAACGATATTGGGTGTCATCTAGCTTCTTACTCTCAAAAGCTACAAATCTACCCTCTTGGAATAGAGCTGCCCCAATCGCAAAATCACTCGCATCGGCCTCTAAAACATAAGGCCGGGTAGGATCGGGTAATGCAAGAACGGGTGCTTCCTTGATAGAAAACTTCAAGGTTTCAAAAGCCTTGTTTAATGCATCATTCCAAGAGATCGGCTGGGTAGACCTACGTCCACGACCTTTCAATATGTTTGTCAGGGGTGCCGTGATATGTGAATAATCACGCACAGACTTTCGTAGAAATACCGTAAATCCTAGGAAAGAACGAAGTTGTTTCACACTCTGAGGAATAGGCCATTCTAAAACCTTCTGGATACGATCCAAATCAATGCTAATACCTTCAAAAGAAATCTGGTGTCCTAAGTAAATGATCTCCTTCATAAAGAAGTCACATTTACTCATCTTGGCATAGAGCTTATGCTGTCTTAGAATAACTAAGACAATCCGGAGGTGTCCTATGTGATCCTCGAGCGTTCGGCTATATACCAAGATGTCATCTAAGAACACTACAACGAATTTGCCCAGAAATCTCGGAACAAATCGTTCATCATTTACTGGAAGGTGGCAGGAGCATTGGTCAAACCAAAAGGTAATACAAGAAACTCGTAGTGGCCATACCTAGTTCGGAATGCGGTTCTATCTATGTGTTTAGCATAGATATGGATTTGGTGATAACCCGTATGCAAATCAATCTTAGTGAAGCACTTCGCTCCGGCCACACGTCTATTAGATCATTGGAACGAGGTAGAGGATATCGATTCTTAATTGTCACTTTATTCAATCGTTTATAATCTATACACATTCTCCATGTAGAATCTTTCTTCTTCCTTAAGAGGACAGGTGCTCCCCATGGTGATTTACTTGGGCGAATATAGCCCATATTCAAATAATCTTGTAGCTGTGAAGCTAACTCATCCTCCTCAAGCTGGCTCATCCTCCTATAAGGTGGAACACTAATAGGTTGAGCCCCAGGTACTAAGTCTATGCGATGATCTACTGCCCGTTCTGGTGGTAAACCTTCCGACAGTTGAGCAGGGAATACATTCATGAAATCATCTAACAACGTTCTCAATTCACGGTGTTCAAACACACTTAAATCATTCTTGTTACTAACAGAGAACAAATGAAGAAAGCGGAATCAAAACACACTGATAGACATCATAATGAGAAGTGTTTAATATATTCCGAAGCTGCATCGCAGATACAATAGGTCCCTGAGAAGAGGGAATATTATCACACTGAATACAAAATTGGGTGTCCTTATCCAAAAAAGAAAGAGTATGTTCCTTCCATCCAATCCGAATATTGTGGGTTTTAAACCACACTATTCCGATTAACAAGTCCACATGCTCCAAGTGCATGACATAGCACGTAAGAGCCGCTTGTGTATTCTTGAATCTGGATAGAAAGGGCTTCAATCTTGCGATCCCAAAACTGCTTCCCAGCTGGAAGCTGCACCTCATAGGTATGATCGCTAGGTATCGTGGACAGCCCCATCTTCTGCACACGTTTGTAATTAACAAAGTTGTGAGAGCTGCCCAGGTCAAAGAGAATGTGAACTCTTTGGTCCCTAACTTCTCCATAAACTCGGAAAAGATCATGGGAACCAAATAACAAAGTATTAAAAGTGCAATTACAAGAAAGTAGGCAGGTAATGACATTTACAGAAATACCTGTCATCGCAACTTGATTAGCTCCCTTGGCTTTGGTACCTGGACCCGCCTTGAGCTTCGGTCCCAGCGCTTGCTTGTGGTTCTTGCGCTTAGGACAATCATTCTTAGTATGGCCCCGCTCCTCGCAGAAGAAGCAACGTCCTTCCTTCTTTAGCTTCAAGGTACGAAGGAAACGGGCACGACCATTCTTCGCCTGAGTCAAGTGTTTCTTGGAGGCGTTGTCTATAGACTTCGACTCCCCGGTACCAGTGATAGGCTGGAAGAACTTCCGCTTGTTCTTCCCACTTGTGTCGGCAACTGTGGTTCCCTTTGCACTGGCCATGGTATCATCATAAATACGCGCGTAATTCATGGCCTCTTGCAACGTGGTACACTTGTTATTCTTGATCTCTAACTTGTACGAGTCAGGCAAACCATCCACAAAGAAACCTAACAAGGTCACTGGATCCATCTTTGTAGCTCTGGTCTGCAAATCCCGAAACCTCTGAAGATAAACCTCAAAAGTCAAATTCATCTTAGACATATCGAGGGCTTTGAGCTTGCCTACAATATCGTAATCTTCCTCCTTCTTCAGAAACTCTTTCCTGAAGACCCCTTCGAAATCTATCCATATTGCAGGCTTGGGTTGGAGTTCCTTCCACCACAATAAAGCCTTTCCTGACATAAACCCGGCTGCAAGCTGTATTTTCTTGTCATCAGGATAAGGGTGAAACTTGCCACTTGTGCAACCAAGTGTCAACAACCTCCTTGGTACGAGACTTTTGATCTCCGGGAAAAGGATCTGGAGTGATGTTCGGACCTAACACTGAAGCCATGGCATCCACATGCGTGAGCGCCTGAACAGTGCTAGTCAAAAGTGTGAGTAGTTTGAATCCCTTGGAGTTGCTGCGTCAACCCCGTTTGATTCGTGTTAACTTGCTCAAACTTTCCATCAAGAGCAGTGGTGAATTCACTGAAGGCTTTCTTTGTAATCAGATCATCGTAGAGACCCTAGTCATCCTCCGCATGGTAGTTCATATCCCGGTCTCCCATCGCAAGCTCAGGGTCTACAGAATCAGCCATAAAGGATGTGGAGCGAAGGAGCTCGAAAGGCCAAAGGGAAAGGAGAGAGTCGTGAGGAAAGGAGGGGGCAGCAGAGAAAACAGAATCCCACAGCAGGCAGTAAATAACGATCTACTTGGAGATTTCGTTAGAGGGGAGAGTGTTGAAGTAGAGGAGCAGCAGGGCGGCGAACTGGAAGGCGATGAGAGAAGGGCTGTTCCTAACTCAGAATTGCGATACAGCAGCCTGAGCTAACGGGTGAATACGAGGTGAGGGCGGGTGGAGGGTTGGCTAGGCGCACTCATGGACTGTGGATTAGAGCAGGCGAGACGGCTGCCTGAGCAAAGAGCGCCTCACTGCCGGCTTATAGCAGCCTGCAGGCCAAAAAAAAAACAGTCCCCTACTTTGGTAGGGCTTTTGCTTTTTTGCAAGCCAAAAAAAACAGTCCCCTACTTTTGGTAGCGCTTTTGCTTTTTTTAGCTGTCCAAGCCTAATTTGGACGCAGCTTTCCCCTGCCTGATTCGCAACCCAACCAGTCCCTCGAGACTGTCATCTGCTGCGCACCTCCATCCTCACTCCAGCCATCAATACCCGCTCCCTAACTCTCATCCTGAAAGTTGCCCGCGGCCTTCCATCACGTCCTTGCTCTCTGCTTTTATTCTGAAACACGCTCCTACAACTAACGAACTGCTCCCAAGCTCTTCCCCTTACAGACTACCTTTCTCATGGCCTCTCTTCCACTCCACCTTGCTTCTTGCGAATTCACCTTTTCTCTCTGTCTCTCCTTCCTTCTTTCCACCATCTATCCGCCACCCTTAACCTTGAACCAATAAAGCACGTGCAGGGTAATAAACATGAATTTCGAAATTAGGGCATACCTGGAGGAACAAATCGTCCAAAATTCTTGGAACAGAAGTTCCTACCTCAGGAGTTGGCTCTGATACCAACTGACACGTCCCAGCACTCCTGAAACCTCTGATCTGCAAGCGAAACTGAGCAGGCTGCTCACCACCCAACCATGACATCTACGGGATGTGATCCCGAATCAGGAGATGTCCCCTCTGAGCCACGAGCTGAGCTACTAGCACGAACTCCCAACCAGATCCTGACCAGCCTAGTGTCCCATACCACCAAGTGGCGCTGTGAAGCCTGGGATCTGCTGCTGGGCCTTGGGCTACGCTATGATGCAGGCGCGCGTCCGCGACTCAATCCAGGATCAGACCTAGCACCTGGGAACGAAACTTGCTCCCATCGGCTCTCTGAGAACTGAACCCCTGGGCCCCTTATATAGACTCGGGCCCCAAGCGCCAAAAATAGCGAAGACCTCTAACTGGTTCGTACCCTTGCCACTCAACCCGAGAATCAAGCCTGCCTAACTCTAAGCCTCCCCAAGCTACCTGAGCTAGTCTCGTGTACCCAGTACACGTCAGATACCAATCCGTGCACATGACAGTGTAACAGGCCCGTGTCAGTCCGATGAGGTCCTGGTCATACCTGCTCCGTCTAGGTCCATGTCTAGTGGCATGATAGAGTCGTCTCGGAAGTCCAGGAGTGGTGCCTGGCTCGTGATCATCCTGGCGTTAAAGTCCCCAACAAGGAGAACTTCCCCACGGGCTAAAAGGTCTAGGATGACGTGGGCAGCTATGGCACGGTGAACTTGCTCTGATGCCATGTTAGAAACATGGGAGAGAGAGAGAGAGAGAGAGAGAGAGAGAGAGAGAGAGAAACTAGAATTTATTAGCATCCTGGGGGGGCCAAAAAATGACCCATGGGACCCGTCTCGATACAATGTAAAAAGAGTCTCCTCAAGGAGAGGGGTCAGGAGTCTATGAGCTCCTGACGACAGGTAAAAAGACGAGTGACAAAAGATCCCAATGCTGCCGGAGAGGCAATGAAGAGAACTGATGTCAACTGAGCGGAGTCTCCCAGTATTTGCTGGTAGTCCTCCCTGATATGTGCATATCGGGGGCACTGTAGAGCTACATGTGCCTCTATCTCAACTGTCTGCATGTCACAAAGGGTACAGACTCTAGCATGTCTGGGCTGGTGTATCCAAGCTCCTTGCTCAATGGCAAATGTATGAGATCTGGTATGGAACCTGGCGATGTTTCCGCGATATAGAAGGGGGATAGGTGTGCTAATATAAGACTGATCATGAATCTCTATGGACATGTATGTAGACCAACATGTGGGATTTATGTCGTCTTGATAATATTCCAGCTTTACCCTCTTTTCACTTGTCAACCAGTGATTCCGCAAAGTGCTCAGTAAAGACAGTTGAAACTCTTGCATGTTGACCTTTTCAGGCGGCATGGTCAAATATGCTTCCACTTTCCATCTGCTGAACCATTTTCTTATGTCAGTTGCCCATCCTGTGCAGATAACCTTACTTTTGTAGTTCTTTTGAAGCTTTGTGCTGGCATTCCATGCTTTAAGAGAGAGAGAGAGAGAGAGAGAGAGAGAGAGAGAGAGAGAACGTTAGGGTGTGAGAAAATGATACTCAAATGAAGACATGAAGAAGGCTTTCATTCATCAAGTATATGATGACAAGTGAAGTACAAGTCTTACATAGGCTACACACTCACACTTGCACCAAGTGCATATGGGATAAGTCCCATAGTGACTCGTAGCACTCACACATGACTCACAGATGAACTAGTACTAGAACTCCTAGTACTACACATCAACACATCACATCACCACACTCTTTGGCTATGATATCTCCAACATAGAGAAGTGAGACACCTCCTACAGGTCTATTGCAAAGCATCTGGAGCCAAGATCAACCAAAATAAATCAGTCGGTTCCCTCACACCATCAGAGGAACCACTTTTGGCTTCAGATGCATACCTCAAGGCCAAATGGCCTATTACCTCGGCTGCCAGGATGGGTTCGAATATCTCAACAGATATCCCTAGTGCTAGAGAGTGTGCGTACGAAGCAGCTCAACCACGCTATCCCTCACAAGCAAACAATTGTGGTAAACCATATTCTTTTGGCCACGGCTTAGTACATCCCACCGTGTTGGCACTTCCACAAAGGTTGTATGGGACACATCAAGAGGTTGGTTTCGAACTTTCTATGGGCAAGATCAAGTATCATAAGGACTACTAGAGCGAGAGTTGCTTAGCAAACAGTATCCTTCTCCAAGCAAAGGGAGGGCTGAACGTTATTAATCCAAAGATCCCTTCTAGGCAACCTCACTGAAAGAGGACACACTCCAAGGACAAAGCTTCAGAAGTTCTTGCTTCAACAAGGGCTCTAAAGAACACTCCTTGCACTGGGTGGCAGTCGTAGCAATCTCAGCGATGGATCTTTACAGAGGCCCCCCTAATGGGGAAGGTGTTCACATTGATGTAGAGATTGATGAGTGTGTGGCAACACCTCTCCACCAGCTTCCTCCGGACCATCTCACAATGCAAGCAACTACAAGAGGAGAATAATCGATACAATTACTAGTGACAACAGATTAATACAAGGGGTGCTGCATACTTCTATAGCACCAGCATTCAAGAGAGTAAGGGTTCCATAGTTTTCCAGCGGCAAAGAACGTAACAAACAAAAGATGGAGGGCCTAGTTGTCTAACTATTGCAAAAAGGTTTTTCTTCAATTTTTGTATTTGTACTCTACAGATGTCCAAAGGCATGTGAAGTTATGGAAGCCAATACTTGACTACAACATTTTTTCTACATTCATGTCTTCCAAAGCGTCTTTGGCTTGTATTTTCTTCCCTCTCAGCTGACCTTTTTGCATGCGAACCCATGTTGACGACAATACTTGCTGCACTAAAATTTTCATTGTTTTGAAAAAGAGGCTTTCTATACACTTCTTTGTCGGTTAGCTCCCACTGTGTTATGACTTGGTTAAGAGTTATATCAAATCTAGCCAAAGTCGACCCCTAAGTAAGGAGTCCACAGGATTAGCAGTAAGACCACAAGCTCACTGCAATACCAAGGGCAAAGGGAAGCAGTGCTGCCCATGTCCTAGACCTATCAAGACAGGCAGTTCTAGGCAAATTCTAAACAGGCAACCTTCTAAGTTCTATTTTTAGTCTAGTGCTAAAAGCTCCACGAGACGTAGTCCTAAAGTAGGCTTACCGACTCAGCCACCCTCTAGCCCTGATAGTGAACTTAACTAGCCGAGACATTCCCTGTGAATGGTTTAGTTGTATCCAAAACAAGTGTAGCAGCTAGAGGTTCACTGGAGGCATACTTTACTCTCATGGGGGGGTGGATCTCGATTGGACCTATGGCCATGATAAGTATTAGAGGTTGCTGTGTATCCTTTGTAATATCCACATTGTACAAACAGATCCAAACTACAACCACGTAACGAATTCTATGACAAACGGTCCATTTGCCATGGCATCGTCAAATTATACATCATCAGGAAGCTCTGGACAAATGCAACTTAATTGTGCATAGCCCTCATAAGCAAAAATGGGATCGAAAAGTTAAGTACAAAACCAACAAATCATTCATTTAGGGTCAATACATCACTCAAGTCTCACACCAACAAAGACATATGTAAATGAATCCAGGAACATACCTTTGGAAACAAACATATACTGCAGTTCAATCACATGACAGTCACAAGCTTGAAAACCATAACCTCCAACACGCATAGCAGGGACTAGCAGCTATGACTTCCTCACCGACATCATCAGTGCCCAAGGGTGAATGTAGACAATCGTACAAACATATTTCAGAGCTCTGAAATATACATGCACCCACACACTTAAAATCCATTATATGAAATCTTTGTACTCGGTTCTTGTCAGCACTCCAGAGGATCAGTCATGACCAAAGCTAGCACTAAAGAAGAAGGCAGTCCACATTCTCTCTCTATTGACCAATGTAACTAACGAGTGGATATAAACACAACCCACACACCAGTTCTTGTTTCCATATAATTCTTTATCAATCAAAATAGTATCACCTAAAACAAACCTCATGGAACTGATGAGCCCAACCATTGCCCTGCTGATGCTCAAATTCATTCGCCCAGTTTTGTGGATCGTTCAAGAAATTCTGTTGTTGACCAAACTCTGCTGCCCAGTGATTTGACATTTCAAAATGTTTAGAATTGCCACTTTGCTGGGATCCTATCCTTCCAGCATGTGCTTCATTCCAATACTCTTCTAGCTCTGACAATCGACCACCTTGTGGCCCCCAAGCCCTTAAATCAGACTCTATATCCAATGAATGCAATAGGGCATTTACCTGAAAAAAGAAAACAATTCATGTGATGCTTCATGCTTTCCCGGTATAATCTACCATGTTTCTTGAAGTGAGGAAAAATATGCTGAACTGCAGAAAATAAGGCATTAATGAGATAAGTAAAATGCTTATGAGTGGGCAAATGAAATTTCAGTTGACTAAGAAACAATAAGGCAACAACCAAGAGACAAGCAATGAGGATCTCTAAACAATGTCTTCTTGCAATTTCACTTTCTTGCTACCTTCCTAAGACCTAATTTTTGAATATCATCTGAAAAATACTAAAATTGTTTCCAGATGTGTGCAAATTTGTTCAAGACAATGTGTATGTAGAAACATGGTCTTCCTTTCATCACTATAGATAATGATTCCCAATCAAATATGTACCTTCATAAGGCTAGAATAAATCCAATCTTATGAAGTAAAGTTTTTTGTAGAGCGAGCAAGAGAACAAAGTTTTAATCCGTCATTAAACTATATCTTTCATCTCTGCCATTCAAATCTGCCCCATTTGATGATGTTAGCAACTTGGCTGTCCCATATCCCAAGTCTGTAAAAGGGAAAAGCAATTACAACTTGGCTGTGCTATACCCTAAGTCTGTAAAAGGGAAAGAAAAGCAATTACATCAAGACTAGGTTCCGTGCCAAATTTAGTATCAAATACATGCTTGAAACGCATCGTTGAATCGAGATTCCACTCACAAGGCTTGCACCATTGCATCATTGTGCAATGTGTAGACTGTGTGCCATGACGTCCCTGATATAGTCATAAATGGCAAAATATATATGCAGCTATGCATGAAAATATGTCCCAGATTAAACAGATGTCCTTGTCTTTGGCAAGCTCATGAAATGAAAACTAAGAAAATTACTTATAGGAGAAAGCTGATTGAACGACTGGTTCCATAGATACAAAACGAATTTGAATGTAGAAACAGCCACAACTTCAACAGAGCCTCGACCATGTCTGTCGTGAAGGGGGGAAAGGGGCAATTTAGAGGACCTTTAGAGGCCTCTTAGCTACTTCCCCTCCTCCTTCTTGCCACCTGCTGCCTACGCTCACTCACTCTCTCTTCTCCCTACTCTCTCTCTCTCTCTCTCTCTCTCTGCTCCCTTCTTCCCCTCTCTCTCTACCTTCTGCTATTCTATCCCCTTCCTCTAGATCTGCCCCTACCCCCTTTTCTACAATGTCCCAGGTGAAAAAACATCGTCATGGGGCCTTTCATAGAGCTGAATTCGTATGCACCTTCGAATGCACAACTGAGATGGGATAGCTAAATCTGATGGGACTGAAGGCTTGGATATCAATATTGAATATGGAGAGCCTACGGAGCTGCAGTGGTTGCTAAGGTAAGGCTGCTTGCTGCTGAGATTTCTGACTGAAGTGTTTCCACTACTGATGCTGGAAAGAATGAGGCTTTGGCTTTCTTTTATACCCCTGAAGGCTCTTTAACTGGCCGATCAGATCTGGGAAGTTTACAGACCAGATCTAGTCTGGAACTGCCATTTTGAAAGACTGTAACTGCCATTTTCACAAAGTGAATCAATCTGTCAACAGATCCAACCTGGTTACTGTCATGTGCATGGATTAGTATCTGACGTGTACTGGGGTACACAGAACTAGCTCAAGTAGCCTGGGGAGGCCAAGTCTAGTTCCCTAGTGCTAGGTCTGATCCTGGATTGATTCGCAGACGCGCGCCTGCATCTTAGCGTAGCCCAAGGCCTAGCAGTAGATCTGAGGCCTCTAGGTGCCACCTGGTGGTATGGGACACCAGGTTGGTCACGATCTGGTTGGGAGTTCCTGCGAGTAGCTCAGCGTGTGGCTCGAAGGGGACATCTCTTGAGTCAAGATCGTATCCCGTAGATGTCATGGTTGGGTGGTGAGCAGCCTGCAAGATTAGTAACTGTTGGAATGGTGACCTCCCCCATCTGTAAGCCCCCACATGAGGAGAGCATGGGGGAGGGAGACCTAGGGCAGAAGATGCCCACAGAAGAGAGAGGGAGGGGGCTGCCACATGGGCAGCACCTCACAGCCAATAGAGGAGGATCCCTGAAGGAACAGTACAAGACAGCAGCGTCTCTAAGTACGGGTGATGACTAAGTACGGGTGATGACGCGTGGCTGTACGGGACTGTGCAGATCCTTGGAGGCGCAATGACATCAGCAGGGTGCGCCGACCTGTACGGCTGCAGTACGGCTGCATGGCGGGGTCCATGGGCAGGTATGAAGCCTGCAAGAGCGTCTCCAGCAGCAATAAAAGGGCAGCCTAGCAGCAGCCCAAAAGGGCCTGGCTAGAGCCCTTATATAGGGTCTGAAGAAAAGCCCCAGCCAGGTCGGTTTTACAGACCGGAGGGGGGGGGGCAGACTGGTCAGCCCAAACAGACCAGCCAGTCGGCCCATTTAGGGCTGGCTGGTCGGTTGGTTCAAGGGGGCCTTGGGCCCTATAAAAGGAGAGGCCCTGGGCCTCATTTCATATCCAGCAGAGCAGCTTGGGAAGAGCAGAAAGGAGCAGCACATCCACCATCCTTGGGCCTCTACACAGGAAGTGAAGGAGAGAGGTGTTGCTGCAGACTTGGCTCCAGGAAGAGGCTGAACCTAGACTGTCTTCTAGGGCAAAAGGTTGCTGAGATCAACATCACTTGGAGCAGCAGTTGGGGAGCAGACAGCAGCAGCACCTAGCCCACCCTTGGACCTACACACAGGAGGAGAAGGAGGCTGACATAGGGCTGCAGACTGAGCTCAAGGTGCTGCCCACCTAGGCTGGCTTCCAAACAGCAAGGTGGAAGGGATCTAGACAGAGAGTCTACATATGCTTGAGGTGGAGCATGCGGGCTCAGAGATCTAGAAGTGCCAGGCTTGTAGTAGAAGGACCTTTTGGTATTGTATCCTGTCCTAGTTTCTGGACGGACGGAAATAAAAAGTATTGCTTCTATATTTGTCTCTGAGCATTGTCTATTTACTGGCTTGCACATCTATGCACATAAGTTAAGAAATTTGTGATTCCACACCCCACATGCACACTCTATGAGCTCTTGGGCATTACTATCAGTCTTCTACTGTGCGTACCCTCTGTTGGGTCATTTCTAACAGTAACATCCTCGCAAGGCCTCACGGGCCTATGGGACAAAATAAACCAAAAGAAAATAGCTCATCCAAGCCTCAATGGGCTGAAGCAAAGGGCACGCTAGGTCCCTTGAAGGCCTGAGGAGTGGATGGAGAATGAGGGCCAAGGGGGTTGCTTTTATAGGCCCCCCTTGGGGTTCAAAATACCAACCAGCAAGGCCGACCTTGCTGTTGCACCATCGACTAGGGCTGATGTGGCCAACTGGCTGCTGACCTGGCACCAACCAGTCCATGTCACGATCTGTGACGTATTCCTTTCTCTATTTCTAGACTTATGGATTGTTTGATGAATGGACACTTGTGGAAGGGTATGCCCTTTCGACGGGACACTTCCTATGAGGCACAACCCTTCACAAGAGACACTCT
This sequence comes from Dipteris shenzhenensis, assembly GCF_047967505.1. NCBI lineage: Eukaryota > Viridiplantae > Streptophyta > Polypodiopsida > Gleicheniales > Dipteridaceae > Dipteris > Dipteris shenzhenensis. The sequence goes on along the minus strand of NC_141598.1, from coordinate 49,216,789 downwards.
ATTGAAGAGACACTCCTATTGTAATGTACCCTCTCATCAAGGGTCACACCTTCACAAGGGGTACACACCTCTTCATGCACAAGGGGTACACACCTCTTCATGCACATACACTTTGGAGTACACACCTTTTCATGTGTGACTCTTCGCTCTCTATATAAAAGAGGCCCAATTGTATGGATGACACACTACAGCTACACTACAGACACTCAAGCAATACAAATATTCCTTGTTCTCTGCTATTTCAGTCTCCTTTCTGTTCCTTAGCACATTTCTCAATATAGTAAATCTAGGATTTCTTACAGTGGTATCAGAGCAAATTTCGCTCCTGCCTGTAGGAAATGCCCCCCACCTTCTAGCGCCTATCTGATACATCTCTTTCCGCTAGAAGGATATCCGTGCACATTGTGCATGGAAGAGATGGAGAGAATGAGCGTAAAAATTTTTAGCGCCAATCCTGCCTAAAGTCATCAATGGCCTCTCCATCTCCCACACATCACGAGTTGATGTGAATAAACACGACAAAGATCGTGTCTTTTCATGTGCTTGGGCTGTCCCAAAACCAAGGGACGCACCTTTTCCACCTTGACTCCTCACCCAAGGGACACACCCCATCATGGAAAAAAGGACACACCTCTTCATGTGGGGACACCCCTTTTAAAAACAGGGACACACCCCTTCATGAAAAGGTGCACCTATTCCAAGGGTCACACCCCTTCGAATAGGCACACCTTTTGGCACCAAGCACTTATAAAAAGGGTACCTAGAGGGGTTAAAAAGGAAAACCCAGCCCCAAACCTTAGGTCTACCCTAGATACCCAAGGGTTAAATAAACCCACCCTTTAATTTTTCGGGCAACCACCCAACCTAAGGCAGCACAAATGAAAAGACAAAAGGGACGATCCAATTTCAACGCTCGTACAGTTTTTTCGTCGAACAGGTTGGCCTCTTTGCGCAGCCCCTGCCCTCGCTATTTCGCTGCCCTACCCCCTCGCCATATGCAGCCCCTGCCCTCGCCAGTTTTTCATCCAAGTTCTGAAAGAAATGCTTCGACATTATATTCAATCATGCCTAGCAGCTTGGGAAGAGTATCTACCACTCCTTGAGTTTGCTTATAATAACTCTTTCCATAGTGCCATCAGCATGACTCCATTCCAAGCAGCTTATGGACACACTCCGATTGTACCAACGAATTTTGTACTTCAACATCGAGTGGCCCTAGCTGATCAACTGGTTCAAGAAATGCAAGACATTCTACTCCAAGTCAAGGATCATATGCAAAAAGTGCAAGAGCGGTATCAACGGTTTGCAAACAAACATAGACGTCACCTGGAATTTGACACTGGTGACATGGTGCTATTATTTGTAGCCCCACATCGCTATAAGACGGTCAAGTCTATGTTTCCTAAGTTGCGACCAAGATACTATGGACCTTTCCGGATCATCAAGAAAAATTCACCTTTAAGTTACAAATTGGAATTACCACCATCATGGGGTAAAATCCATCCGACATTTCATATTTCTTGGCTAAAGACGTACATCCCAGGCGATGAAGCAGTTCCTCCAGGTGATTATGTCCCAGAAATTGAAGACGATTATGTTCTCCTTATTCCTGAGCGTATTATGGACCATCGACAGCGAGAGACTCGACATCGACTTATCACGGAATTCCTTGTTCTTTGGCGAGATCTGGATGACTCCGATGCTACTTGGCAATCTGATGAAGACTTACAACAGTACCCTGACACTTTACAGTAATATTTTCAGAATTTACCGTGATATTTTCTACATCAGTTCATTATCTCCACCAGGGTCTTATTTTGAGTGGGAGGGGATGTCACAATCTGTGACGTATTCCTTTCTCTATTTCTAGACTCATGGATTGTTTGATGAATGGACACTTGTGGAAGGATATGCCCTTTCGACGGGACACTTCCTATGAGGCACAACCCTTCACAAGAGACACTCTATTGAAGAGACACTCCTATTGTAATGTACCCTCTCATCAAGGGTCACACCCTTCACAAGGGGTACACACCTCTTCATGCACATACACTTTGGAGTACACACCTTTTCATGTGTGACTCTTTACTCTCTATATAAGAGAGGCCCAATTGTATGCATGACACACTACAGCTATACTACAGACACTCAAGCAATACAAATATTCCTTGTTCTCTGCTATTTCAGTCTCCTTTCTGTTCCTTAGCACATTTCTCAATATAGTAAATCTAGGATTTCTTACAGTCCACGTGGCAAACGACTGGCTACTGACGTGGTGCTGCTAAGCTGGCACCTCTGCTGCGACTGTATCTATGCAAACATCAGCTGTTGTCTTTCTGCTATCACTAAGTATAACAGAAAGGAGAGAATCCAGCATATACACACAGTTCTGTACTGATTTGGAAAACCATGAGATAACTATACTGCACCAATAAATAAATGAATATTAGCTTATTAGATTTAATCAAAATATTGAATTATCAAGCCGAGAACAAGTTAGTATCAAACCTCAGAATGGAAAACATAATGTTGTTGTTGACCTTTTTTGAAGGAACGGAGAGGATTGAAACCTCCTCTCCACCAAATTCAAGATATTGAGGTCGATGTTGTTGAATCATAACCCTAACATTAAAAGAGCTTCCCATTTCTTCCAATGCATCCTCATTTGTAGAATTAATCTCTCTATTGATGAGTATGCACACCTATGCTATGCACATAAGTTTAAGAAGTTTGTGATTCCACACCCCACACCACACTGTGTGAGATCTTGGGCAATTCTATCAGTCTTCCGTTGTGCGTACCCTCTATTGGGTCATTTCTAACATGGTATCAGAGCCCAAGTAGGAGGCTCACAAGTGTGGGAGCCTGAAGGCAAGGACCTTGCTGAAGGACGACCCTGATTCAGAAGCTCTTGGGAATCGACTTCCACGACTGGAGGATAGTGCCCTTGCGAGAAGTAGAGTGACTCAGGTTCAGTCAGGTGCGTTTAGAGTTAGTGTCTACTGAAGGTTGAGTTTGGTTGACTTTGCTGTGTGGTTTAGCAGCAGAGATGTCGACCTCTTCAGACTCTTCAACCCTTGCTCTCCCTTCCTCCTCCCCCAGATTTCTTTCTTTCACTATCCCTAACTTTGGAGAGTCTGGAAAACTGGATGGGTCAAATTACCCGATTTGGAAGGTGAAGATCCGGAGTCATTTAGTGGCTCGGAAGCTGTGGAAATTGACAACGGGAGTAGAGGCGAAGCCGGAGGACACGATGGACAGACAAGGGAATATACTCATGGCAGTAGACCGAGAGAAGCTCGAAGCTTGGGAAGACAGAGATGCCCATGCCCTGGCATTGATCATATGGACTATAGCGGACTCTGTGCTTCCTCACGTCCAGATGGCCGAGACGTCAGTAGAGACGTGGGTCACTTTGAAAAATCTGTACGAGACAAACAACACATCTCGGATCTTGCATCTTCAGCATCAGCTCTACAACCTAGATAAGGATGAGGGAGATTCGGTACATATCTTCTTCTTCTTCTTCTTCTTCCTCTTTCTCTTCTTCTTCTTCTTCGTTATCCACATGCATGTTGAAAAGAGAGAGAGAGAAAGGAGGGGGCGCATGGGGGGCGGATCCTAATAATTTCATACATGCGGAGGCCAAAAAAGGGAGATCAACAAATGTAAATCAAATTTTGTGAAGAGCCTGACCTCCCTACATAACAAGTTCTGTTAGTCAATGAATCCTGAAATACCATAATGCACTATGAAACTCTACCTGAGCATTGACATATTCATCGCCCTTGTCAGCAAAAAAATGACGTGCCATAATACTGCTCCGGTCTCTGATTCTTCTCTTGTCAACTTCAGACAAGCCCAACTCAGGCAACTGGACAGGATGGAAAGGAACCTCAGCTCGACTGCTATCCAGAAAGGATCTTAAAAACCCTGAAAGAACTCTTTGGGGAGAACCTACAGATTAACAAAAATAAAACATGATAAAAGATAGAGCTCATTGCAAAGAACACCTTTCAGTTAATATATTACAATTATTTCTATAGATTCTCGAGACTTTTTTTTTTTTTAAAGTTAATTTGAGCTCAATTCAAAGGGATCTTGAAAACCCTGAAAGAACTCTTTGGAGAGTACCTACAAATCAACAAAAGAAAAACATGATAAAAAATAGAGCTCATTGCAAGAACATCCTTTCAGTTAAAATAGTACGATTATATGTATACATTCTGAGACTTCTTACTTTTTTAAGAGTCAATTTAAGCTCATTTAAAAATTCAAAGGATGACATCATCATGCCTTGATAGAGTATTTCAATTTTGACTGCAACTAGCATCAGGTAGCGATCCCCAATTCGAGTTCACATACTTATATGGTAGAGAGTACAGACCACAATTGAATACAAACCCATAGATGTTCTACACAAAGTGCTCCCAATAATTCAGTAAAACTGATTGCCCGCTCGAGATGCTAGCAATCCCCAAATTTGAGTTCACATACTTATATGGCAGAGAGTACAGACCACAAACCCATAGATGTTCTACATGAAGGACTCCCAATAATTCAGTAAAACTGATTGCCCACTCGAACCTTATACAGATAAAGGTATCCAAATTCGAAAGAGTTGTTCGCCAACAAAAGATTGAGCTAAGTCTATCTAAATTTTGAAAGGCTTTTATACATCACAATCCACATCTCCGCCATTACTGCTCATGTTGTCAAACCCGATATTAACCTACCTAAAAGTCCCAGGCTCATTTAAAATCATAACGACTCACAAAACTGTCATATGCAAGCGTGCGCACACACAGAGTCTTTACTTATATACATGGAGTGCATGTTGAGCATACACTGAAAACACACAAGCATGCACACATATTTGTAAATGCAAAGAGTATGCATGCGTGTGTTTTGGCACATATTACGTAGGTGTGTGTGATTGTATACATAACATTCACTCACACCCCCAGATGCACGCATGCATAATCACACAAACATTTATACATTTATACAAAGGCCCTCATATCAAGTCTCCACCAAAGCTGCAGGCAGGCTTAGTCATGATGAAGGCTGATATTGAGGCAGAAGGCCACTTTAGCACATGCAGCACATGCTTTCGAGTTGTGGCCTCATATGAAGACAACGTAATTTCATTTAAGTCTCTTCCAAACAAGACTGCATAGAATCAAGAAAATTCTGGGTGTGTACAAAGAGTCAGGGTTGCAGGTGCCAAAACAACGAAATGAGCCATCTTGCAGGAGTATTTTCTTCAGGAAGGGGCGAACATATGGGATTGACTACCCAAGTGTCACTTGCTTTTGGATAGCGATGGTTTATCAACAAGTATGTAAAAGCAGCAAGGGGACTCGGCAGAAAATAAAGGACTAGAATTCACATACATAATACAGATGGTAACCCCTGTGTGTGTGTGTGTGTGTGTGTGTGTGTGTGTGTGTGTGTGTGTGTGTACCTTCATAAGACTATAATATATCCAATCTTACAAATTGAAATTTCTTATAGAAGAAGCGAAAGAACAAAGGAAAGGGAGTTTGTAAGCGGCTTTAGACAAACTTATGAGTAAATGAGAAAAATGAAAAAGAATGATAACTTAGTAAGCAAAGCTATGCTTATGTGCTCATCAGTACCCAAGCATAAGCTGGATTCTTAGGTAAACCCAAGCTTTGGAATCCCAACCAAACAACAAAAACTTTCATAGCAAAAAGGAAGAAAACAAATCACAAAATAAGAATAAGAAATGCAAAGACAGTGTTAGAAAATAAGAGGGAATGAATCACTCAAACCTCCACCCAAGATCTCTCCAACTCTTACACACACTCAACTCAGATAGATGATCACAGATGCAACAAACACTCACTCAGAAATAAATATGGACGGAAAGAGAGAGAGAGAGTATATTCATCCACCAGATGGTGGACAGAAAAATAGCTCCAAGGGAGCAGTACAAAACACAGCAAAGTACTGGAGAATATTGATGGACTCTCTCTCTCACCAACTGCTCCAAATCTGAGTGCTGAACACAGCCTTGGAGAGGAGCTTTCAGTCTTGCACTGGATGCTGGAACCAATGGAGGAGTGGGCCTTTTATAGGCACTGCCCAGGCCCCTTCAGTTGACCGACCAGCAGGGTCGGTACCCTGTCTGGTGGCCGACCACATGGACCCTAGTAAACCGACCAGGGTTGGCCCTGGTCGGTGGCCCTGGTTGGGTCGACTTGGCCAGCCATAGGCCCCTATTTAAGGGCGCCCTGGGCAGCCAGTCAATGCTGCTCCTGGTGCCTCTATGTGACGCCTAGAGCCCCTTTATTCCTGCTGTTACAGACTGCAACCAGCCCGTGTGCTGGTTGCCTATGATGCCGGCCTGAGTCTCTCTCTCCCCAGCCCTCCTACCTCTCACTGCCCCTTGTCCCCTCAAATCGGGGGCTCACAGGTGGGCACAGTGAGTTTCTAACACACAGAGCATGAGCGAGAGAGACAGAGAAAGAAAGAAAGAAAGAAAGAAAGAAAGAAAGAAAGTCACATTAATGTCCGTGGGAGGCCTCACGGGCCTATGGGACAAAATGTAAAATATGGTCAAAGAGTTCTTTTAATGGTCAGAGAATTGACTATGGTCAAAGATACTTGACTCTGGTCAAGTAAACCTGACTTCGATCGGGGAGGCTTGGTTTATTACCAAGAGGGTTAACTGCGGTTTACCAGAGAACCACAGAGCTGACTACGGTCAGAGAGTGTTGACTTCGGTCAACGAGACTTGGCATGCGCCAAGCGGGTTAACTACGGTTAACCAAGATGTGCCAACTTCAGTTGGAGAGTTGTGCCAACTTCGGTTGGAGAGACTTGACTATAATTAAGGCGCCTCGACCCTTGGTCAAAGCCCTTAATTATGATCAAGAGCGTTGACTTCGGTCAACGAGAGAATAAATATATTTTTTTACATATGTTATGTGTGCACATGTGTTCAGTGGAAACACCCACCATGACTAGAATTAGTCCACAGTGTGTTATTTGCATGCACAGCGCTAACAATTAATGGGTGCCATGGTGGTGCGCTTTAATTTATTGTTGCAGGTACTAGGAAGAGTTATTTTCCTAAGTGCTACGGGAGCCTAACAAGAGTCTAGGAGGCGGTTAGCGTGACCAAGTACTTCGAAGACTCCAAAGTTGCCCTTAGTGGCATGTAATTAGGAAAGTAAAGTAGAAATTGACAAGTGGCTTGTTGCCAAAAAGGGGAGCCTGAGAGCTCATGTAATAAAATTATTCACGTTTGAATTATATATGAACAGCTCTACGCTGAACTATGTACTAAATTTCTCTCTAATGAATAAAACCTTCGGGGGGGTCCAGCCCGACGATTGTCCTGGGCCCTAGTGTATCTGTTGAGAGAGGGAGAGAGGGAGAGAAAAGAGAGTGTCTTTGCTGTCTTTTACGAGTAACATTTCATAGAGAAATGAGAGCGAGAGGTTTCATTGGTATCAGAGCCAAGGCTCATAGCCTTCTTAGGCTGTGACGATCTAGGAGACAAGGAGGGAAAGAAACCAGAGACCCACCGTGACCACGTAAAGCATCGTGGTGAGCGTGATGTGCTGGCGCAATTGTATCCGAACAAAGAAGATAGTCGCAAATTGACAAGGCCTATTACCACATCAATGTATAGCCTGTTGGCGAATGCAAAGCGTGGTGATCAAATGTTTGCAGACGGAAAGCTCAGGCGATGAGTGATTGGGTGAATGTGACAGTCCGTGAAGGTAACAAAGCGTGGTCACGAGGCGTTTGCAGGCGACGCGAGCGTCCTTTCCGAGAACAGGCTCTGGCGTTGGGAGATCACGGGGAGCTAAAGAGCCATCATATATTCCAAGCTTGGTGTGCTATCAAAGACAGACGGAACTGGCGCATCAGATCGGTGCTAGATAGGCCAGAAACCAAGCGGGACCATCGACGGACCTTCACGCAGGCTCCCGCGACGCGCGAAGCTAATAATTTCTAGAAGGCGCGACGCGCGACACCGTGAGAGAATCTGTCGCCATCTTCAGCCCAAGGATTAACCTTAGGGTGACGTGGCTTTCGTGACATGGCAGACACATGTACTGTGCTGACGTGGCACCTAGCCAGGCAGCAGATGATGTGGCAAGTCAGCAGGTGAGGTGGCATCCACACGTGTGGTGATGACGTGGCAGCCAGCTCAGATGTTGACATGGCAGCCAGCTCACAGATGATGTGGCAAGACACGTGGCAAGCTGATGTGGCAAACCAGTGATTTTTTAACTCTAGTTAGTTAACCCTGGTTAGAAGTTCAGTTAGTTGGTCTAACCAAACTAGACTGGTTAGTCAAACCAGGTTTGACCAACTAACCTTGGTTGTAGTTAACCAGACCATAGTTGGTTAACTAGACTACAGATGGTTGAGGTCCAGTTGAGAGCTAACCAGACCAGAACCAGTCAGTCTGGTTAAAGTAACCAGCCGGTTACTTCATCCAATTACTGTCCCCAAAAAAAAAAAGATAGTTGCAGAGATTGTTTCTGCTAGCAGTTTTCACCTATCTGAGAGAGTATTTGCTGTCAGAAAAAGCAGAAATCAGAGAAAAATCAGAGATTTGCACAAGTAAAGGAATGCATGCCTTTGTGCTCAGGAAAAGGGAATCACATGCATACTCAGCCAAAAAAAAAAAGAGGGGCAATATAGTTGTTGATGCCTTGGCATTTTGTGGGTATATGCTTTGAGTTGACAGCCCGGTACTGGCATAGATTGTAAATGCAAGACACCTCTTGTTGAGGTACTTTCTTTCTGAAAAGCAAAGGCAACGTGCATCAGTTGCATACACAGTGTGTGTGAGAAACTCGCAGCTCAAACGAGTCGTAAGAAAATGGCTCAATCACCTATCCAGTGGGATTCACAAGATAGGGATGCACTTCCAAGACAGAGAAGTGTGCAACAAACTCAGCAAGAGTTTGAGCAGATGGTACGCACTCGTATGCAGGAGATGGAAAATTTTAGAAGGGATCCAAGAGCTCAGCATTTATTTCAAGTAGAAGCTATGCCTAATGCGGCGTATGATGTGCCAATGCCAGAGGCACACTCTCGTGTACAGCCAGAGAGAGAATGATCTCATAGGGGACGGTCTCATAGCACGAAGAGATCGAGGCATCATCACCGATCTCCCAGTCCTTCACCGTCTACCTCGAGCTTGACTTCTCTATCTTCTTCTTTATCAGATAAACCATCTAGGAAAAGAAGGAAACACAAGAAGTCCAGGAAGAAAAAGTCTTCCAAAGAGACCAAGGAATTCAAAGAGGGAGGTAAATCTGTCAAGTTTATGACCTACAATGGACAATATGGTCATACAAACAAAGCATTGCAGTTCATCAGGCATGTTCATGCTGCATTCGGTACAGAAAAGTTTTCAGAATCCTCCAAGTTAAGAATGGTCAGTTTGCGCTTGACAGTGACAGCTAGTGCATGGTGGAGTGCACAGACCACAGATGGGTCAGCCCCAAAGAGGTGGAAGGACTTCAAGAAAGCCTTCTACCAACAGTTTATGCCTAAACAATTTAGAGATCATGTTCTTCAAGATTGGGACAGTTTGCATATAAATGCAGAGGAGATACAGTGGATGTGTACAACCAAAAGTTTTGGGATGCTTATTTGCAAGTTGCACCTTTCAAAAAGATCTCCAAAGGAACCCAAATGAGAAAGTATAGAGCAAGTCTCAGTCCAAGAATTCAGGCAGTATATTCAGGCAGTAGTGAATACTTTGGGGGCAAAGAACATTCAAGACTTTAAGCATTCAGCTTCAATAGCTAGTCTTGTGCCGTTACAAGATCCATCCACGGTGCTATCCTTGCATGCAGGACGTGCTGAAAGGAAGAAAACTGATTTTTCAAAATCAGAGAAGAAAGAGTATCCCAAGGTTGAAAAGAAAGGGTTTCAGCCTCAGATGCCGAGGGGTACTCAGTTTTCAAAGACATATAAAGGCAAATCCCCATTCCCTCCTCAACAGATAGCTGAGAGATGGGAAATGCTTTAAGTGTGGCAAAGAGGGGCATGTGGCTGCCCAGTGCCCAGAAAAGCCTTCAACTTCAAAGGGAAAAGAGGCAGAGAAGCCACGGGGACCGCAAAAGCCAATGGCAGGAGGAATTCTTCACATACTGGGTCATGTTTCAAACCCAGATGAACAAGAATTGCTACTATCATGGGGCAAAGTCAGAGACCAGCAAGCGCTGATTTTATTTGATCCAGGGGCTACTGATAATTTCATATCAGAGGACCTAGCCCTGAGGCTGGGAATAAAGACGGAGGAGTTGGGCAGGGCTTTGGATGCCGATCAAATGTTCTGTGGAAACCCTGTGCTAGTCACTCCCTTGATAGGGAAGCTCCGTCTTCATGTACAAAGTTATGTGGATCAGGAAGACTTCTTCATTTCTCCACTGAAACATAATCATGTAGTCTTGGGTATGCCTTGGTTTCATCGCAAGGCAGTGAAGTTGACTCTTCCTGAAAGAGTGCTGGAGTTTGTACATAGGGGCAAAGTATATCGTGTGGTTGCTAGGAATAGAAGGGAAACTATTCCCATTGTATCAAATAATTCTGTTGGAAAAGAAATAAAGTCTGCAGTTTCAACTTACAAGATTTTGTAAAAGAGAGAGATGTGGAAATGCATGCTGAAATAAGTGAGGCAGATCAGAATAAATTTCAGTTCCTTGAAAATTTTAAAGATTGCTTTTCTGACGCTTTGCCAGGGGAGCTACCCCCTGAGAGACCTGAGGATCATGGCATAGAACTCATTCCTGGAAGCGAGCCACCCAATAGGGCCCCATACAGAGTTAGTGCAACTCAACGAGGAGAGATTATGACTCAGGTGCAGGACTTGTTGTCCAAGGGCTTGATTCAGCCCAGTTCTTCTCCTTTTTGTTCCCCTGTACTGCTAGTACAGAAGAAAGATGGCGTTAGATTCTCACTGTGCCCACCTGTGAGTCCCCGATTTGAGGGGACAAGGGGCAATGAGAGGTAGGAGGGCTGGGAGAGAGACTCAGGCCAGAAACAGAGGGAGGACAGCATGGCAGAAATAGGCGACCAGCACACGGGCTGGTCGCTGCCTGCAACAGCAGGTATATAGGGGCTTTAGGCCTCACGTGGAGGCTCTTGCAGCAGCACAGACTGGCTGCACAGGGCACCCTTATATAGGGGCCTGTGGCAGGGCAAGTCGGCCCACCAACCAGGGCCACCGACCAGGGCCAACCCTGGGCAGTTTAATGGGGCCCATGTGGTCGGCCACCAGACAGGGTACTGATCCTGCTGGTCGGTCATTTGAAAAGGCCTGAGCAGCCTATAAAAGGCCCACTTCTGCATTCACTCCAACATCCAGTGCGAAACTGAAAGCCCCTCTCCAAGTCTGTGTTCTGCACTCAGATCAAGAGCAGTTTCTGAGAAAGAGTTCATCATTGTTTTCCAGCACCCTGCTGAGTTTTGTATTGCTCCCTTGGAGCCATTTTCTGCCCACCATCCCGTGGATGAATATACTCTCTCTCTCCGTCTATATTTCTGAGTGTGTGTTTGTTGCATCTGTGATCATCTATTTTTGTTGAGTGTGTGAGAGTTGGAGAGATCTTGGGTGGAGGATAGCATGGCAGAAATAGGCAACCAGCACACGGGCTGGTTGCTGCCTGCAACAGCAGGTATATAGGGGTTTTAGGCCTCACGTGGAGGCTCCTGCAGCAGCACAAACTGGCTGCACAGGGCACCCTTATATAGGGGCCTATGGCAGGCCAAGTCGGCCCAACCAGGGCCACCAACCAGGGCCAACCCTGGGCGGTTTAATGGGGCCCATGTGGTTGGCCACCAGACAGGGTACCGACCCTGCTGGTCGGTCATCTGAAGGGGCCTGGGCAGTGCCTATAAAAGGTCCACTTCTCCATTCACTCCAGCATCCAGTGCGAAACTGAAAGCCCCTCTCCAAGGCTGTGTTCTGCACTCAGATTTGGAGCAGTTTCTGAGAGAGAGTTCATCATTGTTTTCCAGCACCCTACTGAGTTTTGTATTGCTCCCTTGGAGCTATTTTCTGCCCACCATCCGGTGGATGAATATACTCTCTCTCTCTCCGTCTATATTTCTGAGTGTGTGTTTGTTGCATATGTGATCATCTATATGAGTTGAGTGTGTGAGAGTTGGAGAGATCTTGGGTGGAGGATTGAGTGATTCATTCCCTCCTATTTTCTAACAGATGGTTCATTCCGTATGTGCGTTGATTACCGCGCACTGAACAAAATGACCATCACGAATAGATTCCCTATTCCACGCATTGATGATGTGCTGGATCAGTTAAATGGAGCTTCAATTTTTAGCAGGATTGACTTAAAGAGTGGCTATCACCAAGTGAGGATACAGCCTCAGGATGTGCACAAGACAGCGTTCCGCACTACTTTTGGGTTGTATAAATATTTGGTGATGCCTTTTGGATTGACAAATGCCCCAGCTACTTTCAATAGGATGATGGATCGTATCTTCCAACCCTACAGACAGTTCACTGGTACCTTCTTCGATGACATAGTTGTCTTTTCTAAGTCCGAAGAAGAGCACAAGGAACATCTTGCTATAGTGTTTCAAGAGCTGAGAAATCATCAGCGCTATGCAAGCGCAGGGGCATATAATATCCAAAGATTGGATACAGATGGATCCGGCAAAGATTCGTGCCATTCACGAATGGCCAAAGCTGAAAACCATCCATGACGTTCGAAGTTTCCTAGGCCTTTGTTCTTACTACAGAAGATTTATCACTCCACGATCTTACTAAGAAAAATGCAGCTTTCAGATGGGGAATTCCTCAAAAGACAGCCTTCACTACACTCAAGGAGAGGCTGACTACAGAGCCGATCTTAATCGTTCCATATTTGTATCAGCCATTTGATGTGGATTGTGATGCTTGTGGGAAATGTGTTGGGGCTGCATTGCATCAGAATGGTCATGTAGTGGCCTATGAGAGTAGGAGACTCCGGGATGCAAAGAGATATCTGGAAATCTATGAGAAAGAGTTATTGGCTGTAATCCATGCCATCCATACATGGAAGCATTATCTTTTGGGTGCAGATTTTATAGTCAAAACAGATCACCAAAGTCTGAGATACTTTTTGACTCAAACAAAGCTTTCCGAGAAGCATATGAAATGGGCAAATATGCTGTCAATGTATCATTTTCAGATTGTCCATACCCCAGGAATTCGGAACAGAGTGGCAGATGCCTTGTCCCGAACACCCCAGGTCAACAATGTGACTATTGCTTATCATCAGGACCTGGAAGGCATGAGGGAGCAATATGCTAATGATGCAGATTTTGGCGAGATTTTACAGCAAATGCAAGAGGGGTAGTAGTCAAAATTCCCTGAAAGATGGGTATCTGATGAAAGATGACTACCTATGCATCACCCAGGAGATGAGGAAAAAGATTTTGGAGGAATGCCATGCACCTCCCTATGCTGGACATAGAGGAATTACAGCAACAACTCTAGCACTAGAGAGGTATTTCTTTTGGCCAGGGATGCAAAAAGATATACATCAGTTTGTTACTGAATGCCTTACGTGTCAGAAAGTAAAGTATGATAGACGGAAGGCACCTAGCCTACTTATGCCTCTTCCCGTGCCTCAGGCACCGTGGGAAAGTATTACAATGGACTTCATTTTTGATTTGCCAAGATCAAAGTCAGGGAATGATGGGATTTGGACTATCATTGATAGATTCAGCAAGCAAGCTCATTTCATTCCGGTTCGCAAAACCATAAAGGCATATCATATGGCTAAGCTTTTCATGGCACAGATCTTTAAGCACCATGGTATGCCTAAGTCCATTGTCAGTGATCGAGATCCCAGAATGACCAGTGTATTCTGGAGCGCTTTATTTGACAACATGGGGACGAATCTGAATTTTTCTTCTCCTTTCCATCCCCAGACAGATGGTCAAAGTGAAGTAGCAAATTCTACAGCATTGGATATGCTGAAATGCTATGTGGGTGACCAAGGTTCAGACTGGGAAAAGTACCTACCATTGGTAGAGTTTGCTTACAATAATACAGTACACAACTCTACAGGGAAAGCCCCCTTTGAGGTCATCTATGGGAAGGTGATTCTACCACCTATCCTGAGGACCAAAGATGAAATATTTGCAGCTGATCAGTTTGTGAGAGACCTCCAGACAGCTTACAGCCAAGTCCGGACAGCAATTGAAAGGTCTCAAGAGAAGCATAAAAGAGCTGCAGATAAGCATAGGAGACAGTTAGATCTCAAGGAAGGGGATTGGGTACTTTTAAAGTTTGAGAAAGCTAGGCTCCGCAAGTTCAAAGGCAAACAAAAAGTGTATGCAAAGTTATCTTCCAAATATTATGGCCCTTTCAGGGTTACAGAAAGAATAAATGAGGTTGCATGCAGGTTGGCATTGCCAGAGCATTGGAGGATTCACAATGCATTCCATGTGAGTCTTCTAAAGAAATTCCAAGGGCCAAAGCCTACAAACCTAGTATCAGAGGATCCACCAGAAGTGGATGAGCTGGAGGAGGTCCTTCAACCAGAGCAGATTGTGTAGCATACTGTACACGAAGGCCCTCAAGGCAAGGAGTTTTACAGGTATCTTGTAAAATTCAAAAATTATACGGCATTAGATGCCAAGTGGATGGATGAAGACATGTTGTCCGATCATCCACATCTTTTAAATGTTTACAAGGAAGCTTTTCAGTTGAGGTTAACTGAATAGAAGCCAAGGGGATGTCACCATCATGTAAATATCCTAAGTCAAAGTACAGTTGACCATTCATTTGATCATAATTAAAGAGTTTTCATATGTATTGATTATGGTCCAAGAGTTCTTTTAATGGTCAGAGAATTGACTATGGTCAAAGATACTTGACTCTGGTCAAGTAAACCTGATTCCGATCGGGGAGGCTTGGTTTATTACCAAGAGGGTTAACTGCGGTTAACCAGAGAACCACAGAGCTGACTACGGTCAAAGAGTGTTGACTTCGGTGAACGAGACTTGGCATGCGCCAAAAGGGTTAACTACGGTTAACCAAGATGTGCCAACTTCGGTTGGAGAGCTGTGCCAATTTCGGTTGAAGAGACTTGACTATAATTAAGACGCCTCGACCCTTGGTCAAAGCCCTTAATTATGATCAAGAGCGTTGACTTCGGTCAACGAGAGAATAAATATATTTTTTTATATATGTTGTGTGTGCACATGTGTTCAGTGGGGACGCCCACCGTGACTAGAATTAGTCCACAGTGTGTTATTTGCATGCAAAGCGCTAACAATTAATGGGTGCCATGGTGGTGCGCTTTAATTAATTGTTGCAGGTACTAGGAAGAGTTATTTTCCTAAGTGCTACGGGAGCCTAACAAGAGTCTAGGAGGCGGTTCGCGTGACCAAGTACTTCGAAGACTCCAGAGTTGCCCTTAGTGGCATGTAATTAGGAAAGTAAAGTAGAAATTGACAAGTGGCTTGTTGCCAAGAAGGGGAGCCTGAGAGATCATGTAATAAAATTATTCACGTTTGAATTATATATGAACAGCTCTACACTGAACTATGTACTAAATTTCTCTCTGATGAATAAAAACCTTCGGGGGGTCCAGCCCGACGATTGTCCTGGGCCCTAGTGTACCTGTTGAGGGAGGGAGAGAGGGAGAGAAAAGAGAGTGTCTTTGCTGTCCTTTACGAGTAACATTTCATAGAGAAATGAGAGCGAGAGGTTTCACTCTCTCTCTCTGAGGAGATCGAGGATTAGTGGAAGGGGGAGTCTCATGCGTTTCCCACCATGTTTCAGCTCTCTCACTCATGCAGGTCTCTCTCTGTCTCTCTCTGTCTCTCTCTCCTCTCTCCCTCACACACCATGCTTCTGCCCTCCCTCTCCCATCGTATGTCCACTCTCTTGCAGCTCGACTCAGCTCTCCGTAGCCTAGCTCTGCGCTACGCCTACGCTCTACACTAAGCCTACGCCTATGCTCTACGCTCTACGCTAAGCCTACGCCCCCTACGCTCAGCCTACGCCCTACGCCCCCTACGCTCAGCCTACGCTATACGCTCCCCTACGCTCTACGCCTCCCCTACGATCTATGCCTCCTCCCTTCCCTATGGGGACATAGCCAAGAAAGACGACAGCAGCAACAACAACAAAAAGCAAACGACACACCTGAAACTGGAGGATGTGAACACACGTTACAACTGAAGTGGACTCGGGGTAGACAGCAAGGCAAAGGTAGGACCCGCCTCAGCTTCTTCAGCCTCTATCTCTACCTGGACCTCGACTCCCGCTACAGTTTCGGTTTCAGTTTCAGCTCTAGCCTCAACTCCCTCTATCTCTATCTCTACTTCGACTTCAGCCCCCACTTCAGGCTCAGCTCCCTCTACATCTACGATCAGTGACATACTCATGCCCATGGCGCCGGTTGTTCCCTTCCCCTCCTCTCCTGTTACAGCTCTCGCACCGCTTATGACCCCTACTTCGGGGGTGTCATACACTGTTCCGCATTACACTTCACTCTCCCCTCTCCCTCTCAGACAGCCCATGCTCCCACACCCCATTGGGACTGCCTCATCCATTCCACTGTCATCTCCGTTCCTCACCCAGTTCACCCAGTCACCGTCCAATTTCCAGACCAAGTCCCACACTTTCATGCCACAGTCATCACAATTTCAGCATGGACATGGGTGGGCTGATGCACCAGAGGCCCGTGAGACCTTGCTCATGGAGATACATAGTTTCCATGAGCGTGAGATGGACTCGCTTTGCATGGGAGCAGGTCCGCTTCAACCAGGAGCAGAGCCGCATCATACAGGAGCAGGCTAGGGCCATTCAGGAGCAGGTGGGTCTTATTCAGGGACTCAGACAGGATATCATGCAGCTCCGATAGGAGGTCACAGCCATACACACTGTCCTAGGGAGTACCCCGGTGGTCGAGGCACAGATTGCGAGCATGCAATCTGCTATTGAGGAGACTTCCAGTTGGGTTGACGTGGCCAAACGGGAACCCGCAAGGGTAACCATTTCTCCTACCCTCATGGAGCAGCAACAGAGAGCCAGTAAGGCTCTCAACATCAAAGCACGCGGGATCCCACGCACTGAGGCTACACCGATGGTAGATGCGACTGTGTTTGTGGCCGCTACCCTGGGTGTGGCTGAGCACAGGACCCGTGAAAAGGAATGAAAAAATGTTTCGTTTGAGAAAGGCCATAACCAAAAAAGGATTGCTCGACATGTTGGGATACTACTCCAAGTCACAGTTTCGCTACAAGTTCTTTGTCTCCAAAAAGATTTATTTACAGAAAAAAATCCATAGATTATATGTCTAGTAAAAACACACACAGCCCATAGCTGGGAACAAACCAAACCCAGAAGTTGAATCATGAAAACACTTACCATCCAGTGACGGCTGATACCCAGCTGCAGGGGTTGCTTCGTGTTCATAGATCCGTTCAAATTCAGAAAATACAAGTGGAGGCCTCTTTTCTTGAAGAAAGGGTGTGGGGGGCATCTGAACTGCATTGACCTCACTCCAGGCATCCGCATATGCAGGATGATCAGGGCCATGAAATCCCCTTAAAAATCCAGAAACCTGTGTCATGTGGGGGACCAAGTTTAAAATTCAAAAGAACACATGACTGAAAAATACATATACCATTGTAAGACTAGAATATATCCAATCTCAAAAGAACACATGACTGAAAAATACAGTGGTAACTCAATAAATCTCTATAATATCCTGCCACAGAACAAGCAGTTTAAGACAAACAATTAAAATCTAGCATAAGACACTTCACAGTGCCATCTAAAAATTTGTATTGTTCTGCTTTTATTGTGAACTTGGTTGAGTTGCAACTTGATGTTTTCTTATATACAGCACCAGCAAGTAAAAAATTCCCTCCTTGTAGATCCTTGATCTCAACAACACCACCACAAGTAGTCACCTATGAAAGAACCTAATTCTTCCTGGCATCAAAGAGCTACCTGGCACGACTGATATTGCGAGCCTGGCTGACTTGAAGATTTACATAGAAACCAGCCTTGCTAGAGAGTGAACATTAATAATGGGATATAAATTTAATATATCATTAAAGATGACTGATACTGCGGGCCTGACTGACCTTGAAAACAGCCCTATCAGAGAGTGAACATGAACATGGCATGTTAATTTGAAGTATAGGCACAACTCGGCAGTTTTCCTGATCCTTTGATGCCTAGCAAAGGTAGTCATATTTCTCCCTGCTTGTTCACAATCTTCCATTGCATTGTCTCATAAGTAATCAGAAATTGCTCATTTATCAAGTTGTAATGTCCTTCCTGATAAATGGGCACAAAATTGGGAGTGCTGTGCAACAGAACAGGGACAGAAATTGGCAGGGCATTTAAGCAAGACAATGGACATATGGCAAACATTGGCTGTCCAGATGCCTCACATGGTTCCCACCAAGAGGCAAATTGATAGCATGTATTGAAATGAACTTATTCATTCACAAAGAAGTCAGATACACACAGTAAAGACTGTGTGAATGTGCTCCGAAGCAGTAAGTGCACATTTAATGGTCGCAGGTGCGCACTGAGAAAAAGAACATGTGCATCATCCACAGAAGACCCAAAGAGCTGAGCTCCTAGCAGGGACACCCAAGCCTGCTGGCCAGATCCTGGTCAAGAACAAGAGGCCTTGTGCGGAGCTCCGCCAAGTGTTAGCCACCTAGATAGTCTTTGAAGCCATAGCCTTGCCGATGAAGCCCAATGCTGCTGAAGACCTAGCCATCAGCCAGGCCTGGCAAGAGGAGAAACATACTGCTGTATAGACCTCACACTATATAGGTACCCAGGTACCTTCATAGGAAACTTGCCATCATAATAAAGAAAATCCAGAAGCAAACTGCATGTCCAGATATGTTACAAACAAACATTTACTTTCATAATTGCAATCTTTTTACTGCCTAGAATTGCAAGTCCATCATTACGCATAACCTTCATTGAGTTAGAAAATCCTAGAATGTGTTACCTTGCAAATTTATTACTAGTCCATGTAAGAAAACAACAGTAACTTAGGCCATACCTGAGAGCCAGTGGGTTGCCCATTTGCTTGTTCATATTCTAAACCTGGCAGGGAAGTCAGAGGCCCACTAGTTCCGATTTCACTAGGAGAAGACTCCCCAAGGCCTGGTAATGTTGGAAGTTCCTTTAACCTTTCCTGTTGATATTACAAAGACATCCTGTCAGAAATCCCTTTAAAATAAAGTCTGCTACATCCAGACACATTTTTTAAATATTCGGAGCAATACAAATAGAATGTAGGGATCTCCAAAGCTGCCACATCTACCTAAGTTGGGAGCAACTAAAGCAAAGATGCCAAAGGAAAAATATAATCACTGGTAACCATCAGATGTATTTCCATCTTGAAAAGCAAGACAAAGGCACCGCAACCTTTTCATACAGCGGAAGCAAGCAACCTTCAAGCTAATCACAGAGACCGCTGCCACTACCTTAAGCCTTGAGATCTAGAATGATCCTATTGGAATCCTACAACTTCAAGAAAAGGCACAATGCACAACTGAGCACCTATAAGAGTTAAAACTGAGAATCCTAGAGCTGGGCTTTATCACAACCAACCAAGTGGCTAATGCCTACTTACCTACATGTTAACAGAAATCTAAACTATAAGAAAAATGAATCTAAACAAAAAGTGCTGAAGTTACACATTCTCTTACGCATTAGGACAGACACAACCAAAAATTTTAACAAAGAAAGCCTGCAAATCAATAGACACCTGAGTTTTGGACGCAGAGCCAAATAGAGAATCTGCCAAGCCACCCAGTGGATTCGAGGTTCCAGAGGTACCAGGGACAGCACACCCACTACCACCCATCACAAGATCACGGAATGCCATTTGACTTTGATATCAAGCTGGAGCTTTGTGCAAAACTCTTGATGTTCACCTGACCCACCAGTTTACAAAACTAAACTATCACCAAAGTGCCCAGAATACATGACCTGCTCCTGTTCAAAACAAAATGCGGTATTAGAAATGCTCCTCTCACTTTTAAAGCAACTATAAAAATTTAATTAATCCTGCATTTATGCATCTCTTAAGTATTTAACCCCTCTTTCCAGAAAGCTACTTAAATACTGACTGACAAATAGTTATCAGCATCTGTTAACACGATTTAACCTATTTGCTATTATACCTGCTCAAATGTTTCTTTAATAGCACAGGTTGAAAGGTGTATCTATATCTTATGATGATGCACAATGACCACTGGATCTTAGCTGGGCAAAAAAAGACACCATACCAAGAGGAAAAAGCGGGAGAAAATGTTATAAAGTCCATAACTAAGGCAAGACGACTGTACAGACAAGGTCAGTTTGATCAAGGGGTCTAACAGTAAAATTGCACATGACCACAGAAAGCTGATGAAGACCTATTAAGAACCAGAAAAGTGGTGAGATTTTTTATGCTTTTGAAAACTGTCGTCATGCTGAGAATCTATTGTTGTGAAACATAGGGCAGCTGACTTAACAAAGCTACCATCTTGGAGAGTTGATGCATAAAAACTAGCTGGTAAAAGGTCTCATGGCATGAGCAAGTGCGTTAAATTGGATCTTTTAAAGCTTTACTGCAGAGTATTTATGGAATATTTAGGAATCATCATCGTTGCTTGTAATTTTTCTGGATATGAATACGTGCACAGTGGCAAGCTGATCCCATACATAAGAGCCCTGAGCATCAGGAGCATTAGTGAGCCTAAGATCATACGACACACATATGTACCCTATTTGGTGCAAAGTGTGATGTGTCTATACCTTCCGTATTTTATGGTACCCAGACTTGAGTTCAAGTATTGACAACATTCTAAAATAGAGTAACTGATCCAAGAGATCAATCTAAAGAAGAGGATCTTTGTTTTATAGTCAACTTATTCAATGGGCGATAGTAAACGCAATGGTGCATGGTGTAAGTCTTTTCTGGACTAAAGTAACTGAAGCTGCTGATTAATTGGTGAAACATGTGGAGCAAACAACTCTGCATGAACCTAATGATATACCTCTGTAAGACTAGAGTAAGTCCAATCATACAAATTTAGATTTTTGTTGTTCTAAAGACCAAAAATCTACACAGAAAATAAAAGGGGAAATCTGCATGAACCTAATAAACCCATCCTTTGACTTGGACTGAAGACAAGATCAACGGAGTCAGTACATTACTGATCCCTAGCTGCTGAATCATTTGTTCTTTGAAAAGGATTTGAACTATTTGTCCTCCAGACTGATTTGAGGATCATAGTCGTATATGCTGAATGGGCCAATTCTGATGTCTGTGTCAGTAGAAGAATTTATATATACCTTTGTAAGACTAGAATAAGTCCAATCATACAAATTTAGAAATTTTGTTGTTCTAAAGATCAAATATCTACAAAAGAAAAAAAAAAATGAAAGAGAAGAAAAAAGAGGTAAACAAAAACTTTTAAGAAAAGCAAAAGGAAGACATACTAAGCAAGCAAAGCAACACTTATGTCGTCATCAGTGCCCAAGCATAAGTTGTATCCCTCTTATGTCGTCAATTAAGCAAGCAAAGCAACACTTATGTCGTCAATTGAAGTCAATAGTCTAATTTAGCACAACATTGCATTAGTTGTATCCCTCTTATCACACGAGGTCAACCAGGTTATCCGTGAGGATCTACTACAACTACACACTTTTTGGACCTGGTTGGAACCGAGTGAACTCCCAGTGAAGCTTAGCTTCTACAGAGATCACTTCTTGCATAATCCATTACTTGATATTCCGAGGACATCCACAATCCAACACAAAATGATGTGTCTCGCATGGGTTGAACCCTGAAGCTGCAGGGCTATACTCTGGTGGCAGTTCATCTAGCAAGTAGCGACTAAGAGGTAAGGAACAATAACATGCCTTTTCCTTTATTATCTGAGTTTTCTTCGTAGATGTCTTCTCCATATTGAAAATTTCCCATTTGATTACACTTGTGGGCACCTGAAATCAATTATAATTGCATACACTGTAGAGGAAGATCCAGATGACGAGGATAGTAAGCAACCCTACTGTAATTTTGCTGTCCTGTCGACGCTGCTTTTCCAGCAAATTAAAATTGGGAGGACAGTTGTCTGAAAGAGAATTGCTGCATAAAATTAAACGGCATGTGTTGTTCACAAGGATTTTGTTATCCAGTCCTTTGGAAGACATTGCATACCCTCTTGAAGCAAGACACCCAGCCTCACCTTGAGCTGTTGCTTGAGACGATCCACCTTCCTCTTCGAAATCCATGGAATCTTGGAACTTTCAGAGAGGTTCATTGTATTTCAGCAATATATTCCACATACTGCATTGCTTCAGAAAGACTGCTCACATTGTATTGAGAACATTATAAAGAAAAATAGCTTCTTGTATATAATGTGGCTCCATCACCAATGGGAGGTATATCCATGATACAATTCACATAGGCAAGTGCGCACTTGCAATTCCACTTCGGGAAGAGGTGGGCCAGGATGCACGCCCTAGTGAGCTCAAGTATATCTTACATAGAGAGGAGAAGGGTTTCCTATGGAGGCAACGCCTTGTCTGGCTGCCACACTTCAACTGAGAAAACGGGATGCAGCTTGTCGAACCAAAACGCACATAGTAATCGAACGATAGTGAAAGAACGACCACAGCATCTTCGCGAAATACTTTTGGGTGAGGCGGAGACGGACCATGGATTCGAAGGGTGTCGAGAACTAGTGCATGTGCAGGACACCTTGGCGGAAAACCGTTCTTTTCCTTTGATGTCGCTCATCCACATCAGTAGAGAACAAGGTAGAAGGTGCCCAATTCCTATAAATAATATTTAGGAAACGAAGCAAAGCAGAGACAACCTTGAAGGCTCCAGCATAGCAACCAGCAGTTTCCCAACAACAGTTATACCCGCAGCTGATTTGGTTCCGTGGCAAACGGTGCGGAATCTCAAAGGGGAACGAATAGAAACACGAGGGACAGCGAGTAAAGGGTGCACAAACGCCATTAACAGGATGAAAAAACAAGCGGCGATTGGCGACAGGTCGCATTTGTTTGGCAAAGGAAAGGCCATAGGAAATTGAATGCAAGGAGACAGCACCTGCACATTGCCGTTGCAGAATTGTCCCGTCGATCAGGCAGCCTGGAAACCTTGATCACGGAAGCTGAGCTTTCCAATTGGAGATGCCAATTGCCGACTCAAGCACACAACACAATCAATTGCTTCTCCTTTTCTTCACCTCTTGTTCATGCTTTGCTCACATCACACGCTTTTTATACTTTTCCCATATCATATCATTTATTTATATTTATATTAAGGTCCACGTGGCACTCATAGGAGAGTCAAGTTCTAGACAAAGGAGGGCCCCACTTGGCGAAGAGCTCTGAGAGAGGAGAGAGAGGAGCCTGTCGTAGACGGGTCCATTTACTAGGGCTCTTAAATGAATGGAAATCCAACTCTATATGTGAATAACACGAATCTCATCATGAATACTTTGTTCACGCTATCTCAAGTTTATGTTTATTAAAGGCCAAAAAAAGGTAATCGTGTGATTTGCCTTCATAGAATGCTCGTGTGCTTCAATATTTGTGCCAACGTTATATCATAGACAAACATGGCCTCAATTCCTTTGGCTTTGCACAAGATGCCTCTAGAAACAATGCTTAATGCTTGCCTCAATGCAAAACAAGAATGCCACTAAAACCTCTAGGAAATTAGTAAATCATTGTTGCTATCTAGAACAAAGGAAAGGCAAAGATCACTCCCTCTAGTAATGGTAATGGCCTAATGCCTTCTACAACTCAAGGAAAAGTTAAGGGAAAACTTTTCCATGAAGATTGGCAAACTACAAGAAAAATAGTCTCAGTTAGGACAAAGGAAAGGCCAAGATCACTCCTGCTAGGAATGGTAATGGCCAATGCCTTCTACGACTCAAGAAAAAGTCAAGGGAAAAAAAATCTCATGAAGATTGGCAAATTCCAAGAAGAATAATCTCAATTAGGACCCTTCCACCTCATACATGGACTGAATTCTTGCATTGGCATTACTTGGGCTACAATGACTCGGAGTCCTTTACTTTTCCTCGATGATGAAAGTTGCCCTTTTACTGCCTGGTCAATAGGATGTGGTGTCACATGAGGACCATGTCTTAAATCCTAACATTGACATGTAGTTTTGATTTGCCTCTTTGTATGATAGAGTGTGTACATTTCTATAAATATGATAACATAAATAAAATTAGCCATTACATGTCCATTTTGCATGATCCAATCAATCCTAGTTGCCTATATACAATTTTATTTGGCCTTGATGATGTTTGCCAAGCATGATATCTCATCTTTCATATCTACTATCATGGAACTATTTTGGTGATCGCATAGTCCTCGGGTTACTTTTTCCGGATCATCTTTGCTCATCAAAGATGCATGGGGGATTCAATATTCTAAATATTCATATGCACATTGTACCACATAAGGGGAAAATGATGCTTTATTTGATGCAAGGTCATCACCCATGGGCGTACATGATGTGGCATCTGCTTTTGCATTTGTCTATGGCTACATTTGGTCACTAGCATCTTACTCAATGGGATTTTCTCCTAGGACACATTGATGGTAGGACTAAAGGCTGTCCTTTTGTCCCTTGCATGTTGTGGAGCTATGCATTGAAGCCTACAATCGCACAATTAAAGATTTTTGTCCTAGGATATCATCTTTGTGGATGGATGTAGATGAGTGGAGCTCCTTCAATTTCATTTTCTTATTATCACGTCAAAGCCTTGTTAAAATAAAGACCTTGGTCATGAGAGGATAAGCTCAATCAGGGTGTATTTCTATCTCTTCAAATATTGTCCTTCCCATTTTTTATAATATGGATGCATCTATCTTTTCTTGTGGAAGTTAAAAGTGGAGTATGTCAATATTCTTGCATAACCCACACATCCAATGGGATGGAAAAGGGATATTTCTTTTATCTCTTCCACTGCCATCCATGACATTACTCTTTCTTTTCCCATATGCTCAATCATAGGCTACAAACTCTCAATTGAATCCTCTAAGACTTATCTTGATCCAACAAATCCATGTCACTGTATTGGGTAAAGGAGAAGAAGACACACTATCTCTTTTGCCATGGATGGGTTTTTGTCATGTGGCATCTTGGAGGAGAACAGCTTAAAAAGTGTTGCCATGTTTCACCCTTGGACTCTTGGAATATCACTACTTCTTGGATTACCATCCTTGGACTCTTGGACCTTTATAGACTCATGCACCATAAGCTCTTGGAGAGCTCTTGGACTACCACCCTAGACTACCATGGGCTCTTGGACTATGCCACGTGCCACCCTTGGACTCTTGGACTTTTACAAACTCATGAGCTACCTCAAACTCTTGGACTACCACACACACATGCATATGCATGCGTGTATGCAACACACGTAAACAAATGTATATATGTAAACAAAAACACACACATGCACACACACTTTTTTTTAGTGAAATGTATTTGTTTTTATATACAAAAAGCACTGCCCAAGGAGGGGACATGTAGCTACAACATTAAAATTTTAATTATATGACAAGAAAGCTAGATAATTAAGATCTTGAGTGTGTCTAGAGTCAAATAATGATTGTGTAAAGATGCCCGAAAAGAGGGATACTTGGTAAGGAATTCACCAAAGACCCTATGGCTTTGGTCCTACCATAGAGTCCATAGTGATTGATAGCATACCCAAGTAAAGAAAAGATCACCCCCTTGCTTGACAGGGTGAATCGCAAATCGCTAGAATAGCTTGCCAAAGTAGAGATTGAACCCACAAATGACGTGAATCTCTTTTGTCCATGCATTTGTTGCAAACAATTCTATGTATTTGTGCCAAGCTTCTTATGTGCCTGAAGATATTGTTGTAAAAAAATAAGAAGTCATGAATTTTAGGGCAATCACAAAATAGATGAGGCATAGACTCCTGTAGGGATAAACATCGATGACAAGTAGCAGGAGCAATATGTCGACATGCCAAGATGTTCCAAATGGAAGAATCCTAAACCTAGAAAAATATGTTGACAACCTTTTTGCTAGCACAAATTTGCGACAGCCTTTTTCTCCACCATGAAAAAGTATTAGTCATAGGCCAAATGTGATTTGCATGAGCAAAAACCCAAGGAGGAGGTAGCAAAACCTTACAACTTTGCAATCATGACATTAGCCAACAACAATGAATGACAAGCTGGATCATTCGAGTGAAGGGCTAGATTTTTGAAGCAGTGTATAATCTCAAGACCAGGCATTTGGCTAAAATTCATGAAGCATTTGTGACAATATGTGTCAAAGAGATTTGTAATGTTGTCCCAAGCCAAAGTGGCTAACTATTGTAGGAAAAGGTAACACCATACTAACATCCTCACGCACATCTCCTACAAGGCATATTCCTTTGGAACAAATAAAATAAGAGTGGCAGGGTCTTGCAAGGCCAATGGATGTGCAAACGAATTTGACCAATGAAAGCACTCAGCATGCAAAGAGTTTCCATCAAGATCATCCCTGGCATTCCATTTAAGATGAGTGAGTATAGCAATATCACAATGTCACATTTCATTATCATAATAAAAGACAATATAAATTAAAAAACCTTAGCCATAGGTACTCAAGGAGGCACTTCGAATATTGTTGAGTACTCATGGGTCTTGAGGTCTATCACAAGAACCATTTATGAGTATAGTTACCCTCACAGGGTAACAAGATATATAGTGAGTACCACTTTGATTATGGTCTCACTATACTCAAAAATGGTTCTTATGATAGACCATAATCATAATTAGACCCTCACCCATGTCTTGTTACCTTGGGAGTGTGGACATTGTGGCTTTAAGGGGGTGTTGCCACCATAAAGTACTTGCAGTGGGATCTCGAGGAATGGGAATGTATTGATGAAGGGCACCGAGAGAAGAGCCTTACCTTATTTTGTTACATTGTTACTAATTCCAAGAAATT
This sequence comes from Dipteris shenzhenensis, assembly GCF_047967505.1. NCBI lineage: Eukaryota > Viridiplantae > Streptophyta > Polypodiopsida > Gleicheniales > Dipteridaceae > Dipteris > Dipteris shenzhenensis. The sequence goes on along the minus strand of NC_141598.1, from coordinate 49,189,781 downwards.
CCAGTTGTGCTGTAAAGGTTGGAAGCCCTCCAAAGCACCCCATTGGGGGTGTTATGAGATTTCAACTGAGATATAGAAGAACTTCTCGAGGAGACTTTGAAAATCCTGCAGGAATTTAAAAAATACTCTATTCTTTTGGCTTTCTATTCATGGAGGGATTGCAATGAACCTTTGGAGATCTAGGTTCGGAGTTGAGCATACTTGTCCACATTGCTGTTTTGCAGTGGTATTAGTTCAACTTTGGCTTTGGGATTGTAGACAGGCCAGGACTATTTGGAGGGGGTTGGCTAGGATTTTTAGCACCTTTATTTGTCTCCCTTTCTTCATGACTTGGGGATCTATTGCTTGGATCTCTCTCTCGTGGCCCCGTGTCTTCTATGAGAGACATGACTCATCTTGGGCTTTATCAAATTGATGTCATTTGGTTGAGCCATGCTCTTTAGATGACCTACTTCACCCTTCAGAGTTGTACATGCATCTGTGGTCTCTTCTTAGGAGATATTGTCAAGTATTGCATCTTTGAATGCATAGAGGCATCAAATGGATCCCAAGTACACCCTTCTTGTACCTTGCAAGTATATGGATAGATACTATACACACTCTGATGTCCATCTGGGTGAGACCCGTTGCTAAGAGAGCTATTTTTTAACGGAATAGGGGAGCTCCCCTTTTGTCTTTGAGACTACTACAAGGTTGAGATGTCATTTTCAGCCTCAACATTGGTTGTTTTCTACCTCCTTTTGAGGAGATTCCACATGATCTATTTTCACCCGAGCTCTTGCTCTCACAAGTTTTGGTCATACTTAATAAAAGTCTTTTTTATGAAAAAAATTCAATGTGGTATTCACTGTATGTAACCGCCGCTATTAAAGTATATTTTTGTTAATCAAAGTAGCCAAAAAGACTAGTATTAAGTCAATGTACCTCAATGAAACTGCCAAACTGAGAAATACAAGATTTGACAGAGCCAAATGAGATGAAGCACAACGTAACCCAAACCACGGAGCCAATGGAGCAAGAGGACCAAAGATAAGGATGAAATTTAAAATTTTCAAAGAGAACCATTCCCACCATCATTTTTAGAGTCTTTTAAGAATGGTTGCAATCCTACAAGTCATTAATAGGAGTACATGATGTACTTCCTCCCCATGTTTACCAATGGACACTTCACCATGTGGGATGAGTTGAACGCTCCACTCCCAAAAAATTTATGGATTTAGCAAGGAGGACATATTTCTAAAGCTCAATCATCTCGGCCAAATGATGGGCACATTAGTATATGACTTCACAAAACAAAGATGAGGGTCATAACCAACTACCTCATAGACATGCAAGACAAGACAAGATACAAATACATTGTGGTGGAAACCAACTATGTTACCGAGTGGGCTAAAGCAAAAGCCCTCTGGGACAACATAGCTTGTAGGATCACACGGTTCTTGTACAAGAACATCATCTGCCAATTCGAGTGTCCCATCATAATCATATCCAATCAAAATCATGTCCGACTAAGAAGTTCACTTCATAAATTTGGTCATAGAGGTGATGATGAAGGAGCTCCTCATTCGACACAAGAAATTGACCACATACTACCTCCCCATTTCAAAACAAGAAATTGACCATGTACTACTCTTGTGCAACCAACAAGGTCCTAAAGACGATCCTCCACAAGTTGGTGAACGAGAATCAAAATGACTAGGATCACAAGCTGTAGATGACACAATGGGCTTACTTAAAGGTGTTCGAGGTCACAAAAATGACACCTTCTTCTAGTTGGCATTTGGACTTAAAGCCATAGTACCAGTGGAATTTCTTGTGCCAAGTCTCTGAGTGGCAATGCAACATATAAATGGCCAAGACGAGGCCATTGTGAAGTGACCCAACTTGACAAAGTCAAACTCCAAGCAACTTGAATTCAAGGTGTGATCCAATGAAGGCAAAAGGTGTGGCATGATTGCCACATCAAGAAAAGAGCACTCAAGGATGGCATGATGATGCAGTTGTGCAGTGCTCCATAAGGGACAATGAAGCAAATCTCCAAAATTGGGTATGGCTTGTAATTACTGGCCTTGTCTACCCATCCTACAAAACTCAACTGGCCACAATGACTAGAAGCAGTGTAGGGTGTGTAGTTGAGGCATATAGTAGACCCATCGATGGAGTAAAAGTGGTGCCAAGATCAATCGTGAGGGTGACAAATAGTAAGGGGGGGAGGAACACAAGGCCTTCTAGGTTGCATCTCAAGCATGGATTTCCCACCACATGCCATGATCGAATGGCAATTGCAACCCTAAGGACTAGGGGTTGTTCCTTGCCTTGTTGTGCCCTCCTTGAGGACGCAAGTGCCAAAACTCAATACTACCAGTAAGTCATCAAACCCCAACAATTCCACTAATGCAAGAAGATACACAGGGGTGCATTTTTTTGGCGAGCATCTTTTGGCAAGCATGTTCAAAATGCTCTCTCTCTCTCTCTCTCTCTCTCTCTCTCTCTCTCTCTCTCTCTCTCTCTCTCTCTCTCTCTCTCTCTCTCTCCCCCCTAACTAATTTGAGTCTAGACTAACCAAATAGGGGATCAACTAACCTAAGGTTAACTGACTTAAGTTAGGACTAACCTAACCTAGCTAGTTAGTTTACCTGTTAGTAGTTAAAGAAACCTAACTGTGGTAGCTAACTAATCCTAGGTTAAACTAACCTAAAGTAAAACTAGCCTAACCTACCCCACTAATCCTAACCTAGGTTAGTCCTAAGGTTATTTTAGGTTGGTTTATTTGTTTTTTTTTTTGGGTTGAAAAAAAGAGGGGAGGGTGGTGGCCACTAGCAGTCGGGCGGCTAGGAGGGGGGGTGCAAGTGGGAGTCGAGCGGGTGGGGAGTGGTGAGAGGGGAGGGAAGGAGGGGAGGGAAGGAGAGGCTTGGAGGGAGGAGACGAGAGGCGGGGCAGAGGCCTGTGTGCAGGAGGCCATGCCGCGAGCACGGGCGGAGGAGTGGTGTGGGGAGGCGACGCTGTGAGGCGGGCAAGAGGCAGGCAGGTGAAATTGATGCACCTCCGTGGGCGCTGTGGGCAGCCTTGCAAGCCAAGGGCCTTAGGCCCTTAGATAGTATGGGTAGGGAGAGAAGGGCGGTCGGCTAGGGGGGGGCACAGAGAGAGAGAGAGAGAGAGAGAGAGAGAGAGAGAGAGAGAGAGAGAGAGAGAGAGAGCGGGGGGGAGGGAAATGGAGGGGAGGGCGGGGAAATGGAGGGGAGGGCGGGGAAATGGAGGGGAGGGAAATAGAGGGGGGGAAGGGGAGGGTGGGGGGGGGTAACTAATTGCAATTGGTGAATTAACTGTAGTTATTGACCCATCAAACTAACTCAGTTGCACTAACTACCAGTTACCCCATCTCAGTTGGGGCTAGTCCACCTAAGGCACCTTCACACATAGAATGAAAGTCTAAAGACCATTCACACCACACTTTAGACTAAGGGGACCCCCCCACACACACACACGAAAAGGCAAATTTAAACCGTACTTCAACACTTCGTATCTCACCCGTCTGGGACCCAAACTTGACCTTGTTTGAACCACGATTTCACACACGCAAACATCACACTATGGGGCATTTTCCCATCCCATTGCACACCATTTTGGCATCCCAAGCACTCATTAATTTGCACCCTCGTGTGGGTCTCGTTTCACACTAATTCCCTCATATCTTTATGCCGTGACCTCTGATTGACGATCCGTTAGCATCGGCACATTTTCCTACACATGTGGGACAATCCTAGGCACATTAATAACATGACAGTCCTTACAACACTAACACATCTCTAACCCTCCTAATACAACTACATCAACACCCGCAGTTACGACAGAGACACTCGTTGCACATGCATGCAACTGCACTCCAGCCAACGCTTCTGGCACCAACAGTCGCCAAATTCGCATACAACTCTGCTACAACCATCGCCTCCAACAATCCTCTACCCCGATTCTCCCCCTGAAAATCAAGAAATCCCTTTGACTCCTCCATGACACAACATGGTCGGGCACCGTCACGATGATGGGGATATTGACCTCGATGCAGAGGGGAATAATTTCTTTAATCGCAACAATTTTAGCAACAATAATAACAATCAAGGTAGGCGTCTCTTGGGTAAACTCGAACTTCCCAAATATAATGGTAGGGGCGATCCAGTCCGATTCCTCCAACATTTTGATGCTGCATGTTGAGCTGGTGGAGATCAATCCAATGAAACTAAGGTGGCCTGGTTTCCCATGGCCTTAACAAATGAAGTGTTAGAATGGTACCTAGACCTCCTAGTGGAAGAAAGAGCCACATGGGACCTGCTGCAAATTGAATTCAAGAGGCGCTTTCAAACGAATAGACTATAAGGTGATCCCGCTCTTCAACTAAGCAAGCTCGAACAAGGTCGCCGAGAAGATGTACGCACGTACCTAGGCAAGATGAAATGATTAATTGCCAAATGTGACCCATGCCCGGATGCTAAGTACCTCACAGCTTGGTTCATTACTAAGGAAGAAAATCTGTAAAGGCATGAAAAAGACCAGCAGCAGTAACGAAACATTCAGTGCTGCTCATGCGGCAACCATTGACATCGAGGATGGCATGACTGACTCTTACACTAGCAGTGATGATGGAAGATCCAGTGCATGAGATAAGCGCTCTAAAAATGATAAATCCAAGTCCACTACCGAAACGTCTAATGAAGATTGCCCCCAGATTGCCTAGAGGCCATGACCATGAAGCTGAAAGAAGAAATGATGCAAGCCATAGAACAAAAGCTTCACATGTCTCAGCTGCCACCTTAGACTTATCTACGGTGAGAAAATGTATGGTGCCCACACTGCGTGGCCAATCATACATCAAATGAATGTCCAATCCTAAGAGCCAGGATCACTGCACAAGCAAATCCACTGCCAAGGTTGTGGTGCCATATTTGCATTGTCGATGGCCATGATGAAAATAGTTGCATCTTCAACATGCGCAACAACCCGCCTCGACCTCAACAATACCAACCGGCACCCATGCCAATGTATAGGCAACTAGCACTTGCACAAGCACTCCCAGCTCCAAGGCTGATGAATCATGTTCCCATACGGACACAAGTCCCACAATTACTCAGGAATCCGAATCCATGACCATATCCAAGAGCGCCAAATCTAGCTCCTCAGGTAGTTCCAATACAACAACTGCAAGCCGAGGAAGTAGACTCGCCATTTGAGTATGAAGCCGAGTACCCAGTGTACTATGTAGAAGGCATAGAAGGTTTAATACCAGTCTATGCAAATCAAGTATGTCCCTACACATATCGACAAGTGCTATGATTGTGGAGAAAACCATCGGATCGTAGAGCGCCCTCATCGTGGTAGTCCCGCTACTTTCCAACCCTTGGCATAGGCCATGCCTATATAGATTGTCCAATGAAAAATAAGGTCCCACAACAAATTGAGGCTAAGCCTGATGTCCCAATCGGCATTATTGGGGTGGACCATCAAAGTCTGGGGCTGGCAAGCATAATATCACAACCTTTGAATGTAATTACACGCCAACAAAAAGAGGCCACCAAGGATCCTATATTCCAATCCAACCAAGACAACTTCTTCGAAAGATTGCACAAGTGCCTCTACCTCTACCAAGCAATGAGCAGTCAAGCTCATCCACATCAACTCCCAAGCCTCAAATAAAAGAAGCTCCATACCCAAATGCAGAAGTGGAGAAGGCTCGTTGAGAGAAGCCATTGATTACTTTACCAAATGGGTTGAAGCTAAAGCAATCAAAAAGGCAGATGCCAGAAGCACAACAAGATTCTTATACGAGAATGTGATCACTCGATTCGGATGCCCCATTGAAATTGTGTCGGATAGAGGCACAGATTTTGTCAATGAGGTAATCCAAGAACTCTTGTCTGGCTTTATGGTAATCCATGGAAAAAGCACACCCTACTATCCCCAAGGGAATGGATAGGCCGAATCCACCAACAAAATATTATGCATTATCCTCATCAAGATAGTAGAACCACATTGTTTTGATTGGGTAGAGAAACTGAATGCAGCCTTATGGGCATACTGAGCCACACACAAGGTCAGTAGTACAGCGAACACACCTTTTCAATTAGTGTACGGCCCTGAAGTTGTGGTCCCACTAGAATTTGTAATACCAAGCCTATGTATAACAGTACAAGAATGCATGGGAAATCATGCATCCTTGAAAGAAAGACTCTATCAATTGGAGAAGCATACAGAGACAAGATTAGTCACCTACCATGCCATGACAACATAAAAAGGCAGAAAAAAGACATGGTTTGACAGGAATCTTAAAGCCAAAGACATCAAGGAAGGTGACTTGGTCTTGTTATACAATGCCAAAGTACACAAGGGAAAACTCAAGTATCTAGGTCAAGGACCCTACCGAGTCAGAAAAATGAATCCCATCGGAGTTGTGCTGATAGAAAGGGGGTTTCCATTTTTCGAGCAGAAATCTCGAGCGAGCGGCATGTCAGAGAATATGGCCAAAGCCACTATTCTTGGACCTAAATGTAGTACATCACGTCACCAATATTATTCCAAGGAATATGTATATTTAGTATTTAATTATTCAATGTGAGGGAGACTCTCATCACAATATGTTTAAAACACATGTACCAAACCCAGCAATATTACAAGATAACAAAAATATCAAAGAACCAGCAGTTAAAAATGTCAAGGAATCTTTCATTGTTATATGTTTAAAACAAATTTACCAAATCGAGCTATATTATAAAATGATAAAACGGTCAAAAATTACACCATGTAGACACTAACTCAATTGTAGCATTTACATAGTGACAATTTGAGGTGCACCATATAGCCACAAAATGGCAGCGCAAAACTGTAGCAGCGAAAGACCCATGCAGACATGTCATGACCACAAAGAGTACACAAAACCACAATGTAGTGAGCAAAGCCTCGGCACAAAATGTTTTCTATCTATAGAAGACTACAACAGTAGGTATGTATGTCCACATCATGGGATTCTTGAAAGTACATTATAAAGCTCTTGTTTTGTCATTGATGCTTGGTGGACCTCTTTGTGATTTTCTACATCTAGACCAAGTACTACAATAGTATGTAGTAAATGTGCTTGCAAGGAATGTAACGATCCAATCTTCCAGACCTAAATAGGAAGTCTTTGCAAGTGCAAGATGGAAAAACAGATATGGTCACTATATATTGAAGCCCCCTCATGCGAGACCCAGTTGTACCAACAATAAACTCCACATGCTCCTTAGGCTCCACCTCATTCACATGAAGCACCTCACATTCCATAGCCCTTGCTGAATCCATCCTTCCTTGCATATCTTTAGTTATTTTTTTTCTAAAGACAACTCTTTGGCCCTCTCAAAATTCAGGTCTTGCTTGATTCTCCAAACGTTTTTTATGGCCCTACCAAAATTTCCTTGACCCTTTTTGAAGTGGTTCTTCCAGAACAAATCCTCCTTCTATAAGAATATGCAACTCTTCCAAGCTGATATTAGTTCCTTCAGCAACCTTTCACTTTGCTAGCACTGGTTCTTGCAATGCCTCAATTGCTGTTGTTAGATTCCAAGAGTGGTCCATGCTATCCCCACAGAACCAGATCATTTGTGACTTTACACCTATTGGTGTTCTAATCCTCCCAAAAAATGAAGGTGCGGGGGCTCCCAAAGCTCCTTTTCTTCCCTTTGAGTCAATTAACTTGTTACACTTCCCCCCCTTCGATGTAGATACCCTTGGCAGTGGACTTGACTCCCTGCCTGCGTATGCCGAATCGCCCACTTTGTCTAATGTATTTGCACCTCTGCCACACCCTGTTCACAACCATCAAGATTGTTATTGTCAATCACAATTGAACCTGAATGTCTTCTTCTTAGCACTGGTGTGCTAACTGTTTGATACTCAGGTATGTGGGAGTCATCTTTATGGATTGTAGAGGACATGGATTTTGGTCTTTTCTTCCAGATTGTTCTAATATCTCCAAGGTCAATCTGACCTTCGTGTGCCACTCCAAGTTCTATAGCCACATCATTTGTAAGGTCAATGAAATTTCTTTTCGAATATGATTTTTTACTCCACATAGATTCTCTTCTTCTTAGTTTTTGCACTGTCAGACCTTCACCAATATGTTTGCCTCTCATGTAGGATCCTTGTTTACTACTTTGCAAGATTGCTACAATCATGTCAGTGATGCATGCATCATACAATGACACATACTTGATGCCATTGTTTGTGCTCAACCAACTACCATGGATTGATTCAGATAGGTTAGTCCTAGGAAGAAGGTAACGTTCTTCAGCCTCCATCTCCTACACAAGAATAAGAAATCAACTTTGGTAAGGAGGAAGCAATGATGCAAGATTTTAATGGATTAACAATGTTAAAATTTTCAAGTCACTCACTTTCAAAATGTATTCTCCCTAGTGGTAAACTCTTGAGTGCCACCACATGAGCTATGTCTGAATAAAGTGGATGTTGCCCTCGATTGCATGACCATTTTCAAGCCATTCACACCAATGATTTGAATGCATGCATGGCAGCCTTCTTGGTTGGAGAATTCTTCCATTGTCTACATCTCATCTTGAACTCCTCTTGGTCATGAGGTGGGATGCATTTTGTAGCATGCTTATGAAGATTATTCTCCTAATGCCACAAACAAGTGCACTCCTTTCCCAGCATCACATTCTTTGGGCCCCCATTAAAGACAATCCTAACATCCCTCCAATTTGCCTGAGCTTCATCCCACATGAAACCATGAAATTGTGCTTTATGAAAACCCTCTTTCCCCATGACTTGGTTCAACAATTCCCAAAAAATCACCTGACTCTCTGTGTCCTCACCTTTGAAATCCCCAATGGCTATTGTTTGGAGTTCTTGAAGATGAGGGTTGTAAACATGGCAAGCCATGGTTGACCAACCTCGAATCCTCTTCACATGATCAAAGCAAACCCAGCACTGCCCAAGCTCTCCAGAACCAGGACCCTTTGTAGACATCTTAAAAATGTGGCATCTATTGAAGGATGAAAAAGATAACTGTCCTAGGAAAACAATACTTTGGATGTATTCGTATCTACTCCTTGACTTCAATTCCAAAATACTATCAAGGCTTTGTTCACCTCCATCCTTTTGTTCATCCACATCCTTCTTCCATCTAGACACCCTACACACAAGCACAAAAATGAACTCATTAAAATCAAAGGTAGGAACTGTGCATTCAAGAAGAAGAGTAATGAAAAAGTACTGAACACCTCACCTCTAATTGTCAAGCAAAGGCTCCATCTTTTTTAGCAACGAATCTAGTTCAGTGTCAGTCAAGGGATTGGATTGATCATTGTTTGGAATGATAGCTTCCAACACCATCTCTTTAGCCACCATCTTTTGCAAAGCCTTAGGCCTAGAAGGATGCTTACTTTCCACCATTTTAGAAACCTTTCCTTTCAACCCATCCAACTCACTCCTAGATGATCCCTCTGCCACCAAATGCATATGAAAACCAACGTGAATCGCACATCTACTTACTAGATGCTCCATGGTGTCTCTTGGAAGAAATATGTACAATTTGCAAGTACAGCTGGCAATGCAAAGTGGACTAGTCTTGCAATGATAGCATTTGAGAGTACCACATGTGACTTGGTGGATCTTTGGAATCTTTATTAATCGTCCCTTCCAATGACTCTAATTTTTAACACCTGATCTTAGAAACAAAGGACACATCTTAGTATCACATTTTGCAATCGACCTGCACATTTCCTCAATCTAACTATCCCATTGAAGCTAGCAATATTTGTTATAACATCCTCACTCTAGACATGACCATCAAACTTGTTTTCCAATCCTACTGTCTTTTGCTCCTAGAATGTTGGAGGCAACTCGAACAGAATATTTCCATCATATGACTTGGGTAGCTCCTTGACAAATTTGATTGAAGAGACCATTTGAAAAGAAATAAAAAGAGAATTAGAAGGTGGCAATTTACATAACAAGTCAACGACATTGTGAAATGGCTTATCTTTGTCTCTTTCTATTGAAGGCAATCTATCCCTAGTCACAATGAACTTATTCTTGAATTGAATGACCAAGGTATATTCCCTCTCATCTCCTCTCATTGCAAATGGCACTTCAAACACAACCTCTTGCTGTGACACATCCATACTCTGGTGAATCATGATGGTAGAAGAAATCAAATCGAAGATCGAAACTATTTCATTCTCCTCAAGCATGCACACACAATTTTGAGCAACCTTTTGTAGCAACAAAACACCATTCTCATCATGAAGCATAGCACTACTCTCCATTTCCATTAGAAAGATTTCAAAATAGGATAAATGCTCTTCCTTTTATGGAAGAAGCTTCAAAATCTATGAAAGCAATTGCAGTAGATTGTAGAAATCAGGAAGTATCTACCGTGCGATGCCCCATAAATAATTCTGAAAAAGGAAGGGAAAGTTTTTGAAGGTGGAGATACCTCACATGCTAGGGAAGTTCAATGTTGCCAAAGCAAAAGAACAAGAACGGCTGCAGCTCACAAAAGTATGTGGTAGAGGTAGTATTGAACGTGAAATAGGCACCTCAAATGCTATGTGGAGCTACCCAAGAAAAAATGATGGTTCAAGTTAAACATGGAGGCAGGTGTGAACAGAGCTATGAAACTTGGAGGCAAGTGCTAGAGTAGTGATTTAGTAATGACAGTTTTTAATTGCGTGGCACTCATGAAAGGAGGGGGTGTAGTTATAAATGCCATGAAAGGTGGTGGAGTAGTGATATAGTAACACGAGCTCGAAAAGTGTGTGCCACCAATGAAAGGATGGGGTATACTTTTAAATGTATGTATTCTTCTAAATTTTAAGGGGGTGATAAAAAAACATTTTAAGGGGGTGATTGAAAAACATATTATAATGCATGTCTTACAAAAGATATATTACAATGTGAAAGATTGATCACATACAATTGCATAACTACTAAGGAATATTTATCTAATGATGTAGAAAATGTTATTTTTTAAATCTATCAACTTTGCATTTAAATAAAATTGACTCAAAACTTAGTGTAGGCTTTGCCTTGTTTTTGTTTAAATATTATATTTTGATATCATAAATACTTTATTTCAAATTATGAAAAAAAAATATGAAATTCATTTGCATTGATAATTAATCCAAGACACTTGTAAGGACGAACGCCTGCCACCGGAGCAGGCCATGCCCACTCACCTGGGTCCCAATCAAGCTCCGCAAGAGGTCGACCCTGAAAAATCCAAAGTCTCCATCTTATATCCTCTGCAATGGTCAACCTGGAAGGATCTGTGACCCATTCCTTACCCAAGCAACCAATGACCCTGACTCTCTGCCAATAAAGCTCCTGACGATCTAGGGGCTGAGTGGGATACAATCTGTGAGAGGAGTCCGTCTCAAAATAAACACAATGTCCATTTTTTAGATTGAGAAAGATAACATTCCAATCAAGCATGTGACTACATCTGACTTCCTATCGTGCTTGAGCACTGGATTTGAAGCCATCAACCTCGAGAAACACCCATTTTTGTACATATGATGGAGTGGACAATGGTCTTGCATGCATTTACTCGACCTCTACCATTCGATACCTTCACGCCAAAGCTACGACAAGTGGTCTTCTACAAGCGTCACTCTGCCATTCTATTGTAGAAAACGGTCTCCAAGGGCCATTCTACTACAGGTTTAGGTTCAGGTTTTCTAGCACTCTCATCAAACTCTAGCCATCCATTTTATATACTCTATCCAACTCCCTGTTAATATTAATCATTCTTAGGTTCATCCCTAGTAATTGATGTAATTAACAGTTTGATCAATCCTAGCTCCCCTAGATGTTGCCTGCGACCTAAAACTATGCAGACCATAGATCAATGCATCCAGCCGTGGAACGGAAGTAGCTGCTGAAATTGTGGCTGCACTTGCCTTAATCGATTCCATGGTAATAAGCCTTCTTTTAGCGTTACACGTTCGACTGTGGTCTCAAGAGTCTGTTTCGGTTTGCACCTATACCTGTGTTAGAGCCGCCTGCTTGGTGGGGTGCCTTTTCAATGCCTAATCGATGAAGGTAGACAAGTTGGAGCTCATACTCATGGTGGTTCTCGTGAGCAGAGAGCCAGGGGCAGAGGAGATCTCACCAGGGGCTTGAAGAGAGATCTGAGGAGTGCAGTGGCAGACTTGTCGATTGAGGAATGCTTAGGTGGATTGGAGGTGGGATAGTTGGGAGTGACACCCCATTCATTGTGGGCATCTAGAAAGAAGCCGAGATAGTCAGGAATCATCCTCTGAGGTAGTCAGCATCCAGATCGTCGAACAGCCTCCCGAGCTTTGTCGTAACTCCCCATAGCTTACGTTCTTGCTCACCACCATGATGCGAGTCTCTCTGCCAACATACTTGAGTTGATTGTTGTACGGCTGTAGGAGATGCATCTGCCATAGAAGCACATGAGCTTGATGCGAGGTGTAGGAATACTTCATCGCTGTGTGGCCGGATGATTGCAGGGAAGTTTTTTGGCAGAGCAAGCGATTCTATCTTCTTTGTCTTGAAGCACATGATGATCGTTTACTGATCTTGAGGGTTTCCGTCTATCTTGAAGTGATCTTTTGGCAATAAATTTTACTTTGCTGTAGCAATGAAGAGGAAGAAACTGCAGCAATTCCTTTGCAGCAGCGATCATCATTGCCATAGCTGAAAGAAACTACTTCTTCAACTACTTCTCATTTGGAGGATCACCACCAGTGCCACTAGTGGTGCCTCGCTATCTACTTCGATGCCACTCTTTGGAGTCTCATCATCCATAACTCCACGTCCTGCTGCCTTTCAGCCTGCGCCTTCTTTTTCCAATTCGGCCCCCACCTACACGATATTTATTTTTGGCTATCGTTTTGATTTTGAAATTTTGTGACATTATGCGTATGAGACAATAGTTTGGAAAACTTTTTTTGGGTGCACTCTAGTTTATTAATGTGCAAGTAAAATCTACATTGGAGGTACAGATTGTTTTGGCTTTTGGAAACAATCTTGAGCTTCTATTTTGTTGACTGGCATTATTTAATGTAAGATTCTATGATATGCATTCCTTTTCCTTCATACGTTGTCACTCTTACTTGTTATATTACCTGCATCTAGTAAACTTGTTGCATGTGGTTTGTAAAATATCACTTGGTGGCTTACATATAGATGAGCAAGCTGAAGTGCACACGTAGATTTATTGGTTGAATTGGTTCATTGAAATTCAGAATGTAAATTATGCTTTCGATTAGGAATATACTGGGCAAAACTTCCACATCTCGTAAAAGTTTTGTGCAATATGTTCAAACCTTGTTCATGGATGGAATCACATACATGAGTGGCCAACTTAGTTGAATAGTCTACTTTGGGTGTGAGGAGAATAGAGAAAAAAATAATGAATTTAAACATATGAATGTTCTGAAAGATAATGTATCATTCTGGGGGGGTTGCAAATGACCTTGACCTGTTTTAACATTTTCTTTAAATACTATACATGGAAAGTTTGTACTGTTAGAATTGAATAAATATAGTTGGTATTTAACATATGCCACTGTAATAGTGTTCCAATATGATTCCTTGAATGAATATACATAGGAACATGTTGCAAAAAGGCTCGCTCGGACTTCTCCGCTCATGGTTTTCTGCTCAGATACCTGTAAAACCATGATAGAAACATTAGATGGAGTCCAATTCAACACAACAATAGATGGGAGCTGACTAAAGCGATTCACAACATAGGATATAAAGCTTCAGTCTTTAATATCAGGTTGTTTATACACCGCCCAAGCCCCCACCTATGTCTTCTATAGGGGCGACATGCCAGTTGTTGCAAAAATAAGTATTTAACTCTCCATTCACGCCGGCTTAGGCAAGGGTTTGGTGTGCAAACTATCGCACAGTTATTCTTTGCTGCTTAATTACTACATAGGAACTTTCTAGCTTCTCTAAAAGTTTTTAAGACCAATGAGTTGACCACTCTTCACAAAAACCTCTAAAAACTACATCCAATGAACTTGCAACAATTTCATTATTACCTTTTCTCAATTTTGTAATATTACAAAATTCTAGGCTAAAAAATATGCAAGTTCTCAACAAAATTTTGAAACTCTTACTTTTGTGATTTGTTGAGAAAATATTTTCTTCAACACTAGACCGGTGTTCACAGAGAGTCTGTAAACTAAGAGAACCTATAAATGATATAAAATGAATGTGCAACATTTTCAATTCCACCAGTAAAAAATAATATCTCAATTTTGTAAAATCTACATTTTAGAGCTAAAAATTTTGCAAATTATAAGGACAAACCTTCAAAAGCTCATTTACGAGGGATATTAAGGTGCCCCTCCTTCCTGTGGGACCAACATAGGGTGAGATAAACAAGTTGAATTACATTCATTATGCTTGCCAAGATGGGATGTCTATGTTTTTATAAACTAGGGAGTGGTCAGACCAGTAAATAAAGTTGGTCCCATATATACAGTGGTGTTGTGGTTTACTTGTCCAAAACATGGTCTATAGTTAAACCTTGAACTATTGTTGGTTCTTGGAATAATTGTGTCATTGTACAAAGGCAGGAGTTTAGTGTTGTGGTTGATGTTGAGGGGGAATTATATACATTGATGATGGCAATTTCTTCTTGTTTTTTGTTTTGCAAAAATTGTTGGCAAGCATTCACAATGTTGTTGTTGGATATATCTCTCGCTTCATAATAGGATGTCTTTTTTCTAGCATGTTGCAATTCCAGGCACGTGAATTCAAGCAAGTGGAGGATGTTGGAGGAACTGTTATGCAATTCTTGGAAGCAAAGTATTGATGCACTTAGGAGACTTTTGTCATGCAATATGTCTTGTAAATGTGATTTTAGCACTCTTATGTTGAGTGATTGCAATGTTATATGTTGGTTATGTTAGCTAGAGAAGTTTATTTGTTGTGTGTCCCATAGTCTTTGATTTTGCAAGCGTTCAATTTCTTTGGGGACATTGGAATCCACTTTGATGTGCCTTTTTTCGAGTGGATTGATGAGGAATAAATTGTTTGGTTTCCGTATACATGAGAGGGCTATGTATGCAAGACCATGGGCTTTGATGAAAGAAGGATCAAATGCTAGTGAATCCATGGATAGCCCCTGAGAACGTTGGATTGTTCTTGCTGCTGCAGGTTGCATCGGAAATTGCATTTGAGAGATTGTATTCAAGTGGTTTTTACCCACTTTGAATTCTCAAGTGATTGGATGTATTGGGGTCCAACTACATGTGATTTTGTTGTTGTAGATATGTTTGTTGTTGAGGCATGCTAGTTTCCATGTGTTGTTGTTGAAGAGGACCCAAACAACATGTAAGTCTTCGCTTTCGTTTGAGTCTTTAAATATTCTATCAGCACCATTGACTAGGCCATCTAAAATATCCAAGTTTTCAGAGCGAATCTCTATTATCATTCTTTGCTTTAAATGCAAGAATTTGTGCAAGCTAGTAGTGTTTTTCGGGTTTGATGGTATTGCTAGTTTTCTGCTACATGTTTTGTGTTTTTTGTTAATTGCTTGAAGGATATGTGGGGTCGTTGTGAGCAAATCAAATACTTCTTTGTTGTGAACTTCTTTTGATGCATTGGTATAGAATAGGTGAGGTATGTCTTGCCTACGTGGTGGTTTTCGCAAGAAATGATTGTTTATGTATGATATGTCATCAAGAGTTTGTTGCCCCACTCTTATTTTGTTTAGTACTTTTATGTGTTAATGGTTTGTCTGCCGCATTGGTATGGTAAGTTCATAGAGGAAGACATTGTTTGATGTCTTTGATAATTTCTCCATAAAAAGCCATGAATCTTTTGTGGGGCTAGCTTGGCATAGGTCTCCACACAAAAGTACATCAACTCCTCCAAATGGTTCTAGGTGGTTGTGTTTGATCTCCTTGACACGTATATCAGCTAGCTATGACTAGCATGCTATGCTCGATTAGTGAAACCTTGTTGAAGACCACTAGCTGGACTCTTTGTAAAGCTGTGATAGTTCTTGTAGCTTCTCGGTAGAGAGGCTTGTGTAATGGGATGCCATTAGTGGCAAATGAAGAGCAAAGTGAATAGTCGTTCCTGCAATATTGAAGGTAGCCTTTCTGGTGTATGCAAGCAACATGACTTTTGGCAAATCAATGTTGCTAGTTTTACTTGTGTGAGTAATACCTTAGAAGTTCTTGGATAATGGCTAGTAGTGTGAATGTTTTTTGGATTCCTGCATTACCTGTTAAGAAGAGATGTATTTTTGTTTGTGGGGCCACTCTGTCTTGCAACATGATGTCATCAAGAATTAGTCATTGTTTGTTGTTTAGTTTTCTTAATGTGATGTAATGCTCATTGTTTGCAATAAGTTTATATGTCAATAGCAATGATTTGTGTGTTTGGATTCCTTTTTTCAACGTTGGCATATCAACTGTGATGTCATATGTATCGTCGTAGTTTTTATGGGATTGGTCAGTCAAGGTTGACGAATTATTGGAGATATTTGTTGTAAAATTTGATGACATTGTAGTAGTAAGTTTGCTGAATTTTCCCTTGTTGTTGTCTACTATGATGTCTTTGTTTTCATTGTATTTATCATGCCATGTAAGATTGTTTTTGTCAAGTGCTAGTTCGACATTATGGTATGGGAGAAACAAAGTGCATAGCTCCCTATAGTGGTTTTCAGGGTCACTAATCACGTTGTAGTTGTTGAAACGTATTACTCTAGCTTTTTTGCATAGTGTTGCAGTTGCTCGTGAAACTATGTATTCACTAGCAAAACTTGCTAGGCAAATATGTTGTAGATCTATTGGACGCTTCAGATATTTTGTAATAATGTCGTCGAAGAAGATATCTATACTATTCGGATGTAGTTGTTGGAGTTGTTGCTGTCGCTTCAATAGCAGGGTACAATTTTTTAGTGGATTTGTATTGATGTATTGGAAACGTCTTGATGATGTTGATAGTGGAAAGGATAATGACAAGTAGACAGCTTGCTGAGAGCTTATGTGTTGAGTATTTAGAATAGCATTGCCAATGCACGAGATATGTTCATTAGGTTGAGCGCTTATGCTTTGCGACATAGTTGCTTTCCTTCACTTGTAGAGACCTCCCTTGTGGTTGGCCTTTGCACATGCGAACCCAAGATGAAGAAAGTATTTGCCTCATGAGTCACCAAGATTTCCATTGTTTTAAAGAAAAGGTTGTCTCTTGATAGCATAAAGTGTCTGTCTATGTTTGTTAGCTCCCACTTTGCAATGGTTTGGTATGGCATACGTTCATGTATATTGTAGGTTCGAGCTGTGGCAAAGAACAGCTTGGGATAAGTAAGTTCTTCATAGAATTTGTCATTGAATATGCTTAGTGGTGAGAAGCCCTCAGATGGCACTAGTGCAATGGTTTGATTTTCGAAGTCAACAACTTGCTGGGTAGCATATATTCCATGGACTAAAGTGTCACAGTTAGAAGTTCATCCTCAATTATGTAGTTGTAGTCACGTTCATTTTCATCATTGATTGTATCCCTAGCTTGAATGTTTCTTACATGTTGTTCCCAAAGATTATTTATGCACACATTGTACTATTTGTATAGTGGTGTATCCAATAATTCTTTCAGGGCAAGCATTGCAAATGTTGGATGAACAATGCCACTCATGTAGTTGTGTTCATATGACAGTTTTTGCTTGATTGCTACATCGACTATGTCATTCTAGTTTAAAAACCATGGCAACACTCGTCGTTGTACTCTAACAGCATCAATAAAAACATTGACAATGCTTCCATGAAGGCAAAATTGTCCTTCATAGGTCAATTCTCTAATTTGAGCAAATGGTATTCTAATAGAATCAAGCATGCTTCGATATCATTTAGTTTTTGAGTGTATGTTTTCAACTATTGTGGAGGTCATATCACCCTCAATTCTGGAGGGAGACTAATCCGGTCTTATCTTTTCTTTGACACTCCCTTTTCCATCTATTTGAATGATTCTCCAAAATTTGAGGGCAATTTTTATCATGGGTGGGCAAGCATTGAAGAGTGCTAACGAGGTAGTGTGAACAAAACTTGCATCCATGTGCTCTTTGCAGGACTATAATGTTAACAAATGTTACTGTACATGGGTGGCATATGTGCGTGCAAGAAGAATGCAACAATCCTGAATCCTAGGAGGAAGATCACTTTGCCAAGTGTCACACTGAGGCGATGCAGTGCCAAATGCCAAGGGATTGAGCTAGTGATAGTGTGTGAATGTGTATATTGATGATAGATCTGGTGGGACTAACATCAGTGGGAACTTATCGGGTAATGTGGTTTTTCACATGTACCATTTTCATGTTCTTGGTAGATAGCATGGGTATTTTTTTGTTCTTGATGTCTTTGTAGCATAGAGAGCATAAGAAATTATTAGATTATTGAGAGGTTGATACATTTATTCCATTAGCTTGGAGGAAAACCCATGTCCTCCTTCACTTTTTGTAACTTTGCAAGAAATGTTAATCTCCCGCAACAAATGCATGGAAAACTTGGGGTATCAAGAACTTTCTTTGCATATCATTGTACGTGCAAAAGTGGAGTTCATTTTCTCTTTATTGATTTGGCTTGTGATGTTGATGGTGCCATTGTTGTGTTATTTCCCACGAAACGAAGATTTGGTTGAAGTACTACTCTTCTCTACTTGTATATTTTGTTCAAAGTACCTTGCATTGTATAATTGGTTTGTACAAAATGATCAAGGAAGAGGGAAGCAATATTTTTTACAGGCAAGCTTGAATATTGATGGATGAGTTCATGCAAAAAGAGATTATCATCTTTGTTCCATACATTGTAAACACGCTTAGCTTGCAAATATTTCAACCGAGTGATTGTGCACAGAACAATTGATTCATCCAACAGTAATGCCTTGGTATTACTTTGTTTAGTTTAACCTATTGTAATCTTCCTTGAAAGTTTGTTTCCATTGAAGCATAGTAACGCAAAAGAAGACTTGAAAATGGCATGCAAATGTTGGAGTATGTCTACCACCAATGCACAGGATCCTGAAGAGTTTTGAGCTAAATTTTGGACTATTTCAATTGTCAATGTTGTGCCCTTCGCAATCGTTGTTGTGAATGTAGCCATGCAGTATTACTTGTCTGAGAGGTAGCAACAATGTTTTCAAATACAAGTGTTAGCAATTGTTAGTATGTTAGAGAAGGGAAAAAATGTAGAAGACAAATAAGGGTATTTGTGTTCAATGGATTTTTCATTATGAAGTCTTCATTTTTCGACAACAATAGCTGCTCTATGTCCATGGTTCTCTTAAACTTTGTCTTCACATTATGATGGTAAATTAAAAAAAAAAGAACTTGCAAGCATAGTAAAGAAGACAATCACACTATGCATAGATATTTATAAAGAAGACAATTACATTATGCATTTGCTTCAAAAGCAATTACAAATCCGAAAATATTCACTGTAAATCTTCCACTAGGCTTGGAGCTGCTAAGCTTCTCTCATGCCATCATGAGGTCCTGCTCTAGAGCTCAACAAAAGAAACACCCAAGGAAAGCACAATATCGACATAGGGGCATCTAATATGAACAGGCACTTGGTCGCCTACACGTTGGTTGATATCCGCAGTCAAGCAAGGGACTTGTGCAATTGCTTGTGGATCCCGGCTAACTCGAACGCCTTCACATGACTCGCAAGCAAACTCAAGCAAGTCCGCACTGATGTTGGTGAAGTGCATGACTCTGAATACCTGCAATGGAAGAAAGCTCATTGTTAGAGAACTTGGACCTCATTGTAATTAAATTAAGTTGCATTATGTAGAAATGGTTACCGGTGTGCCATATCCAAGTCTTGCAGCTTGACTAACGAAAGCTTGTTTCAACCCATCTTTGATAGAACCATCGAACAAGTCCACTAAAATGGTGAAATCAAAGATGCAAATTGTCCCTTTTGCTTTCTTGAATGACACATTTTTCAGTACATACATAAGAACAACTTCTTCATTGAACTCTTGGACAAGCTGAGTGATGGTACTTTTTCGCTCTTTGAAAAACGATAACTATGACATGAAGATGAAAAGAGCAACACAAGCTAGATAATTTCAGTACAAAACTTGGCCTAAGGAGGCTGATGCCACAGCCTACACTAGAAGTAGTAAGACTAGCCTATACCATCCTAAGACTGGCTTCAATGGAGAAGAGTGCATGGCTCACCACTAGGTTGGTACTATCAAGGATACGGCCGAAGTCCTTGAGGAGCACCTTGGTAACCGCAACTATGGTTGTGGTTCTAAATCCCAATTGCAGTTTGTGCTTGAAGACACTGCCATTCCGAGCTTCCCAGATTGAAGCAGAGCCACCGCCCTCACGTAAGGCCAACTCGCTGCTAGCATAGACAGCATCCGAGACGAGTCACCTAGGAGTGGGATCCGCCATTGATGGCCTATCGAGAACTTTGTCATGAGCCCCGAGCTATGTACAACTGCTTGGACCATGTGCCACACTTCTTTGGCTACTTGGCATTTCCAAAAAAGGTGCCTTACTTCCTCCATTGCCTTGCCCTAGAGCCCACACCCCGGGTCTATGGCAACCCTCTTGGATATCTTTGTCTTGACGGCGGGCAACCATTGATTGAGCATCTTCCACGTCAAGAATCTGGCTTTCCCCACCTAGCGGCTCTTCCAAATTCATGTGGGCCTCTACCATGCATGGCCTCATCTCAAGCCCCAGACTTTGTTTAGTGTCGCACTCTGTATTTGGTGGAGATGCCTGTATATTAATTCCACCAAAATTTTGCTCAGGGGGGTTTTCCCCAATCGCCACCATTGAAAGTCAACACGATCTTTGGCAAGAATCGAATTACTTGGCCAACCCTCTAGAATTCTTTCAAGGATCGCCCTAGCCAGAATTGCTTCACTGTTAGCCATGCGAAACTCTTCGTGCAGCACGTCGACTGATTTCCAATTGGCCTTTGTGGGGTCCCACACATCTGCCCATGTGGCCATACCTTTGGTTGTGTGCCCACCTGATATCATCCCACGTGAATGCATCTCCTTCCTAGTTCAGAGCCTTGCTCCACCATATAGATTCTCCCAGACTACCGTCCCCTCTCAAGCCATCTCTCCGCCGTTTCCAGCAGAGTTGGTTGACACAACCTTCCACGCTGAGACGAGAATAGCTAAAATATCGGAGCCACAGATTACCATTGGGAAGGCGGATATGAGCTTGTCATACTAGGACAAACCGTGCCACGGCCCCACTCCCTTATCTTTTGATTCCTTGAGCTTCGCCTTAGCTATTTCGGCCAAGGGGGTTGGCCTAAGGAATAGCCGAGTGAGGATTTTGCCTACCAGTGCGAGGTTCCTAGTTTTAACATCTTGCAGACCTACCCCACCTTCAACTTAGGCGCTTTCATCTACTCCCATGAAATATAGTGCATCTTCTTCCTGCCTTGGTTTTCCCTCGAGAGAAATGCTCGAAAAAGGGCCTCGATTTCCAGCCAGTGGGTTTTTTTGAAATGCCATAGTGAGGCCAAATAGGTGACCGACGTTGCCAGGATGTGCTGGATCACCAAGTAGGAGGCATTCTAGCTTAAACACACCCCATTCTAGCTCATGAGTTTTGGTTTGATTTTTTCCTTGAATCAGAGGAAGTGTTTCTTGAGGGAGAGGTCGACACCTAGAGGAGCCCCCAGGTACCGTATGATCTGGCCCTTAGGGACCACCTTTGCCCCAATTTCATCAACCCGATCTTGCATGGGTTTGGGCTCGATCGGAGAAGGAAGGACCTGGTCCAGCTATAGTTCAAGCCCGAAGCCCTGCAGAAGACCTTAATAATGTCCATGCGGCTGGCCATGCTTTCTCTGTGCTACTATATCATTGCGACAATGTCATCCGCAAAGAGATGGTGGGAGAATTGATCTCAAGAGGGGAGAATAAGGCTCTTGATATCACCGCTGGCCACTTTGGTTTTGAACAAGGACATAAGAGGAACTGTGGCAATTGCATACAGAAGGGGCAACAACGGGCAGCCTTGGCGGATGGATCTCCTTAGTCTGAAGTTTCTGATCGCTTCTCCATTAAGGCAGAGGACCGCTGAGGTGTTGCCAAACAAGCAATGAACCTTCTACAAGAACTCAGGCCCAAAGCCCTAGCCTATCCATCACTACAAGGATGTATTCCCAACGAACTCTATCATAGGCTTTATCCATATTTAGGCCAAAAACCAACATTTTTTGACCGGTGGCCGCTGCGTGATCCAGGGAGAGGGCAACGTTTAAGATATTTTCATAGATATCCCTCCCTTTGATGAAGCCATTCTACTCCTCATCAACCACAATCCCATATAGATCTCTGATCCTGAGGGCCATCGCCTTGGCGATGACTTTGTACGAGGTTTTCAGCATCGTTATTGGCCTCTAGTCCCCCACTTTTACCCTGCTCTGTCTTTTTGGGAAGAGTTTTAAGAGCCCAGCATTTACATCCTTTGACAGAGTACCGGCTTCGACTGCTGCATTAGCCATCTCAGTAAGATATGGTCCCAGCATGTCCCAGAACTCCTTACGGAATTCTGCACTCAATCTATCCAGTCTCGGGGACTTGTCATTAGCCAGTGCATTTAGGGCTTCCTCTAGCTCCTTGAGGTCGAAGGGCCTATAAAGGTAGTTCTTATAGGAATCCGATGCCTGCCCATCCACATCAACAAGAGCTTCATTAATGGCATCCTCCGAGTCCTCGTCTTGGACCTCTTCCACCCCCACGATCGCACTCAACTCACGTTGGAACCCGGCTACTGCGATGGGCCAGAACTCAGTCTCTGGACATTACCTCGGGCATCGTCAACTTTATCCATGAAGTCCCTTTAATAAAACTTTTGAGGGCCTAAAAGAAGGCTTTAAAGGGGCAATCACCTTGAGCCAGCCATAGCTGTCTGCTCTTGATGCGCACATGCTCAACTTCTTGTAGCTCCCAATCATGCCTGGTAACGTCTGCTTCCACCAATAGGGTACTCAAGAATGGATCCTTTGGAGATAGGAAAATGGGGGCTCTGAGTGAGTCTATAGCTATAGACAGTGCTTGACCATAGCTTCTTCTTCTTGTCTTGGCTTCACGGTCCATTTCCTTAATGTAAAGTAGAACATTTCTGACAGCCGCATCCCACTTATGGTAGGGGTCTCTCACGTCTGCAGTTTCCTGCCGCCACCACAGCTTCTGGATTTGGTCGTTGTAGATATGCTTGTTGTTGAGGCATGCTAGTTTCCATGTGTTGTTGTTGAAGAGGACCCAAACAACATGTGGTTCTTCACTTTCGTTTGAGTCTTTAAATATTCTATCAGCACCATTGACTAGGCCATCTAAAATATCCAAGTTTTCAGAGCGAATGTCTATTATCATTCTATGATTTAAATGCAAGAATTTGTGCAGGCTAGTAGTGTTTTTCAGGTTTGATGGTATTGCTAGTTTTCTGCTATGTGTTTTGTGTTTTTTGTTAATTGCTTGAAGGATATGTGGGGTCGTTGTGAGCAAATCAATTACGTCCTTGTTGTGAACTTTTGCTACGTTGGTATAGAATAGGTGAGGTATGTCTTGCCTGCGTGGTGGTTTTCGCAAGAAATGATTGTTTATGTATGATATGTCATCAAGAGTTTGTTGCCCCACTCTTATTTTGTTTAGTACTTTTATGTGTTAATGGTTTGTCTGCCGCATTGGTGTGGTAAGTTCATAGAGGAAGACATTGTTTCATGTGTTTGATAATTTCTCCATAAAAAGCCATGAATCTTATGTGGGGCTAGCTTGGCATAGATCTCCACACAAAAATACATCAACTCCTCTAAATGGTTGTAGGTGGTTGTGTTTGATCTCCCTGACATGTATATCAGCTGGCTGTGACTAGCATGTTATGCCGGATTAGTGAAACCTTGTTGAAGACCACTAGCTGGACTCTTTGTAAAGCTGTGATAGTTCTTTTAGCTTCTCGGTAGAGAGGCTTGTGTAATGGGATGCCATTAGTGGCAAATGAAGAGCAAAGTGAATAGTCGTTCCTGCAATATTGAAGGCAGCCTTTTTGGTGTATGCAAGCAACATGACTTTTGGCAAATCAATGTTGCTAGTTTTACTTGTGTGAGTAATACCTTAGAAGTTCTTGGATAATGGCTAGTAGTGTGAATGTTTCTTGGGTTCCTACATTACCTGTTAAGAAGAGATGTATTTTTTTTTATGGGGCCACTCTGTTTTGCAACATGATGTCATCAAGAATTAGTCATTGTTTGTTGTTTAGTTTTATTAATGTGATGAAATGCTCATTGTTTGGAATAAGTTTATATGTCAATAGCAATGATTTGTGTGTTTGGATTCCTTTTTTCAACGTTGGCATATCAACTACGATGTCGTACGTATGGTCATTGTTTTTATGGGATTGGTCGGTTCAGGTTGATGAATTGTTGGAGATACTTGTTGTAAAATTTGATGATATTGTAGTAGTAAGTTTGCTGAATTTTCCCTTGTTGTTGTCTACTATGATGTCTTTGTTTTCATTGTATTTATCATGCCATGTAGGATTGTTTTTGTCAAGTGCTGGTTCGACATTGTGGTATGGGAGAAACAAAGTGCGTAACTCTATATAGTGGTTTTCAGGGTCACTAATCATGTTGTAGTTGTTGAAACGTATTACTCTAGCTTTTTTGCATCGTGTTGTAGTTGCTCGTGAAACTATGTATTCACTAGCAAAACTTGCTAAGGCAAATATGTTGTAGATCTATTAGACGCTTTAGATATTTTGTAATAATGTCATCGAAGAAGATATCTGTACTATCCGGATGTAGTTGTTGGAGTTGTTGCCATCGCTTTAATAGTAGGGTACATTTTTTTAGTGGATTTGTATTGATGTATTGGAAACGTCTTGATGATGTTGATAGTGGAAAGGATAATGACAAGTAGACAGCTTGCTAAGAGCTTATGTGTTGAGTATTTAGAATAGCATTGCCAATGCACGAGATATGTTCATTAGGTTGAGCGCTTATGCTTTGCGACATAGTTGCTTTCCTTCACTTGTAGAGGCCTCCCTTGTGGTTGGCCTTTGCGCATGCGAACCCAAGATGAAGAAAGTATTTGCCTCACGAGTCACCAAGATTTCCATTGTTTTAAAGAAAAGGTTGTCTCTTGATAGCATAGAGTGTCTGTCTATGTTTGTTAGCTCCCACTTTGCAATGGTTTGGTATGGCGTACGTTCATGTATATTGTAGGTTCCAGCTGTGGCAAAGAATAGCTTGGGATAAGTAAGTTCTTCATAGAATTTGTCATTGAATATGCTTAGTGGTGAGAAGCCCTCAGATGGCGCTAGTGCAATGGTTTGATTTTCGAAGTCAAGAACTTGCTGGCTATTATATATTCCATGGACTAAAGTGTCACAGTTAGAAGTTCTTCCTCAATTATGTAGTTGCAGTCACGTTCATTTTCATCATTGATTGTATCCCTAGCTTGAATATTTCTTACATGTTGTTCCCAAAGATTATTTATGCACACATTGTACTCTTTGTATAGTGGTGTATCCAATAATTCTTTCAAGGCAAGCATTGCAAATGTTGGATGAACAATGCCACTCATGTAGCTGTGTTCATATGATAGTTTTTGCTTGATTGCTACATCGACTATGTCATTCCGGTTTAAAAACCATGGCAATACTCGTTGTGCTCTAATAACATCAATAGAAACATTGACAATGCTTCCATGAAGGCAAAATTGTCCTTCATAGGTCAATTCTCTAATTTGAGCAACTGGTATTCTAATAGCAATCAAGCGTGCTTCGATATCATTTAGTTTTTGAGTGTATGTTTTCAACTATTGTGGAGGTCATATCATCCTCAATTCTGCAGGGAGACTAATCCGGTCTTATCTTTTCTTTGACACTCCCTTTTCCATTTGTTTCAATGATTCTCCAAAATTTGAGGGCAATTTTTATCATGGGTGGGCAGGCATTGAAGAGTGCTAACGAGGTAGTGTGAACCAAACTGGCATCCATGTGCTCTTTGCAGGACTGTAATTTTAACAAACGTGACTATACATGGGTGGCATATGTGTGTGCAAGAAGAATGCAACAATCCTGAATCCTAGGAGGAAGATCACTTTGCCAAGTGTCACACTGAGGCGATGCAGTGCCAAATGCCAAGGGATTGAGCTAGTGACAGTGTGTGAATGTGTATATCAATGATAGATCTGGTGGGACTAACGTCGGTGGGAACTAATCGGGTAATGTGGTTCTTCACATGTACCATTTTCATGTTCTTGGTAGATAGCATGGGTATTTTTTTGTTCTTGATGTCTTTGTAGCATAGAGAACATAAGAAATTATTAGTTGATTGAGAGGTTGATACATTTTTTCCAGAAAACCCATGTCCACCTTCAGTTTTTGTAACTTTCCAAGAAATGTTAATCTCCCGCAACAAATGCATGGAAAATTTGGGGTATCAAGAACTTTCTTTGCATATCGTTGTACGTGAAAAAGTGGAGTTCATTCTCTCTTTATTGATTTGGCTTGTGATGTTGATGGTGCCACTATTGTGTTATTTCCCACGAAACGAAGATTTGGTTGAAGTACTACTCTTCTCATCTTGTATATTTTGTTCAGAGTATCTTGCATTGTATAATTGGTTTGTACAAAATGATCAAGGAAGAGGAAAGCAATATGTTTTGCAGGCAAACTTGAATATTGATGGATGAGTTCATGCAAAAAGAGATTATCATCTTTGTTCCATACATTGTAAACATGCTTAGCTTGCAAATGTTTCAACGGAGTGATTCTGCACGGAACAATTGATGCATCCAACAGTAATGCCTTGGTATTACTTTGTTTAGTTTAACCTATTGTAATCTTCCTTGAAAGTTTGTTTCCATTGAAGCATAGTAACGCAAAGGAAGACTTGAAAATGGCATGCAAATGTTGGAGTATGTCTATTACCAATGCACGGTATCCTGAAGGGTTTTGAGCTAAATTTTGGACTATTTCAATTGTCAATGTTGTGCCGTTCACAATCGTTGTTGTGAATGTAGCCATGCACTATTACTTGTCTGAGAGGTAGCAACAATGTTTTCAAATACAAGTGTTAGCAATTGTTAGTATGTTAGAGAAGGGAAAAAATGTAGAAGACAAATAAGGGTATTTGTGTTCGATGGATTTTTCATTATGAAGTCTTCATTTTTCGACAACAATAGCTCCTCTATGTCCATGGTACTCTTAAACTTTGTCTTCACAATATGATGGTAAATTAAAAAAAAAAGAACTTGCAAGCATAGTAAAGAAGACAATTACACTATGCGTAGATGTTTATAAAGAAGACAATTACATTATGCATTTGCTTCAAAAGCAATTACAAATCCCGAAATACTCACTGTAAAGCTTTGACTAGGCTTGGAGCTGCTAAGCTTCTCTCGTGCCATCATGAGGTCTTGCTCTAGAGCTCAACAAAAGGAACACCCAAGGAAAGCACAATATCGACATAGGGGCATCTAATATGAACGGGCACTTGGTCGCCTGCACGTTGGTTGATATCCGCAGTCAAGCAAGGGACTTGTGCAATTGCTTGTGGATCCCGGCTAACTCAAACGCCTTCACATGACTCGCAAGCAAACTCAAGCAAGTCTGCGCTGATGTTGGTGAAGTGCATGACTCCGAATACCTGCAATGGAAGAAAGCTCATTGTTAGAGAACTTGGATGTCATTGTAATTAAATTAAGTTGCATGTAGAAATGGTTACCTGTGTGCCATAGCCAAGTCTTGTAGCTTCACTAACAAAAGCTTGTTTCAACCCATCTTTGATAGAACCATCGAACAAGTCCACTAAAATGGTGAAATTAAAGATGCAAATTGTCCCTTTTGCTTTCGAAAATGACACATTTTTTAGTACATACATAACAACACCTTCTTCATTGAACTCCTGGACAAGCTGAGTGACGGTACTTTTTCGTTCTTTGAAAAACAATAACTATGACATGAAGATGAAAAGAGCAACACAAGCTAGATACTTTCAGTACAAAACTTGGCCTAAGGAGGCTGATGCCATAGCCTACACTAGAAGCAGCAAGACTAGCCTATACCATCCTAAGACTAGCTTCAATGGAGAAGAGTGCATGGCTCACCACTGGGTTGGTACTGTCAAGGATACGGCCAAAGTCCTTGAGGAGCACCTTGGTAACCGCAACTATGGTTGTGGTTCTAAATCCCAACTGCACTTTGTGCTTGAAGACACTACCATTCCGAGCTTCCCAGATTGCAAGCAGAGCCGCCGCCCTCACGTAAGGCCAACTCGTTGTTAGCGTAGACGGCATCCGAGATGAGTCACCTAGGAGTGGGATCCGCCATTGATGGCTTATCGAGAACTTTGTCATGAGTCCCGAGCTATGTACAACTGCTTGGATCGTGTGCCACACTTCTCTGGCTACTTGGCATTTCCAAAAAAGGTGCCTTACATCCTCCATCGCCTTGCCGTAGAGCACACACCCCGGGTCCATCGCAACCCTCTTGGATATCTTTGCCTTGAAGGCGGGCAACCATTGATTGAGCATCTTCCACATCAAGAATCTGACTTTCCCCACCTGGCGGCTCTTCCAAATTCATGTGGGCCTAAGCCTCTACCATGCATGGGCTCTTCTCAAGCCCCAGACTTTGTTCAACTAGGGTGCCCCACTCCCTTACCTTTTGATTCCTTGAGCTTCGCCTTAGCTATTTCGGCCAAGGGGGTTGGCCTAAGGAACAACCGAGTGAGGATTTTGCCTACTAGTGCAAGGTTCCTAGTTTTAACATCTTGCAGACCTACCCCCCCTTCAACTTAGGCGCTTTCATCTACTCCCACGGGATATAATGCATCTTCTTCTTGCCTTGGTTTTCCCTCTAGAGAAACGCTCGAAAAAGGGCCTCGATTTCCAGCCAGTGGGTTTTTTTGAAATGCCACAGTGAGGCCAAATAGGTGACCGATGCTGCGAAGACGTCCTGGATCACCAAGTAGGAGGCATTCTAGCTTAAACACACCCCATTCTAGCTCATGAGTTTTGGTTTGATTTTTTCCTTGAACCAGAGGGAGTGTTGCTTGAGGGAGAGGTCGACACCTAGAGGAGCCCCCAAGTACCGTATGATCTGGCCCTTAGGGACCACCGTTGCCCCAATCTCATCAACCCAATCTGGCGCGGGGTTTGGGCTTGATCGGAGAAGGAAGGACTTGGTCCTAGCTACAGTTCAAGCCCGAAGCCTTGCAGAAGACCTTAATAACGTCCATGAGGCTGGCCACGCTTTCTCTGTGCTCCTATAACATTGCGACAATGTCATCCGCAAAGAGATGGTGGGAGAATTGATCTCAAGAGGGGAGAATAAGGCTCTTCATGTCACCACTAGCCACTTTGGTTTTGAACAAGGACATAAGAGGAACTGTGGCAATTGCATACAGAAGGGGCACCAACAAGCAGCCTTGGCAGATGGATCTCCTTAGTTTGAAGTTTTCGATCGCTTCTCCATTAAGGCAGAGGACTGCTGAGGTGTTGCCAACAAGCAATGAACCTTCTACAAGAACTTAGGCCCAAAGCCCAGCCTGTCCATCACTACAAGGATGTAGTCCCAACGAACTCTGTCGTAGGCTTTATCCATATCTAGGCCAAAATCTAACATTTTTTGACTAGTGGCCGCTGCGTGATCCAGGGAGAGGGCAACGTTTAAGATATTTTCATAGATATCCCTCCCTTTGACGAAGCCATTCTACTCCTCATCAACCACAATCCCGCACAGATCTCTGATCCTGAGGGCCATCGCCTTGGCGATGACTTTGTACAAGGTTTTCAGCATTGTTATCGGCCTCTAGTTCCCCACTTTTACCCTGCTCTGTCTTTTTGAGAAGAGTTTCAAGAGGCCAGCATTTACATCCTTTGATAAAGTACCCACTTCGACTGCCGTGTTAGCCATCTCAGTAAGATATGGTCCCAGCACGTCCCAAAACTCCTTACGGAATTCTGCACTCAATCCGTCCAATCTCAGGGACTTGTCATTAGCCAGTGCATTTAGGGCTTCCTCTAGCTCCTTGAGGTCGAAGGGCCTATCAAGGCGGTTCTTGTAGGAATCCGATGCCCGCCCATCCACATCAATAAGAGCTTCATTAATGGCATCCTCCTAGTCCTCATCTTGGACCTCTTCTGCCCCTGCGTCGGATCGCACTCAACTCACACTGGAACCCAGCTGCTGCGATGTGCCAGAACTCAGTCTAGACATTACCTTGGGCATCCTCAACTTTATCCATCAAGTCCCTTTAATAAAATTTTTGAGGGCCTGAAAGAAGGCTTTGGAGGGGTAGTCGCCTTGAGCCAGCCATAGCTGTCTGCTCTTGATGCGCACTTGCTCAACTTCCTGTAGCTCCCAATCATGCTTGGTAACGTCTGCTTCCACCAACAGGGTACTCAAGAATGGATCCTTTGGAGATAGGAAAATGGGGGCTTTGAGTGAGTCTCTAGCTATAGACAGTGCTTGACCGTAGCTTCTTCTTCTCGTCTTGGCTTCATGGTCCATTTCCTTAATGTAGAGTAGAACATTTCTGACAACCGCATCCCACTTATGGTAGGGATCTCTCACGTTCACAGTTTCCTGCTGCCACCACAGCTTCCGGACCATCCTGCAAAACGGCTTAGATTCAAGAAGTCGTTTGTCAAACTTAAATGGGATATCTTTTGACCTTTCAATTTTAATGGGGATATGGAACGTTAGGAGGAGGAGTGGTTGGAGAGGGCTATAGCAGTTATTGTCTTCCCCACAAACGGACCCCAGATCCATCATGCTTCTCTCGAGATATAGAACCTATCTAGTCTCTCGGCCCTAAACTCATCGCTGCTTCTTTTGTTATTCTAGGTGAGGTCGGGTAGACCTTGAGAGATGATTTCCTTGTCGTCAATCAACCCCAAATGGAGACAAAGTTCCTCCCAGGTCTCACGCTCCCTACCAAAGATCACGGCTCCACCATGAGATCTATCTAGGGGATCCTCTGTTGCTTTCCAGTCACTACCTAGTAGCCAATAGTCCCCATCAAGGTCCCTACACAGGGCTCACCAACACTCCATTCTCTCCACACAACTATTCGGGGCATAAACATTGGCTACCCCGAACTCAGCCCCCCCCAACCGACAATCGCACACCTATGTACCACCCCTTCGCGTTCCTAAAGGCGAAGGTGTTTGGCCACTAAGATGGCAGCCCCACCCTTCCCTCTCTTTGGGCAATTCATGAAAACCTTGAAACCTAGCTTCTAGAACGTGAACCATAGGCTATCCTCGCAGCCACACTTGATTTCCTGAAGTAGAATAATATGCGGCATAACTCTCTTGATCACGGAAACACACCGTCTTTGTTTTAAATTATTACAACACCCTCTAGCATTCCACGACAAGATTGAAATCCTTGACTTCCTACCATCTCTCCTTCCCTTTTCAATTGGTAAGTGCTTTATATGTATCTTTAAGAAAAATGAACCGATTATCCCGCGAACCTCTCGACGCCCTTATCACATCCTTGATACGTTTTGAGAGGCTCTTTTGCTGAGGGGCTGCCAACTTTTCTTGCGCACCATCTGGAAGGGAGTTGTTGTGCTGCTCCTCAAGCTCTCTTTTGTGGGCGTATGCTTCCGGCATTTCTTCATCCCTGGCTTCGCCATTCGAGGGGGTGCTCGAGCCCAAAACTTTTACTTCACCTTCTTGTGAGTTAGGCGGCTCTTGGGGGGGGGACCCTTTGTCGACATCTCCTGCCTAGCTTTGCCTTTTTTACCCACCACCTTCCATTGATCCATCTCCTGGGGTTGCACACGGTCCTTCGACGATGATTCTGTAGCAGTCTTTTTGGCAGACAGAACCTCTCGTGATGGCTGATGCATGCCAGTCCCGATCAAGATCTGCTGATGGCTCCTTCTCCTCATCATCGCCCTTCCTGGTCGACGTCCTCTCATCCACGGGTGAGGTTGCATTCCCAGTGCCAATGATGTATTTGCCGTCTTGGCTTGGCAAAAAGATTGGTAGTCTCACGGGCGACGTTGGGTAGAGTCCTACAAATCCCCCTACTTCCTAGCAGCCTACGAGCAGGAAGAGGGTTTGGATCCTTTGGGACAGGACCCAGGAAATTCCAGAGTTCATCAATCTCAGGATGCAAAATGGTGTCAACTTCACAATTCAGGTCAAATTTAGCCCATTCCTAGATGCATGTTACATTTGCAAACGACTAGGGCACTTCGCCACCATAAAGACAAAGTTCTAAGTGAATTTATTGCTTATGGAGAACCACAACAAAATTTTCTATGAACTACCCATAGAAGAATATTACAAGCAACCATAGTTGAGACATATAATAATACACATTTATTTCATAGTTAGTAAAAGGACATATGCCAACTTCGAATTTCAATTGTTATCACACTCTTTAGTATGATTAGAAGCATAGAAATTCTCTATTGCAAGAACAATTACTTACTTCTGAAAGTCCAATAAAGAACAATAACATATCAAATGGTAAAACATATCCTTTTTGAATAAAATTTCTTGGTACTAGCAAAAGATTTCAAAGTTCAACAAAATAGTAACATTTGCACTTCATTGTCCAATTTAATCAGACTCAATGTTTATAACTTCGCTTGCGCCTTTCCTTGGTGGGGATTTGTTTCCAACAAAGGGTTTCACATGCAGAGTTTTATGTGTGTGTCGCACATGAGAAGTGATCGTAGACTAAACTAACGTACTTCGGATTTTCCCATATAAGCTTCTTCATTGGATTCAAACAAAGTGAAAACTAATCAAAAGAACTTCTTTAAAAGAGGAATGCAAAAACAAAGGAAAAAATGCTTACCTTGGGCAACCTCATCAAATGAAATTTTCAATGGTCAATGTGGAGTTTTTTGATTAGAGAATTCTTCAATAGGTTTTCCTTAGGGGGTCGACTTGGAGAAGCAAACAACATTAAGTTTACTTTTGGAGAGGGCGGAGATGACGTCCTCTCAACACATGAACAAGCTGATATGGTACCTGCACATAAGAAAAAGCAAACACCAATTTCAGTGTGCCCTGGACATGTATTGTGATAGGAGGATACAATTACAACAAATTATTCTTGAGAGGACATACGTTTTTTCGTGAGTAGAGAAAAAAACAATGAGGAAAACAACAGTACAACTTATACAAGAAAAGGGCTGCCTCATTCATGTTTTGAAATTTTTTTGAAACGCAAAAATGGCAGCGTATTTCTTCACAACAGTGGGGCGGAGCATTATCACCACTCAATTTCGGGTACACGATGAATCCGCAGAGGAAGAGAATAGTAATACAGTGACGGGAAACTGCATACAAATGTAGAAAATGACATCCCAAACCTCCAAAGGCTGATGCAAATATATTCAACCATGAATTCGCTGGCGCAACGCCAATCACCAGTGGAAGAAGACGTGATAGAATGCGCAGAGGACAACACTCACCAACACAACGCAATACACAGGGATGTCTATGTGCATGTTATTAATCTAGAACAAGACAGGCGGTTTTTTTAACACGTGGAGCATGAAGCATTGTCAAATTTGTTGCAAGTCAGCCCATAGCATAAGTCACAACAAACGATTATTGTTCTCCCTCAAGCGAATCCTTCTTCAGTTCAACTTACGACGACTATGGCGTTGCAGTTTTTGTAGAACCAGAACCACGCTGGCAGACACGAATCCACTACAATCGAAGTTGAAAGCTTATAACCACTAAAATAGACACAAATAACCGCTACCGACAATTGCCCTCACCATCACCAACATTCTTTCCTTTCACAGGTTCCTTCATGTCTTGCGCGGTGGGAATTTTATTCGATGGAGTGACAGGAGAGTCCACAATCTCAGGGCACGCTTTGGCAAGACCTGCCAAAACAAAATCGATGAGAATCTTACTCAATCACAAATGAAGAAAGGACTCTCACAATCAAAAAGCAAGAAAGGACGCTCGAAGAGAAGATAAAGTACGAAGCACCTTTAGCGAAGGTACTGTCTGTATCCATAAATTTAGCAGAGCCGTCCATAGCAACTATTCGCAAAACAGGAACGATAGAAAAAGCTAATGTGTTCCTCTCCAAAGTAACGTTTAAATATGCGAATTCAACATGAAGAGAAGCAGGACGCGTACGCCTACCCACATCCATTCTCCAAAAGATTTGCTCGTTAAACAAGAATATCGATTTCACACACATAGGACAAACCACTGACCGAAAAACTATTCAGAAGCTTTAGATGGCGGGAGGCTCCACACTAGAACCTCCTCTTCGGTGTAATGAATGCAGAGGAACAAAATCTTTTGCTGGTAGAAATGCATCGTTAACACAGGAGAACCTCGATACACGCAGGAACTGCAGAGATGCACCTAGATACACGCTGGAACCTCCCTAACTACGCATGCAGGCCAATAATGAGGCCAGCACACATGCAAGTGAAGGCCAACAACAACTCGCCACGTGGGCAGTCCACAAAATAGTCTTTTTGCGAAAATCACGATTTTTCGTTTTCACAAATTCAAAGGATGCTAAGGCTACCTCGAGGGCAGGCCGGAAAGCTCTTGGTCCAAGGTAATAGGAGATTTGGAGGACTCTAATTTTGAATTGCTAGTGATAGGAACTACTTGAGGAAAATGTTCTCTCACACCGTGGGCACATGCCAGGAAATTCCTCCGATATGGCACACTTCCGGCTGCAAACTGCTGAGTTGGCTATTAGATGCATATTTGAAGCAAGTCGGGTGGCTGACGCGGTTGCTATCCGAGTGCACAGGCAGGCAAGGCGTAGCACTCAATCGGCAACCAATCAGATCCATGCTTTCAGACTTCAGCCCGGAGTGCTGGAAGTTTCTTTGGGTGGATCATGTGCCCGTAAATCTATAAACTTCCACTCTACCAAAACCTCTACAGAAAGTGAGGAGCCTTGGCACCCATGTGCCCATAACTTTGGGCACTGTACTGGACTTGACTGAGTTGATCAACTCGAAGATATCAAAGCCTCGAGGATCGATGATGATTCATGGATGACTGCAACAGATCTTAGCGTATCTCGATTCTCGCCCCTCATCCACGGCACCACTGCACTTGTCGGAGACACATCCCCAGCAAATCCCCGTGCTCAAGCCGGAACCAGACTCGACACCCTTCCAAAATTCAGACACAGACACGAGAGGTCTTGCGCCTCAGGTGGCTGGATCTCTTCTGAGTGAAAGAAGCGGCGTGCAGGCCGAATCTGCTCGATCCTTACTTGGGATTCGGAAAAGCGTTGTATGGTTTAGACTCTAGAGTCTAGGGAGCCTAGGTGATAGCTGCAGGCCAGGAAGGGCGCAAGGTGGAGGATCTGCTTCTGCATGATCGCAAGTGATGATGGTGCTAAACAATCGTGGAGACATCTGAGTATTACTTTTTGATGCCGACAGAAGTGCACATTTTGACTCTGAGAGAGAGAGAGAGAGAGAGTGGTAAACCCAAGGTGGGGGGCGTGAAGAGAGTGCATCGGGGCAGCTTCCGTGCGGGTTTAAAGGCTGAGACGACTTGATAATGGAGATGGGGCCGCGGAGGTGTCCAATGGGTTGATGGCCAAGAGCTTCAGCGAAGCCATCGCCAGATCTCATCACCTGCAACGCGAGGAGATAGGCGGGAGAATCGCCATAACCAGAGCTTACCTTCTAAGCGCTGCCGGCAAAACGCGTTTGTTACTGGGTTCTAACTTCTTACCAGGGTCTACCCATCACCACCCTCTTTCCCTTCACCCCTCAATCCGGCGATCAAGCCCATTCTCCCCTCACGATTATTACCATACCCAATCAGTAACCATGGCTGCCTGCAGAGACGGAGACCATCGCGTTAAACACATCGCCTCTTCCATTCGAGTCGTCCCCGATTTTCCCAAGCCAGGTATCCCTACCTCTCAGCTTTCTGCTACTAGGCTCTTTGGGCTCGCTCATTGTCGGGCCTAAGGAGACGACTTCTTTTATCCTTTCACTAAAAGGAGACCCGTCGTATTCGATCTGTTGATCTTGACAGGGATTATGTTTCAAGATATAACCACGTTGCTTCTTGATCACAAAGCTTTCCGGGACTGCATTGACATCTTTGTGGAAAGATATAAAGACAAGAAAATTTCAGTTGTTGCGGGTACGATTTTTATTTCCTCACTCTTACCCTGAATATTCTAGCCTTTAGTATTAGTAGGGTGCTTTGAACACGTTTTTGAAAAAGGGTTTTAAGCATGTAATATGGATCCAAGGTAATTGGCGAGAGGCCAATCTACGCCCCACATGACCTCTGAGATGCGCAGTTTGCTATCCTTAAAATGTTGCTGGCTGTGATGTGACGTTAAATGACCTGCCCTTTGCCCATTGCCGCCTTGTTTTTTCTCGGTCAGTAAACTTTATGGTAAAGCACGTGTCTTGGAACCCATGTCACTGTGGATAGCCGAAAAACTGTGTTGCAGGTGGGCTCTTTCGTCCTGCTTTTAAAGGCATGTTATATCTTTCAGCAAATTTCTAAGAACATTCACCCTGGAATCTCTGGAGCAGGCACTTGTTTAGAACCTGATACATCACTGCTCCCCCCCCTGCCCCCCACCCCCTCTGTCCCGAAGTCCCCCCCTCTCCCTCTCTTTCTCTGCAGGAACTCGTGATAGAAGAACATTACTACAGGTTCATTCTTTTTTATATCTTGTACATGTTCGAGTTTGTATTCTGAGCAGAACTGGATTTAGTCGAGATTTTCTAGAATCTAGTGGCCAGTGGGTAGAGATTATAGCTTAAGGTAGTGCTGAGAAAAAAAGAAAACTTCTTTTGGGTTGTCCTCATGTAAAGTCTCACCCTGGGTGTGTGCACGCACCCGTGCGTGCTTGTGTATGTGTGTTTCAACCCCCCCAAAAAAGTGTGGGCATGTGAGAGAGAGAGAGAGAGAGAGAGAGAGAGAGTAGCTACATCTTGGAGTATTGGAGAGTTGGGGGAGTGCACATGGCCGCTCCTCTTGAGTGCATAAAGCAGCTCCAAAATTATTATAGGATGACCTTCATTACATCAATTTAAGATTGAGAGTCATAAGGCTTAGATTTGAATTCCCTAATGAGTGGTTGTCCTCCTCATGTGCTCTTAGACCGCCCATTTGCTCGGTTTCCTGGCTTCCTTAACTTTAGTAAGTTCAATGGCTCTTTTTTGAGTTGGGTTGGATTGAGCTCCTCAGATATCCAGACCTTCTTGCTTTTCAGCTTATGGGTTGGTCTGTGAATTCTTATCCTTGCTGCCTTGTGATTGAGAAAGAGTCGTGATGTGTTTCCTTTTGGCTGACATTCCAATTATCATCTTGATTGCATTCAACTTGTGGTATTTTCACTTGGAGTGATTGATTCTGTCTTCTGTGGACTGCTCCCCTCCAAACCAGCCATCCGGTAATCCCCCACACGTAGAATCAATTTGTTATGTGCCTTCCCGTAGAGGTCAACTTTATTCACTTTGTTATTGACATCGGTGACCGTGTCTTGTTTCATTGACCTCACCTGACCCATGGAAACAAGCTGTGATGCTGGTGGGATGTATTACATTTGTGTAGCACCTTTTTGATGACTTCTTGCTTTCCATTGCTTTCTATGTCATGAACTCTTCTTTCCATAGCTGCAAGTCAAAACTTGAGCTCTCGGATTTCCTGTTGCAGATAGTAAATCTATTTTGCAAGTCTGAAGTAGTCTTCTGTCTCTGATATGTCCTTGCATAGGGTGTAGGTGTCGAGCAGCTGCAATGGCTGAGTAGGAATAGCGGTTGGTTGGAGTTGAGGCAGTAAAGCTCTCAGTTTTCGGAAACTCCATGGTGCTTTGTAATTTCTTGGCACCCCTCCATTGAAGCTAACCCCTGAGTTGGGACAGCTGTTTAGCCCAACTCAGAGTAGAGTGGCCTGAAGTACCTCCGGAATGGAATGGGGGTTTAAGTGGAGGGGGCTGGATGGCTGAAGTGGGGGCTAAAAGTCTGAGCGAAAGAAGCTTCTGAGCAATGCGCTGGAGTGGAGGCTTAGCGACGGCAGGCTGATCTGAAGCGAAGGCCTAGCGAGTGAGCTGGCTGAGCGAGAGCGATGGAAGATGGGCTGAATGAGAGAGAGAGAGAGAGAGAGAGAGAGAGACGCTAGAGCAGAGCACTATGCTATGTGGAAGTAAGATGTCAAATCATATCATTAGTACAATGAGTTGGAGTGAAGCTTATGTCGTGTCTCCACATCCTCTTTTGTATCCCTCTCATGTTAAAATTATCCCCGGTGTTAGCCTCACGAAGCAAACTTAATTTCTTCTTTCATAGGAGCCACCTTCCTTAAGAAATTTGCCCTCATAATTACATGTGGCTCTCCGACAAGGAGAGTCAGGAGCTACCAAAGTTCTGGGGCACTCTTATTGGATGCTCTGTTATCCAGATTTCTCATCTTTTGGTAGGCCCTGGGATATAGAGGATATGGCCCTCCTTTGCCAGAGAGTAATTGTGAATGGAACTTGCTTTTAGGCCAAGCCCAAACCACTACATGCAGCGGGAAATAAAAGATTGCTAGCCCACAAGATCGTGTATCCCTTTGTTACAGGTGACATCTCCTGTATCACTGAGTGAGGGCCTTGGTTGTGAGTCTGCCCGCCTATTTGAGGGAGAGTGAGGGCCTTGTTTGTGGGTTTGCCCGCCCAAGAGAGGCAGAGGGAGATAGCAATGGATGCTGCCCAGTCTGCGACTGAGAGGAGGGGTGTATGTTAGAAAATACCCAACAGAGGGTACATGCAGCGGAAGACTTATAGTAATGCCCAGGAGCTCACACAGTGTGCGGTGTGGGTGTGGAATCACAAACTTCTTTACTTATGTGCATTCAATAGATGTGCAAACTCATCAATAGACAATGAACCAGCCAGATAGAGAAACCACCAAAATATATATTTCCGTCCAAAACTATGGACACAATACAAAAGAGATAGATCTAGAGTCCCACCAATAGTGTGGTCCTCTGATCTTACCACAAGGTCCTTCTCCTATCAGCTGGCTATCTCTAGACTCGAGCCCGCGTGCTCCACCTGGAGCTTCTGTAGACTTTCCATCCTTTGACCTCAGCTCCTTGCTGCCCTAGAAGACAGCCAAGGTCTCAGCCTCACACTTGAGCTAAGTCTGCAGCAACACTGGTACTCCTTCAGCTTCTGGATGTAGGCCCCAAGGTTTGTGCTCTGCTGCTCCTTTCTGCTCTGCTGGAAGCTGCACTGCTGGATGATGAAATGAGGCCTGAGGCCTCTCCTTTTATAGGGCTCAAGGCCCCCTTGAACCAACCGACCAGCCAGCCCTAAATGGGCCGACTGGCTGGTCTGTAGCAGCCCCAACCAACCGACCAGTTGGTTGGCTGGTTGGCTGCCTATCCAGCCCTATTTAGGGCCCTGTGCTGGCCCTTTGTTCCATACAGGGTCCAGCCCCTTTGCTGCTGCTGTCCTGCCACCTGCCAGCCCTGCTTGCAGGCCATAGACCTGCCCATATACTTTGCCAAGGACCCCGTCATGCAAGCGCCTCTGCCAGGCCCTTCCAGCCACGTGTCCTGCGCCGTACTGCCCCGTACATCCTGCTGTCCTGACCCGCCTGTACCGTGCCATCATCAGGGTCTGTTGCAGGCCCTTCACCTGCCCACTACCCTCGCCATGCTGACGCCATCTGCAGGTCGCAATCCTGTGAGGTGCTGCCCATGTGGCAGCCCCCTCTCTTTCTTCTCTCTTGGGCACATCCTGCCCTAGGTCTCCCTCCCCCACGCACTCCTCATTTGGGGGCTTACAGATGGGGAGGTGACCTTTCCAACACCCCCTCTCACCGACACATCTCGGCCCAATGGCAACACGTCGATGACGATGCTCCAGTAACTCCCTGGTCGTAGTCCTCTGGAACCTTTCGGTGTCGAAATCTTTTCCTGGCTTTTCATCCAATGGCTCCTGCTCCACCAGGTCCAGTTCCGCTTCCGTACACCATCTTGGTACATAGGTCCATCTCTGGTAGCACCTCCTGGCACCACCATCTTCCGTCACATTCCTGCCTTTGAACTCGAGCAATCCAGCCGTCACGATCTTCCAGTTGTCCCCCTCATAATGAGTGAATAACCTGGAGTCTTCCAGGCACCATGCTCTGAGGGTCTGTTTCAACCCGTCCTTCCTGTGGCAAGGTCTGCAACCAATGAATATTTCCAGATAACCTGGACCATGAACTCTCGCTGAGTTCTCAAGCAGGTACTCTTCTGGCTTCAGTACTCTTTGTCCATCACCTTCTAGCAATCTGCGTCCAAGATTTGAAGAAGCACCAATACTTCCCCTTCTGCCTTCGAAGAAGGCCAATTCCTTCCAATCTCTTATCACCTGAGACAAATGAAGAGCAGAGTCTCTCCACAGCATGCTATAAAGGTTCAAATGCAGAATATCAAATACATACCAAACTGTTGTACTGCCTGAATGTTCGCTCTGAAAGCAAACCCTCATTGAGGCACCCACCAAGCGCTTGTGTAATCCTGTACTGTCCCCTTCTGAACTCCAGCATCCATCTGGCCATGGGACCCTAGGGCCTTCCATGGAATCCACCCTCGTGTCAGTGTCAACAGCCACACACCTTGAAGGTACCAAGCGCTCCATGCTGTCCTTCACCTTCACAAAGGCATCTGACTCCTCGTCGACCCACATCTCTATGTCAGACATCCTCACTGTGATTTCTGGATCAACATATCTGACCTCGGTAACACTCGGTGATGTCACCAGGAACAACTCTTTGATTACCACATTTGCTTTGGCCTCTCCCTCTGAATCTGAGTCAGACTCCTTTTTATTTTTCAGATCCGCCTTTTTCTTTCTGCAGTCCTTTGCAAAATGTCCTGGTGTATCACAGTAGAAGCACTTCTTCTTATGCTTCCTCTTCGAAGTCCCCTCGTCGTCAGAGTCGTCTTTCTTGGACTTGCCACCGTTAGGCTTGCCCTTTCCTTTGCCAGCGGAATCCTTTGCCAGCATCGCCTTGTCGTCTTTGTCCTCGTTGTAGAGCTTCTCCCGAGCTTCCTCCTGTAGCAGTAACGGACCCAACTCCTCAAATGTCAGAGGTTTGGTCCTCTGTCCTGCTGTCACAGCCGTAACAAAGCTCTTGAAACTCCGAGGCAGTCTCCTCAGTACCATCAAGGCCAAATGGCATGAGTCTATCTTCTGACAAATTGCTGCCAGCTGATCCCTCACCACCTTGACCTTCGTCAAATGGCTATGTACCGTATCTCCTTCTTCCATATCAAGATTGTAGAGTTGATGCTGAAGAAGCACAATCCGGGAGGTGTTGTCCGTCTCGTACAGATCTTTCAGGGTGGCCCACACCTCTACTGACGTCTCGGCCAGCTGGATATGCGGAAGCACGGAGTCCGCCGTAGTCCCTATGATTATTGCCATGGCATGGGCATCTCTGTCTTCCCAAGCTTCAAGCTCCTCTCTGTCTACTGCCATGAGTATCTCCCCTTTCCTGTCCACCATGTCCTCCGGCTTCAACTCCACTCCCGTGGTCTGACAAGAGATGAGAGAACGGAGCATCCATGCTATACTGGAAGGGAGGTAGTCTATCCATGTGGAGCCCCAGTCGCTCAAACCATCTCTCTGTACGTGCATACTAGCACCTCTGATCTCTGCTGCAAGTGCCATAGAAGAGGATAGAGCTATCCATGGTAGCCTGCTATGCCCCGAGGTATAATCCCCATATTCCCTAACTCAATACAGATATGTGATGACCTGAAATGCAGCATCTAGCTGTAAAGGGGGTGACCCAAACTCAGCCTGAATGATTTGGTGAGGAACGGATGACTTACCACGAATCATTCGTGATAACATGAGAACTTGTAGCCGCTCCACACGGGCCCACTCTGTATCCGACAAGTCTTGCCCCCAACAAGGGCTGCCGTACATCCCCGCTGGGTGAGCTAAGGAGTCAAAAAGCAACCCCTTGGTGCGTAATTCCTGAAAGTGCGAGCGGAAGCACTGCCTCTCTAGCCTGGCCAGTGAGGCATACCCTCTACTCAAGCGTGCCTGCATCGCGGGTCTCATAGTGAAGCTTGGTCCGGAGAAGATAACCCCAAGATAAGTGTATGATGAAACTATCTCAACAGATGACCCCACAAATGTGAACTGCTCTTGACGCATGATGGCTCGAGATGTATTGAAGATCATGACCTTGGTTTTACCCAGGTTGACCTTCAAATCATGGGACCCACAAAAGGACTGTAGTGCGTCTAGGTGTCTCTGAAGCCCCTCTGCTGAGGAAGACAAGAGAGCCATGTCATCTGCATAGAGCAAAAGCCATGTCATCTGCTTAGAGCAAAATCTAGATCAGCGTGTCCGCAAGAGCAACCTACTCCCCCTGTGTCTGCATCACTGTCTCAAGCTTGTCAATGTAGAGGCTAAACAAGGTAGGCGACAAAGGACACCCTTGTTTGACCTCGATGGTACTCATGATCTTGTCTGTCCACCCGGATCCTGCCCAAACTCTGCCAGAAACTCTCTCGTAAAGTGCCATGACAGCCCAAATGATCTCCTGGTCATAACCCAAGTCCTGTAGGCGCTGTATGAGGCGGGCTCTCGGGATCGTGTCAAATGCCTTGCGGAAATCCACAAAGCAACAATAAACCCTCTGCTTCCGTGACCTCGCCTCCTCGATGATACATCTGAGCGTGAGAA
This sequence comes from Dipteris shenzhenensis, assembly GCF_047967505.1. Taxonomy (NCBI): domain Eukaryota; kingdom Viridiplantae; phylum Streptophyta; class Polypodiopsida; order Gleicheniales; family Dipteridaceae; genus Dipteris; species Dipteris shenzhenensis. The sequence goes on along the minus strand of NC_141598.1, from coordinate 49,147,063 downwards.
TGTGGTCCATGGTTCCATGATCACGTCGGAATCCGGCCTATCCTGCTGCTCTAAGTCCTCGACACTCTGCAAGTCTGCTAACCTCGGAGTCAAGTACTGATGCATAAATCTTGGACATGACGTGTCCAATCATTGATCCTGTAGTTCTCCGGGCTCATGGGATCCCCTGCCTTGTGGATGGGTGAGATACTGTTAATGGTCCAAGTGTGTGGAAATCCCAAACAAACCGCCTCATTAAAAAGCTTTGCTAAGATCGGGGCTAGGAGGTTAATCCCATATGCAATGAACTCAGTGCATAGCCCCTCATGATCCTTCGCTCGGCCATTATGAAGTTTCATTACGGCATCCTTTACCCCTCCTCTAGTGAAGAGGGTGCAGGATGTGGGACGAGACATGTGTGAGAGGTTAGGGACTGGCTGATTTGGGATGTCATAAAGTGTGCGTGCATAATCAAACCAGATCTGGGTGTCAGTGAGTGGCGGAGGGGACCGTCCTTCTAGAAATCTCTGCCAGAAGTTCTTAGAGTTGTTACTAAACAAAATGTTCAGTAGCCCCTTCTCGTTTCGACGAACGAAGTCTAGTTTCTTCCTCCCTACCAGTCTACGGTATTCACGTAGCGTATCTGGTGCGCTACTGGGACAGTGTGTATGGATGTGACCTCCTGTCGGAGCTGCATGATATCCTGTTTGAGTCCCTGAATAAGACCCGCCTGCTCCCGAATGGCCCTAGCTTGCTCCTGTATGATGCAGCTCTGCTCCTGGTTGAAGCAGACCTGCTCGCGTGCAAAGCGAGTCAGCTCCATCTCACGCTCACGAAAACTATGTATCTCCGTGAGCAAGGTCTCACGGGCCTCTGGTGTATCAGCCCAACCATGTCCATGCTGAAACTGTGGTGACTGTGGCATGAAAGAGTGGGACTGAGTCCGGAAACTGGACGGTGACTGAGTGAGGAACGGAGATGACAGTGGAATGGATGAGGCAGTCCCAACGGGGTGTGGGAGGGTGGGCTGATTGAGAGGGAGAGGGGAGAGTGAAGCGTAATGCAGCACAGTGTATGACACCTCCGAAGTAGGGGTCATAAGCTGTGCGAGAGCTGTAACAGGAGAAGAGGGGAAGGGAACAACAACCGGCGCCATGGGCATGAGTATGTCACTGATCGTAGATGTAGAGGGAGCTGAGACTGGAACTAGAGCTCGGCCTGAAGCGGGGACTGAAGTCGAAGTAGAGATAGAGATAGTGTTGGTAAACTGAAAGGAAAGGAAAGAGTGGACACAAACTCAGAATACTTGCATTATTTGCATTTTTGGAATGAAGAAGAGTGAGGTCCTTAAGTAGGCACCTCATACATGCTCACTGACATCACTGATGACTTCAGAGCTCCACAATCATCTCCTCAATCTGCTCCTAGATTCTCTCAATCATCCTATGTGGCTTTCCACCACCTAACTGTGCTTATGGGCACCTAACTGTGCCTCTAGCACTCACACATAGAAACCAACGTGTGCCTGATGCATACACCTTGAGATATCCCATCAAACCCCCCCTCAAGGGAATGCCTCAGGCTATGTCAAGGATACATCTAGTCTCATAGTTTCTCATGCCATCTCATGGTGGTCAAGGATAAATCTATGGCTAGGTTCTCATGCTAGCAAGGGTTCCCATGGGTGTAAGGTAAACAAAAGGGATACAAAAAGACCTTCCAATGGTTATCTCCCCTGCATGTACATGCACACAATGTCTGCAGGAGGTACCATGGAGCAAAACATACACATGGCCTACATCATAAGGTGACCAGAGGTGTTTACAAAACACACAAAACACAATAGTTTATTTCATTCATTTTGGAGGACTATCCAGGCTGAGTACCTTGACATAAAAAGAGAGATCTGGAGCATACATAGAGATGATTTAAAATGTATAATCTTCATGGGATGCCTCATCTTGTGGAGGCAAAATATCCATGTCAAGGCAAGGTCTTACCACATGGGCAGTGTCTAGTGCCTTATAAGATGGTACTATGATAGAACAAGTGGATCTGAAAATCATATCCTTCAAGAGAACAATTATCTTGTCATTTCCATAGTTGTGTAGAGAAGCATATCTTAGGTATCTGACCTTCATCTTTTTCTTGTACTTGGAGTCAAATAAAAGTGCCATGAGAGGGTAGATCTCTGGCTTTGTAGTTTCTTCCTTTTTGGCAACCATTGTTTTAGCAATCTTCAACAAGGAAGTCAGGTTGACATTTTCATTCTTTGTAGCATAACAAGACATTGCTTTATGTTTTGGCTTCACATATTTTGCATAAGCAAGCCATGAGAGGGTCTAACCCAGGTATTGGGCAGTGTCTTCTCTCTTACAGAGCTTAGAATAACAACTGAAACGCTTCAAAATATAAGCATTTAATGTAGCAAAGTCTTGTGACCAAATTTCAAACAATGATGCTTCTTCTTACATGCTTCATAGAGGTGGCTAAAATGAATACTTTCCAATCAAAACCAGGTCTAGCAATTCAAAACAAAACTGAAGCCACACTCGTACTGAAGTTATTGAAAGTTTCAAAAACCAGAAATGCTAGAGTAGCATTTTATGTAGCATCATCTTCAAAAACTTGTCCAAAACTGTCAAAACCAAAAGGCTGAACTTGGAGGGCTTGTAGCTCACTCTTCAAAGCAAGGAAAAGAGGGCTTTCTGAAGCAAAAGAAAGCTCATATACCAGAGAGGGTCCAGCACAGAGGTTGGATGAAATGGTGCGCACTTTTGCCCGGGGGAGTTGCTACAGGCTGAACCTGAGTTTTGACGATTTCTCCTTCGTTATTGAACCAAATGAGCTGAAAAATGGCTCAAAATCTTCGTCTTGAGGTCGCCCATCTACTCCTAAGAGGGCTCAAGGGGGATCAAAGGGCTCTGATACCATGTTGGTAAACTGAAAGGAAAGGAAAGAGTGGACACAAACTCAGAATACTTGCATTATTTGCATTTTTGGAATGAAGAAGAGTGAGGTCCTTAAGTAGGCACCTCATACATGCTCACTGACATCACTGATGACTTCAGAGCTCCACAATCATCTCCTCAATCTGCTCCTAGATTCTCTCAATCATCCTATGTGGCTTTCCACCACCTAACTGTGCTTATGGGTGCCTAACTGTGCCTCTAGCACTCACACATAGAAACCAAGGTGTGCCTGAGGCATACACCTTGAGATATTTCATCCGATAGAGGGAGCTGAGGCTGGAGCTGAAAACGAAACTGACACTGTAGCGGGAGTTGAGGTTGAGGTAGAGATAGAGGCTGAAGAAGCTGAGGCGGGTCCTACCTTTGCCTTGCTGTCTACCCCGAGTCCACTTCGGTTGTAACGTGTGTTCACATCCTCCAATTTCAGTTGTGTCGTTTGCTTTTTTTTGTTGTTGTTATTATTGTCGTCTTTCTTGGCTTTGTCCCCCATTTCTCTTGGGGTGCATGTGCAGATCTTAGTGTTCGACTGGGAGCAGGAGCACTGGTTCCCACCCCATAATGGGAGGCTGGCTGCACCACAAAGAGGGCTTGAGAGGGAGGCTGGCTGCACCAAGATGGGGGAGGGAAGAGGCTGCTGCATCAAGGAGGGAGGATGGACAGAATTGGATGTGGGAAGTTGTGTAGAACGAGGAAGCCGGTTTTTGGGGGCTGGGCTGGCATCTTTTTAAGCCCACCAAATGGTGGGATGACTCCTGCGTTTTCCTCTCTCCTCCTCGCCACTTGCTCTGCTGAGCCAGCTGGCCCTGCTGCCAGATCAGCCTGCAGCGTGCCATGTGGCAGCTTGCAACGAGTCACCTAAAACCCCTAAAAATTCAAACATGTAAGAATTGAATTCTGACTTCACTGACGCGTTCCTAGTAGGTAGTCCTCGACATTGACCTATTCTAAAGTCATTTTTGAGTTTGATTGACCTCAACTAGAGGTTTATTCGTTTGTCCTCTTATCTTGTATCTCCATGCCTCTTGGGCATGTTTCTTGGCTCACCCCGAAGGCCTTGAGAACATTCTCTTGGATGGTTGCTAGGTCGGTCTGCAATCTGTGCATTTGATTGGTCCCTAGAAATGGGAACTCAGGTGGGGTGTGATTTTCTGATGTCCCTCTCGAGGAGAAGGCATCACTCTTGTGGGTCACTAATGCCCATAACCCCAAGCAAGGGGCCCACCCTCAAATGCTAGACCGAGCCCCCATGGCCTAACTAAACTGAAGGAAAACATTCACCTTCTTTTGCAAAGCATGTTATCGTAAATGTTTTATAATAAATAGAAATTCAAAAGAAAAATTACCAAGCAAGTGGATACAGGTGTGAAGAAGAGTGACATGAGTTGATCTCTTTTTTTATCCTTCTTTCTTTCCTTCTCTTGCAGAGAACTGATGATCCCTTCAAGGTGGATTAGGAAGATTCTTTCGGTAGTCACAATGTTGTCATAATACTTTTAAGAAGTACTGCCATACCATCATCTTCTGTTATTGGAGACTGAACTGCATCTAGTTTGAGTCATAAGACTCCTCTTCTAAAGAGGGATCACCAAAGACCTGGATAGTCTAAAGCGTGGGAACCAGCTAGATTCAGTGGAGCACCAGCCACATTCAACGCAGTGAACACACACACAGATAGACATACATCTCTCTTTCTCTCCCCCCCCCTTTTTGGCACACACACATGCATGTGTGTCCTGTAAGTATACATACTTACATAAATACATACATACAATTATAACAATACAAAATATGTGTATAAAATCTTTAAGGAGGCTGTTTTTGTGTGTTGGCTCAGTTTCTTCCTTCATACAAACTTCTGCAATGTTTCTTTCCTTTTAGCTAAATATTGAAGGTCCGAAACGAAGAGAGAGAGAGAGAGTGCAGGTACAAGACGGATAGGTAGTCACGTCAAACTTGGATAACTAGAAAACACACAAGTACAAAGTACTTGTACCTAGACCTAGGACTAAGTGTCCTAGGTGTCACATAGGACTAAGTGTCTGTCTGGCAAATACCAAGATCTGTAAGTAACTGTCGAAGCCAAACACACTCTATTGTAGCGGTGAAAGCTGCCCTGTGCCAGTATGTGACACTCTGGTGTCGGAACATCCTGCCCAGTCACTATCCGTGTAAGCATGCATGGTAAGTGAACCCTGATCACGGTAGAAGAGGGCTAAATCCTGAGTGCCTCTGAGATATCTGAAGACTCTCTTCACTGCCTGCCAATGGCCTGCCAATGCTGTGAACTGGGCATGTGCATGAATCTGCTGAGCTGAGATACTGCATACTGCAAGTCAGGTCTGGTGTGACATAAATAAATAAGGCATCCAACAGCTTGCTAATAAAGAGTGATATCACATGGTGGGCTCCCATCATGAGCTGAGAATTTGAAGCCAGGGTCCACTGGAGTAGAGATTGGCTTGCAATCCTCAAACTGAAAACGATCAAGGAGCTGTCCAATATACTTGGACTGAGACATCATGATACCCCCCTCAACATGAGCAAATTGAATGCCCAAATAATAATGGAGCCGTCCCATGTCTGACATGTCAAAAATCTGCTGCAAATCAGCCTTGAAAGCTGCAATTTGCTGAGTATTTGGGCCCGTGATAAGCATATCATCCACATATAAAATCAGCACTAAAAAATCAGATCCACTCCCACGGAAATAAAGAGTGGGTTCTGTGGGACTATTCTGAAAACCAAGGGATAGTAAGTGTGCATGAATTTTGGCATACCATGCCTTGGGTGCCTGCTTCAAACCATAAAGGGCTTTTCTAAGCCGGCATACCTTATTTTCAGAATTAACAACCTCAAAGCCAGGAGGTTGTGTGACATAGACTTCTTCCTGCAGATCCCCATGAAGAAAAGCGGTCTTGATGTCAAGTTGGTGCACTTGCCAATGATGATGGGCTGCAATGGCAATGCCACATCGAATGGTAGTAATCCTGGATGTGGGAGCAAATGTCTCCTCAAAGTTAATGCCTTGTTGTTGGGCATACCCTTTTGCAACAAGATGGGCTTTGTATCGATCTATGCTGCCATCAGATTTCCTTTTTAATTTGTAGACCCACCACGTTCCAATGGCATGCTTGCCAGGTGGGAGATCTACTAATTCCCATGTGTCATTTTTGGCAATAGATTGTAACTCAGCTTTCATTGCATCCATCCACTCTTTGCTGTCAAAAGCATCTTTATGGCACAAAGGCTCTTCATTGCAAGTTGTAGCAAGGAGTGCAAACTCAAGAAAGTGACCATGCTGTCTATTCCCTGATCTTGTCCGGGCAGCAAAAGGCTGATCTTGTTTGCTGTCCCTCAATGTATCAAGAAGCCATTTGGGAACTTGCCTTTGCTGTCTATTGACAGCTCTTTCTTCAATGACTGCATCATGAGTAATGGGATCATTTTGTGCCGGAAAAGAAACCTGCAAATCAGCATGAGGTTGTGGCTGATTATTGCTTAGTGGAGGGCCTGCAGGAGGCTCATGTTGTTGCTCAAAATCCTCCTCTGATGATGGCAGAGGTAACCAAGATTCAAAGGCATCAAACATGTCAACATCTGGCTTTGCTTTGCAGTCCACAAGAGGAGAAGCTGAATGTTCAGCAAAGATCACATCTTTACTGACAATAATCTTCCCCGTATTTGGTTGATATAACCGATACCCTCTGCTCTCCTGGCTGTAACCAATGAATATGCATTTGATTGCCTTGTCATCAAGCTTATGTCTCAGCTGAGATGGTACATGAACATATGCAAGAGACCCAAAAACTTTCATGTGTGAAAGTGAAGGCTTCCTGCCTTTCCATGCTTCATAAGGTGTAATAGTCTTTAATGCCCGTGTAGGTGATCTATTCAGCACATAGTTGGCACACATTACTGCATCAAGCCAAAATTTATTGGGCAAAGACTTGGCCTTAAGCATGCATCTGGCCATCTCCATTGTGGACCTGTTTTTCCTTTCAGAAACAGGATTCTGCTGAGGAGTGTAAGGAGTAGTGCATGAGTGAATAAAACCCCGTGAGGATAGAAATGCATCAAACTCCTTTGACATATACTCACCCCCCCTATCTGTGTTGAGGGTGACAAGCTTGTTTCCTGATTCATTCTCACCCATATTCAGCCATCAAAACTTCAGATTTGGCCTTCAAAGGATATACCCAGCAATATCTTGTGAAATCATCAATGAGAGTCATGAAATACTTATACCCCCCAATGGCATTTGTCCTCATTGCTGCAATTTCCTTTGTGAGAGTTTTGGACAATTCTTTTGAAAAGGAAATCGATGCATCTTACCCAAAAGACAACCCTCACACACATGTTTGGAAACTGTGTGAGTCTGAGGTGCATCATTTGCCATCTGCTGTGAATGTAGCTTTGCAAGAGCTCTATAATTGAGATGGCCCATTCTCTCATGCCAAAGATGAGTTTCAGCAAGCTGTGAATCTGAAATAGCCAATGCTTCAATAGAAAGTGCAGCTATTTGATGATCAAGGTGACAAAGCCCTTTTTGCAAAGTGCCAGTGAGAACTATGGCATTGTCATCACGAAGATCATATACTAGGCATCTGTAGCCATCAAAAATTACTCTGAAACCTGAAGTAGCAATTGCTGAAATTGAAATCAAGTTGACTTCAATGCGAGGCACAAAAAGAACATTTGTTAGAGTGACAAGATGGCTGGAAATGGATGTGAGCTGCACATCTCCAACTCCTTTTACAGCATATGAAGCATTATTAGCACATGTAACAGTCCCCCCTCGAGGTGCATCAGCTAGAGAATGAAACAACTGTTTGCAAGATGTGACATGCTTGGAAGCACCACTATCAAAGTACCAGGACTGAGCATCATTAGCAGTAAAGAGTGCATCAGCTTTGGAGGGATCAAATGAGCAATGGACAGCCCATGCCCAATCATCCTGAAGAGCATGTGCATGTGAAGCATCTGCTGGCTCATGGGATTCAATAGCATGTGAGGCATTAACTATCAATCCTGCTTTCTTTTTCTCCGAAGCAATGCGCTTCCTGCATTCTGAAATGTCATGTCCAGCCTTGCGACAATAGTTGCATCTTTTCTTCTTTCCCTTATCTGCTGTATTTTTAGATGCATGGGAGGAATTGCAGCTGCTATGCGTAGAGGAATTGCAGCTGCTGTGCGCAGATTTTGGTTTGCCCATAGGCTTGGAAGCCTTGCCTCTTCCTGTCTGCTGTGAAGCAAATGCATGATCAGGAATAATGGCTTGTCTGTTAGCTCTACTTTGCTCTTCCTGCAAAAGCAAAGTAACTGGCTGGTCAAAAGAATAGTGGTCTGGATTACCCATGGCCACTAATCGAAGGGTTGTAGCAAACCCTTGATATGTATCTGGCAGTCCATTCAATGTGGTACTGACAAGCTGTGAATTTGGCACCACCTCATCAATGTTGGCAGGCTGTTCCATGAGGTCCTTGACCTTTGTCAAATATGCATCCATTGAATCGCCTTCATTCATATTCACTTCCTGTAATTGCCTTCTCAAATATGCAACACGAGCTTCATTGCGTATCTGATAGAGAGAAGCCAATTTATCCCAAGCATCCTTTGCTGTCCTGCAAGACCGGATGTGTGGAAAAATGATTCTCTTGCATGATAAAGCAATGCATGAATGTGCATTTGCATCTCTTGCATCCCATCTTGACTGTTCTTGAGTTGGAAGAGCAGCAGCAGGAGTGCTAGAAGATGAGGCATCAGGAGGAGTACCCCCTGCAGAAGAACCAGCAGTAGAAACAACCACTGTAGCATTGGCTGGCCTCAGATCAGCCCCAGAAACAATATTCCACAAATGCTTTGCAACAAGAATATGTTTCATGAGATAAGACCACATCGGATGGTTGGTGCCATCCAACTTATCATCTTCACGAAGAACTCCAAATAAATCTTGATTGTTCCCAACCATAGCAACTGTGATACCCTGAAAAAGATCTGAAAACCCAAAAGCCTCAAGGCTAAGGCTATCACTGCAAAAAAAGCTGGCTGTCCCAAAAATGACAGCAAATATATGCAAATTTCTTACCCAAATCAAAGGGCAAATGCAGATCTGACCCAAATGCGACTGTGACAGGCAATGTTCACTGCAAAAACAGCAAATTTGGCAAAAGCCCCAAATTTATTGAGGGCAAATAGGCCAAAAAGAGGGCAAATGCAGAAAAGCCCCAAATTTTGCTGAAATTTTTGCAAATGTGACCCAATGTATGCAAATCTGAACTTAATGTCCTGCAATCTGACCCAATGTACTGCAATCTAAACAAGAATTTGCAATCAAAGGAGGTGAGAGGAACTGAAAGCCCCAAATTTGCCAATGTCCTGCAGAAGCCCCAAAACTGCAAATGTTTGTAGATGACTATAGGTAGAGTCGCATGTGTGAAACCGTACGGAATACCCAGAGCAAGTACAAGCTGTACGATCAGCTGTTCTACATGTACATGTGTACGGAAAGCTAGTACAAGCTGCTAACGACTGATCTATAGGTATACATGTACGGAAGATCGTACGAAAACATGTACCTTGTACGGAACATGTATGGTGCAGGTACCTTGTACAGAGTTCCTACGCAGGTACAGTTGTACAGAGAAGTTTCTGCACAGGTAGAGTTGTATGGCGAAGTTTCTTTGTACTGAAAAGTTCTTGTGCAGGTACAGTTGTATGGCACAAGTACCGTTGTACGGCGAATCTACCATTGAAGATACGGCGATGCAGATACCACTGAAGGTACGGCGATGCAGGTACGGACGTGCAGTACGGCAATGCGACGCGCAAGTACTGCGATGTGCAGTACGGACGTACAGTACGGCGATGTGATGCGCAGGTACGGCGACGTGCAGTACGGCTATAGGTACCAGACCTTTCGTACGACTGTACGGAAGGGAATGCAGTTACACCTTTGGTTTGGGAAGCTGGACGCCTGGATCTTGGACAGGAGCTGAAGAGCCTCGAACAGGCTGGAAATGTGACGACCAGCAGTGCAGCAGACTCCCAATGAGCAATGGGAGACTCGGGGGCTGACTTGAGCTGGAAGACAAGAGCAATACCTGCTCTGATACCACTGAAGGTCCGAAACGAAGAGAGAGAGAGAGAGAGTAGGTACAAGACGGATAGGTAGTCACGTCAAACTTGGATAACTAGAAAACACACAAGTACAAAGTACTTGTACCTAGACCTAGGACTAAGTGTCCTAGGTGTCACATAGGACTAAGTGTCCTATGTGGCCTAGAAGGCACTAACACTATAAGTGCCTACACTTATGCCTACAAGGCACATACCATGGCCTATAGGGCATCACTAGAACCACAAGACGATGGCCTACAAATATATGTACTTGTTTGTCCATATTTTAATTTGATACAAAACATTGCTTCATCATATATTATCATGAACAGTGCTTGATTGTGTCCCATAATAGCTTGAAGAGATATCCGTGAATGTATAAACATGCACATGTGTATGTAGCAAGTATGGTGACAGAGCTGCAGGATTGCTACATGTGTGTGTGTGCGAGAGAGAGAGAGAGAGAGAGAGAGAGAGAGAGAGCATTTTTCATGAGATCCATCCTAACCATTTTACAGGAGTAGAAGCACGTGGATTCATTTTTGGTCCACCTATTGCTTTAGCGATTGGTGCCAAGTTTGTGCCCTTGAGAAAACCCAAAAAACTGCCAGGTATGCTGTGCTTCTATCATTTGTGTTGATGTCTGATACTGTGATGACCATCACCAGATGTTGGTACGAGAGAGGTTTACCAGAGGTGAAATAATTGCAGAAGAGAAGATTTATATTTTCAATTTTCATGTAAATCTTCAGCTGAGAGGTTTTCTCTGGTTACCACAGGTGCAGTAATTTCAGAGGAGTATACCCTGGAGTATGGGACAGATCGCATGGAGATGCATGTTGGTGCTGTGGAGCCAGGTGATCGAGCCCTTATTGTTGATGACCTTATTGCCACGGGTGGCACTCTGTGTGCAGCGATCAGGCTACTTGGTCAGTTTTTCAAGTCTATGGAAGTTGCATTTATGTGGTGGGTTTTGATACGGCCATGAAATCCAAATCACAAGACTTGAGCTCTCCACGATACTGGACACCACCTCCTCCCCCTACCCCTCTATGACCGTCGGCACCCCCCGTAAGAAAGGAAAGAATGGTGCTTGAATCATTATATTGCTAATTGCTGTTTTTGGGGTTACTGCGCTAGTATGTTTTTGCTTGACCCTAACTTGCCCCAGCATTTTGAAGGTGGCTGCTTTTTGTAATTTTCATATGTCCCACCTGGATAAGTGGATCCTATTGGGGCTAGGATCTGACGATGATGTTAAAGCCCTTGTGCATTCTATAGTATTTGTACAATTTTCTAGATGGAAGCTCGACAAAAAGAAGTTTTTTTCTTTTGTATGGTGATGTCAGGAGAAAGTTGTAGTGACTGACTTACTTTGATGCAGAGCGTGTGGGAGCGGAGGTGATTGAATGTGCATGTGTCATTGAAATTCCTGAGCTGAAGGTTAGCCAGAGATAATGCCAGAACTTGGGTTGATTTCGAATAATTAGGTCAGGTGGCGTTCTTCCATTTCTAACGTTTTGAAAGCTCCCTTGCAGGGAAGGGAAAGGCTAGGTGAAAAGCCTCTCTACATCTTAGTGGAGACAGAATAACAGATGGCTCCTTCTGCCCTTTGTCCCAGTATGAGGTACCATTTGCCTTGTCTCTTGTTGCACCTATTGTAATCAATATTTATTTTTGCCTCAGTGTGATATCTCCTGGGCTGATATACATTTATACACTAGAGATCTGGGTATCACTTGCAACTGCATTATTGCCATAGGAGCCTATGACATATGCTTGACATCAGGGTTTTTTATCTTTCTTTCCACAAATCCTGGAAGGCAAGGATTTCTTATTATCACATTTCCGTGGTGGGAAGAGTGGTCAGAGATCAAGCAATTTATATCTTGATAGCTTTGCAAGAACAGAGGTACTGATTTTACACTGGTGACTTGTAAGAATTTGCAGAACGGATGTCTAGTTTGTGTCATTTCTCATTATCAAGGCAGTGACCATCAAGTGCTTGACTGCTACACATTTATGTGATTTTGACTATGCATCATCTCTTTGTTGATTCTGATCATGTGAACATGCATGCTAGATATGAGGGTCAGTTCTGTTTCAGCGTTTCATCTGTATCATGTCCTATGGTCTGATTTAAATATTTCAGACATCTCTCTCTCTCTCTCTCTCTCTTCCCTCCCTTTGGTGGTCGTCTTTGAGTAGGCTGCTCAAGTGATACACTGTACTAAGGAGTTCTGTTTGAGTATACTTGTGCTTTCTAAGTTAGAAATGTATTTTTGCCTCTTTGTAGAAACGAGACATAAGTGTAAAGGGCCATTTAGCTTTTTATGTTTTAAATAAGAGAGAGAGAGAGAGAGAGAGAGAGTTTCTAGTTTTTTGGAAGTTTTTGTTTCTTGACTTCGTATTTTAGTAAGCACTGGGTTTGCCCAAGAGACTCCGCGGGTCTTTAGAAACGCAGTATAGCTGCTTATGCTTGGGCACTGATGACGACATAAGTGTTGCTTTGCTTGCTAAGTATGTCTTCCTTTTGTTTTTCATAAAAGTTTTTGTTTACCTCTTATGTCTTCCTTTTGTTTTTCATAAAAGTTTTTGTTTACCTCTTTTTTCTTCTCTTTCATTTTCTCTTTTATTTTCTTTGTAGATTTTTGATCTTTAGAACAACAAAAATTCTAAATTTGTATGATTGGACTTATTCTAGTCTTACAAAGGTATATTTTTCTATTACCTTAGCGGACATGCAAATTCTTTGAATTTTCGTCCAAGTGGTGATCAGCTGTTCAACTACATTGTTTTATCTTACGCGGGTGCAGAAGCCCCAACAGCTATTCTTATTCTCATTTATTCTTATTATTATTTTAATTCTTTTCTTTTTGTTAATTTTATTTTTTATTTTTAATTCTGTCTCTCTCTCTGTCTCTCTTCCTCTTAATTTTATTTTATTTTTAATGTTATTTCTTTAAAAAGTATGCTTTTACGTTTTGTTTTAGTTGCTCTCCTTGGTTTATTTCACTATATGGTCGCTTAATTAATTAATTATTTTTTAAATTATTGGTAACTTTCCTTTTCTCTTTCTCTTTCTTTGGTGCTTCTAGGTTGATTAAGCTCTTACAGTGGCCTTGGGGCCTGGCTAACCCTAACTGTAATCGCCAGTTTGGGGGTATATTGGCATTAGCGATACATGCTATGATGAATTTGCCTTTTGGAAACCAATAGGGCGATCTCTTGGGATGTCATCTGGCTCCTGTGACATTCCCTTGTAGTAGTAAGGGAGGAGTTACCTTGGGACGAGTAACGACTATGCAAGCAAGCCCCCCCCTAAATATTAGTCTCGCTCCTGCGAGAGTTGGGGGATATAGCAAGGGAGAAACTGCCTTGGGATGGGCAAGGAGAGTGCAAGCAAGTTCCCCAATGTTGGATCGTTTGACCTCACCGAACAACATTGGAAATTCTAGTGATGGTCTTGTCTCTTTGGTAGGTGATTTAGTCAGGTCTAGCTCGGTAAATCAAAACAAAAAAGTTAGAAGAAACATATATAGAGAAAGGTATAACTTTTTAGCTAGGTCAAACATGAATAATCTTCATGATTTTGGGGAAGGTAACATTAATTGGTCTAACTTTAAGGCTTTATTAGTTAGCACTCATTATACTAATAATAACATAAAAATTCTTAATAAACTAAGACGTCTTAGAAACAAGCATCTCAAGACTTCTATTTCTATTAGTCCTATTCATGCCATGTAAGTAATTTATGTTATCTATAACATACATAGTAGTAATATGCTTTATGTAGGACAAACCTATAGGATAGCTTTTATTCGTTTTCAAGAACATGTTAGGGAAGCTAGAAAAGTTCATAGGAAGTTCAAAACCCTTATATGCAGCAATGGCAAAGTCTGGTTTTGAATCTTTTCGTTGCTTTCCCATTGAGCATATGGAGGGCCATTTTAATAATGCCAAGGACTTTTACAAGGCTGCTCGTCCTCGTGAATTGTTTTGGATGAGAACTTTACACACTTTCTTCCCAAGAGGTTTTAATTTGGAAGGAAAATCAACTCTTCGTAAAAATAAAAGAACCTCTAAAAAGAACCCTTTGATGTGGAGAACTCATATCAAGCCCTTTAACATTCATCATTACCAACATAGTCATACACCTAACATCGTATGGAAACCTAAAGTTATGTTACGAGGTTGTCCTAGCTCTCCTGCAATCTCACATGTAGTTCGTGAGTTGCCTCCCTCACTTCCTCTTCCTCCACTTCCTCCTCCTTTAGTTCCTTTAACTTCATCAGTTCCAAGATGTTTTGCTTCTCGAGACTATAAAAGAAGACTACTCTACCTAGATAGATTAATGTCACTGGGTCTTTTTTCAATAAAAGTTTTTGAAAAATATAATGTCAAAGTTCTTTTTACACTTCAATACACCTTGGAAAACTTCTCTTTTGAGGATTTGAATCTAAATAAGCTCCATTATATACAACTTAAAACTTCGTTGGATCGCTTCTTAAGAGTAAAAGCTTCCTTTTAAAGCAAAGAAGTCTATCTAAACAAGGAACTCTTGATTTGTATTTTTACTTCTCCCTCACTTGACAAGATAGGCTTAAACTCCATTCTGAAGTCTCCTGAAATAATGGATTCTCTCCCTCATTTTGTGAGAAGAATTTGGAAGCATCTAGTAGTAGCTTGGAAGTATGTAAAAACTTTAGGACAAAAGGCTTTCAACTATGGAGAGATAGCTAAAAGGCTTTCAGAGCATTCAAAATCTTCTATCCTTAAAGAACCTTGTTGTTGTAAAAGTAAGAGATTCCAAAGCTTTATTGATGCTGATTTAGGACATGAAGTCACAACTGATGCCTCAATTTTGCTTTCTAGTAACCTAACAGACCTTTTCATGAAAGGCACGAAATTTCGATTGTACTCTTTTAAAGAGTCTTGCCTTTTAAAAGTTATCGATAAGGGAATCTCAAAGTTTGTTTTGCAATTAGAAGAATGTTTAGGAGTTAAAAATATCTTATCAGAATGGAAAGGGAAGATTTTGAAGAAAGTTGCTTTGAAACTAGAAGAAGTCCCTTCGGTTAATTGCTCAAAGAAAAGTAACCATCTTTCTAAAGAAGATGAAACACTTCTTCGAAAATTCCATAGGAATTTTGTCATTTCTTATGTGGACAAATGTTCCAATAACTTTGTTTTTATTTGCAAAAAGTTTTACTTAGAATGTCTTTTGAGAGAAGTGAACTCATCTGCCAAAACTTATGCCCCTGCCTTAGTTTCTCAAAAGGATTTGATCTCAAAACATCCGAGTTTTTGCAAGTCTTTTGGGTTTGTTTGCAATCCAAGCATACCTTTTCTTTGTGCTGCTTGGAAGTTTCACAAAACTCCAAAAAAGCCAAGATTTATTGCAGCTTCTTGTGAGACTACTTTGACGAATGTCTCTAAATGGCTAAGCTACTGCTTCAAAGCCATGTCGCCTAGTGTCCATGAAATTTGGAGGGACTTATTAAAAGAGGCAGATGTCCCCTCGAACTCAAGCTGAATTTTAAATGACTTTGTAGATGTGATTCCTGTTGTAAAATTTTTTAATTCCTCTAAAAGCATTTAGGAAAAAGAGTCTCCTATTCTCCTTCAAACCTATGATTTTACCACGCTTTACATAAAGATTGAGTTGGAAGACCTGAAGTTTAGAATTAAGAAGCTAGTGGCTGAAGTTTTCAAGCTGAGATTTGACAAAGATAGATGCAAAGTGCTAAAACAGCCTTATGCTTTGACTTTTTGTGGCTAAAAAATAAAGATCATGACATAGGTTCTAAAAAGAAAAGATACACAAAGGTAGTAAGTGTAGAAGATGTTTGCTCTTGGATAGATTTTCTTTTAGATAATCTTTACATCACAATAGGTGATTCTTTGTTTCAACAAGTTATAGGAATCCCCATGGGCACTAATTGTGTCGTCTTTTTAGCAAACTTTTATCTTTTCACTTATGAATTTGAGTTTATGCAACGTCTTATTTCTATCAATACTTGCCCTATCATTTTACATAAGCTTAGTCAAGTTAGGCATTTTATAGATGATTTATTTGTACCAGATGTTCCTAACTTTCAAGACTTTATGTACAAAGACGCTAGAGCTTTTGGAGAAGGAATCTATCCTCGTGAGTCTTGTGAACTAAACTGCACTTCAAGAGGGGATTCTTGTGTTTTCTTAGATCTTAGACTTTCTCAATCTACCATAGGATTAGAGGTTGATATATACGATAAACGTGAACAACCTGAATATAGTGGTTTACACATTATAAAAATGCCTCACATTGACTCAAACATTTCTGATTTGGCAAAATATGGAGTCATTTCTTCCCAATTCCATAGATTTTCCCGCCTTTGTACAACTAAGGAGTCTTTTATGACTCAATGTAGTAATTTGATCACTTTACTATTACACAAGAGGTATAATCCAAGGAAAATAATGAAAAAAGTTCGCATATTCTTAGATATGAAGTCTTTTATCTATGGTGTTTCGGCCTTAGGTTTGTTTAGAATGATTGAACATAAGCTGAAAACAAAAAGCGGGGAGTTGAATAGCCCGTTTTTCTTTTAGTTTCAAAAGAGAGTTTGTTTGAGTATACTTGTGCTTTCTAAGTTAAAAATGTATTTTTGCCTCTTTGTAGAAACGACACATAAGTGTAAAAGGCCATTTAGCTTTTGATGTTTTAAATAAGAGAGAGAGAGAGAGAGAGAGAGAGAGAGAGAGAGAGAGAGAGAGAGAGAGAGAGAGAGAGAGAGAGAGTTTTTTGGAAGTTTTTGTTTCTTGACTTGCTTGTTTATTTTTGCTTAAGTCACTTGCTTCGTTTCTTCTTTATTTCTTGTTTTCATTCTCTTTTGTTTATTTGACGTATTTTAGTAAGCACTGGGTTTGCCCAAGAGACTCCGCGGGTCTTTAGAAACCCAGTATAGCTGCTTATGCTTGGGCACTGATGACGACATAAGTGTTGCTTTGCTTGCTAAGTATGTCTTCCTTTTGTTTTTCATAAAAGTTTTTGTTTACCTCTTATGTCTTCCTTTTGTTTTTCATAAAAGTTTTTGTTTATCTCTTTTTTCTTCTCTTTCATTTTGAACTGCATGATTGTCTTTGTTAATACGCATTTAAATGCTGATTGTCGGAAGGCAAATTTTAAAGCTTGGCATGGCTCCATATCTTCAAGAGCCCTTTCCAAGATGTTCAGTTTTCAAGGTTGTGTGAGCCCTAGAAATGCGTCTCATGAGTTTGTAGAAATATCTGGTCTGGGAAAAGGAGAAACTACTAGAAATGTTTGACAAGACATGATATTTTCATGAAGTAATGAATTGAGTACAAATATGTAGTCCAGAGTCTACAGTTTAGAATATTTAGCTTATACAAGGATACTATAGGTGCATACTACATAGTAGTAAGCACATATTTACATGATACATTCAACGTAGTAGTAGGAAGCACATATTGTGTGATACATGGTTAATATACTTCCCATCACCCCCCTTTCCTTGCTTCTTGAGAATTGAGATTCCCTAATCAAAATCTCTATGCATTGGTAGAGTGATGCTTAAAGTGCTACCATCCTTCTAAATCACAAGAAAGGTCCAACTACTATGGAAATCCTGGATGGGTACACCAATGTTAGTGTGACCAATGATCAATGGGATAAACCTTGTCCTACTTTGGTGTGCAAATGGTGAACTAGACAATGGTTCTATCTCTAGAAATCCTAAGGGATATTATATTCTGATGCAAATTGTTGGGCTACACTTTTTGAGTACATTTGTTGTGATGCATGAACCTAAGTCTCAAGAACCTACAATGCCATACTAGGGGTGACCTTGGATGAGAATGTCAAGATTGCTTGTGATTGCGATGATGACTATGAGACCATCTCTAAGGGGTTGTATAAGATGATAATGGATGTGTATGTGCTTTGACCTCTTGTAATGCATTCGGTTCTTGGACAACATAGTGGCACATTGATTGTCACAAAAGATCACACGGAATCTTTCTTGGAGATCTCCAAGGTCCTCCAACAACCATCTCAACCCAATAGCCTGATATGCACTAAGAGAAAGGTAACTTACCCTTCAATATATAAATGGCTTGCTTCTTGCTAGACCAATATGATTTAGTACAAATGCGCTTGTAACGATGTCGGGGCATCTAGGAGTAGCAGTGTGGTTGGCACATGGAGAAGACATTGGTTATATGTGACAGCATGCATGGATCCTTCATGGGTTTGTCCTCCTTGTACTAGAATCATCCACCCTTTAGGACCTCACTCATTAGGGTAGATTTATCTCATGGACAACCATGGTGTTGGCCAACCATTAAGCAACACATGGGCCTTGATTTAGGGGGTGGAGTCCTGCGAATTCATGGCCCTTTCAATGGGGCATGAGAGGCCATTGGAGCACCTATATTTAGGAAATAATGGCATGGCAACATGGACCATTTATAGCCCTTGGGACTAGACTAGTTGGCCAATGTCACACAGGGCTGCTATCGGTTGGCCAAAAAAATGTAAGGGGCTAGCCAACAAGTTTGTCGTCCCTATGCAAGATCAATTGAAGAGGTTGGCTATTTGACTAAATAAGATCAACAAGTTAGCCGTCCCTATGCCACATCAACAAGTTAGCTCACACTTGTGCTATTATTGAGTCTTTTTTTTGAAAAATAAATTTCATCTCATTGTAGAAGACTCTTCTTATAATAAATATTGATGAGTCAAATCTTTATTTAAATTAATTATTTCAGGCTTTTATATTTCTTGGTCCTATTCATGGCCAATGTGAGTGGAGCCTCAGGTTTTGCAACCCCCACAATGTTTATAGTAGAGATCTCAAATCTTGGGGTACGAACTTCTTCATAGTGTCAAGTCTTCTTAAAACTTTATCTTATAATGTGATGTAATGGCTTGTTCATTGTCTTAATCTCATCTTATGGGTAAGTTTTATTAAGTAAACTTATTACTTTACATAGGTATATCTAAGGGAACTATCTAATGTTTAATAAAAAACTATTTAAAATACCTATGTATTGTTTAATAAAAAATTATGTCTTGAACATTTATAGAGTAGATTGATAGTTAATGTTGGGGGCAAGAGAGTGAGCGCGCTCATCAGAGAGAGAGAGAGAGAGAGAGAGAGAGAGAGAGAGAGAGAGAGAGAGAGAGTTTAGAATGGAAAGAATTAATGGAGGGGAGCGTCCAAAATTGATTGGGAGGATAGGATGAGTGTCTGAATTTGATTAGGAGGACACGTTTCATGAAAAGTAGTAGGAGATTAGGTAGTGCTAAAAATGTTATGTTGTGAACGTACAGCCATATAACGGAAGGCCAAATATGGTTTTAGCCTACTTCTTGGAGGGTAGGGCTTAGGGGCTTAGCACATGGAAAGAAATAGGATGGGAATGGGAAAAGGTGGTCCCAAGTGGTCTCGTACATATTTCTATCCTATTCCCATCCCACCATGTGCTAACAAAAACAATACTAGGGATGGGTTTAGGTGGAAGAGGACACATGGCATCATTTCATGTGTTTAGGAGGTGGGGATTGTTAGAAAGTCATTGCCCGAAATGTGAGCCCCCGATTTGAGGGGACAAGGGGGCAGAAGACTATAGGGGGGTAGGGGAAGAAAAGCGCAGAGAACGTACTTGTCCTGGAACCCGCACAGTAGGAGTTGATGGCATGGCATCCTAGGCGTCTCTTGGAGCAGCAAAAGGCAAGGTATGCAGACTGCATCAATAGCCCATGAGATGGGTACATGGTCCTTTATATAGGCCTGGCCCAAGCTGGTTAGATCAGCCTACAAGAGGTCGCCCAGCTTGGTCGGTGGTGGAGCCCAGCAGGTCCGTGCTGCAGGAGCGGGCCGACCCCCTACTGGTCAGTTTTCATAGCCCAACAATGGGCCTATAAAAGACCCCCACCCTCCCCCTCATTCCTCATCACTTGCACAAACAAGTCTTGCACAGGCAAGCGTGCATGGAGAGGATTAGCTTGAGATATTCGGGACAACATCTCTTGGCTATTTTGTACGCTCATCTCTTGAGCTTTTGTCAGCCCATTGTTGTGGAAGAATATGTCAAAGTTTTTCCATCTCTCTCCCCCCTTCTCTTTGATTGTTGTTTGAGCTGTGATCAGGAGTGTGAGGTGTGAGTGATTCTATCCTCTATTTCCAACATGGTATTAGAGGAAGGTTTCTAGCTCTAGAACGGAGTTCCTCGGCAAGAAGGTGACTCCAATCAATACTCAGGTTTGCTGCGTGGTCAAGTTCTCTACTGCAAATTCATTTTATAGTTTGCTGTTCGCTATTACAGCAAGGTTGGAGAACAAGGATTCTATTGTTGCCTCTTCAGCCCCTTATCTTCCTTCCTCCTCCTCTAGATTTCTCTCATTCACCATCCCGACCTTCGGAGAGTTAGGGAAACTAGATGGGTCAAACTACCCAATCTAGAAGGTGAAAATCGGGAGTCATTTAGTGGCTCGAAAGTTGTGAAAATTGACAACAGGAGTGGAGGCAAAGCCGAAAGATATGCTAGATAGCAAGGGGAAGATTCTCATTCTAGTAGATGGAGAGGAGCTTGAGAATTTGGAAGACAGAGATGCCCACTCCCTAGCATTAATCATTGGGACCACGGCAGACTCTGTTCTTCTGCACATCCAGATGGCCGAGATGTCTATAGAGGCGTGGGCTATTTTGAAGGATCTGTATGTATCCTTCTTCTTCAACATCAACTGTACAATTTGGACAGGAATGTGGCAGACAATGTTCATGACCATCTGACAAAAGTTAAGGTGGTAAGGGACGAGCTCACAGCAGTTGGTCAGAAGGTAGACTCAAGTCATCTAGCATTGCTGACATTACACAAGCTGCCTCATAGTTTCAAGAGTTTGTGACTACGGTCACTGCAAGACCTCTCACCTTCGAGGAGCTTGGCCCTTTACTATTGTAGGAAGAGGCTCGGGAAAAGCTATTTACTCAATCGGACGAGAAGGCTCTCGTACCTAGGGACGAGCCCGACAAGGGTAAGTTCAAAGACTCCAAGAACAACAACAAGATTGAGGATGTAGAGAAAAAGAGGTAGATGAAGTGCTTCTACTGTGAGAAGCTTGGCCATTTTGCTAAAGAGTGTTGCAAGAAGAAGGACCTCAAGCGAAAGAAGGAGTCCAAGTTGAAGGAGGAGCCAAAGACTAAATTGGCAAACATCACAACCGGTGCTCTCTTCATCTTCACTGAGTACTGCTCTGCTTATGTAGTCAGTGAAGGAAAGGAAGGGTGGTACGTGGACAATGGAGCTCCAAAGCACATGTCCAACAAGGAGTGGTTCAAATCCATGGAAGGTATGCATCCTGATTCCAAGGTCACTGTGGTAGATACTTGGACATGCCTTGTGAAGGGTGTTGGTAGTATTCCATTCATCACGATTGTAGGAAATGAGGAATTGATTTTCAGTGTACTATTTGTACCGAACTTGTGCAAGAACCTTTTGTCAGTCAGTCAGATGGACAAGCACTATGTTGGACTTATTTGACAATGGCAAAGTCACTGTCACATCCAAGGCAAATGTAAAGGTGGTGGCTCAAGGAGTCAAGGAGCATGGATTATATCAACTCAACGCTCTGTTTTGCTGCACAGGGACCATGGCAGATCCAAATTGTGGCATGAGCGATTCAATAACGTCAATTATGGCACTCTCACCAACATGCAGAAGTCAAAGATGGTGGATGGAATTCCACTGATTGCAGGCAATGATCGTGTTTGCAGGGCTTGCTTGGACGGCAAGCAACATAGGGACACGTTCCCATAGGAGGCCTCATCACGGGCCAAGGAGCTGCTCGAGTTGGTTCATGCCGACATTTGTGGCCCAATGTCGACAAATTCATTCGCAGGTTTGCGGTATTCTCTTTTATCTGTGGATGATTTCAGTCGCATGACGTGGGTATTCTGCTTGGCCAAGAAGTCTCAGGCTTATGAGAAATTCAAAGACTAGAAGGCCCAAGTAGAGAAGGAGAGAGGGGAGGTAATCAAAGCCTTCCACACCAACAGAGGGGGAGAGTTCACTTCTACCGAGTTCAATGGATTTTGCAAGAAGCATGGGATCAAGAGACAGCTCACTATAGCTCACACATCTCAGTAGAAGGGAGTTGCCTGAGAGGAAGCACGGGACCATCACAGAGACAGGTTTGACCATGTTGTAAGGGAGGAATCTCTCGAAAGCTTACTAAAGTGAAGCCGTGAACATTGCCGTTCACATCCTCAATAGAACCAAAACTAAGGCTGTTGATGACAAGACTCCATATGAAGCTTACTATGGTAAGAAGCCCACGATATCTCATTTATGGGTTTTCGGTTCTAATGCATTTGTTCATGTGGATGAAGATGAGCAGATGAAGCTTGATTCCCATAGCTGAAGATGTATCTTTGTGGGATACAGTGAAGAATCCAAGGCCTATCTTCTTTTGATGCGGAAAAGAAAAAGATCCTTATCCGCAGGGACATGATCTTTGAGGAGTCAGAGCCACAGCCTACAAAAGAGGTTCTTGAACTTCCGTCATTACCCCCACCCAAGGTCACCATCCAAGAGGTGGAGACGAAAAGAATCCTGTTCCATATCTGGCTTCCAAGGTGACTCTAGCAAAGGCACCTCCATCAGAAAAGAAGCTAACTCAGTGGTATTTGAAGACTTTAGTAGACTCACGGGTCACGAACATTCCTGAGGCAGTTTCGGAGTGCGGCGGTCTCAATGCAACATCAAGGCTCCCTCTTTGAACTACGATATGGTGGCTCAACTTGAGAAGCTCCGTTCCTTTGAGGAATCAAAGGATATTCCAGAATGGAAGAAACCCATGTAGGGAGAGATAAAAGCCATTTTGAAAAATGACACTTGGGATTTAGGGCCCAAACCAACTAAGCGGAAGGTCATTGGAAGTAAATCGGTGTACAAGCTTAAGTTCAAGTCAGATGGGAGCTTGGACAAGTACAAAGCGAGATTGGTGGTGAAAGGCTATGCATAGAAGGACTTGACTTCAACGAGACCTTCACCCCCACAGGTAGGATGGTGACCATTCGGACAGTCATTGCCTTGGATGCTCATCACAGTTGACCTATTTTTTAGATGGACGTCAAGTCTGCATTTTTTATTGGAGCCTTCGAGGAGGAGGCATATGTGGCACAACCACCAGGATTTCAGATTCCAAGATCCCCATCAAAGTTTGCAAATTGAAGAAGGCCTTATATAGGTTGAAACAGGCCCCCAGAGCTTGGTACTAGCGGCGGATAGATATTTTCTTTCAAAAGATCGAGGGCTTCAACGGAGTCCATCAGAGGCAAATATTTATACCGACATAGAGGGGGATTCACGACTGGTATTGATTCTATATGTGGATGACCTCATTACAGGGGATCATACAAAGAAGATTGCTCCCGTTAAGAGACTTCTCATGGAGGAGTTCGAGATGACTGACTTAGGCATACTTCACTACTTTCTTGGGATTGAGGTGAAGTAGGGAAAGAGATGGTGTTTCTTTCACAAGAGAAATATTACATGGAACTTCTCAAATGCTTTTACATGGAAAATTACAGGGAATTTCTCAAACGCTTTTACATGGAAAATTGCAGCACAGCAGTGACTCCCATGGAAATTGGTATGAAGCTAAGTGTGCATGTACCATCTCAGCCGATTGATTCATCACTGTATCAACACATGGTGGGGAGTTTGCTTTACCTCACCAATACAAGACCAGATATCTCGTATGGATTGCTATGTTAGTTCTCTGCCACACCCAAGAAGGCCCATTGGGAGAGAGGTATGAGGGTGCTAAGGTACTTGAAGGGTACCTGCACCTACGACATCACTTATACAAGAGGCATTGAGTTGGGAGGATTCTACGATAGTGATTGGGCAGGTGATATTGATACCCAGATATCAACTTCTGGATACTGTTTCTTACTCTCATCAGGAGCTATGTCATGGCTGAGTAAGAAACAACCTACTGTCACCCTTTCATCTAGAGAGATGGAGTACAGGGCTGTTTGTACAGCGGCATGCGAAGCATTGTGGCTCAAGTGGATCTTGGAGGACATGAATGTGGCCCAAGAAGATGCGACGGTGGTTATGTGCGACAACCAGAGTTGCATAGCAATCACCAACAACCTGGTGCTTCATGTACGTATGAAGCACATCGAGGTTCACTACCACTTTGTTCGTGAACTCATCAACGAAGAAGTCATAGAGTTGATGTACTCCCCGACCAACGACAACATCTCAGATGTCTTCATGAAGGCACTTCCCAGGGAGCAGATGGAACACCTCATTCGACGCACGGGGATCGGTACATAGTTGTGTCATTGAGAGGCGGTGTTAGAAAGTCACTGCCCCACTTGTGAGCCCCCGATTTGAGAGGACAAGGGGGTAGAAGACTATGGGGGGTAGGGGAAGAAAAGGGCAGAGAACCTACCTGTCTTGGAACTTGCACAGTAGGAGTTGATGGGGTAGCATCCTAGGCATCTCTTCGAGCAATAAAAGGCGGGGCGTGTAGACTACATCAACAGCCCATGTGCTGGGCACATGGGCCTTTATATAGTCCTGGGCTAAGCTAGACAGAACAACCTACAAGAGGCCGACCAGCCTTGTCGGTGGTGGAGCCCAGCAAATCGGTGCTGCAATAGGGGGCCGGACCCCCTGCTGGTCGATTTTCAGAGCCTAGAAATGGGCCTATATCCCGCCCTCATTCCTCATCACTTGAATAGGCAAGCCGCAGGGACATGATTAGATTCAGATATTGGGGACAACATCTCTTGGCTATTTTGTACGTTCATCTCTTGAGCTTTTGGGCTACGATCAGGAGTGTGAGGTGTGTATCCTCCTCTATTTCCAACATGGACCATGTGGGGACAAGGACACATGTTATCCTTCCATGTTTTTGAATCCCTAAAAAAGGCAAACCATTCTGATTACTAGGGTCTAGAGGCCATGGACCAAGATGCGAGAAAAAGTGGATACTCCCATTCTAAATCCATCCTAGACCACATGGTCTAGGATGGGAGTAATGATGACAAAAAGATTCCCATCCTAAACCCATGCTAGCCCCATCCATGTGCTAAGGCCCTTAGTTATGGTTCCTCTTTTTTCAAAGAGAAAATCCACATCTTTTATTCATGAAATTAGTGCTGGTGGCTCTGTGTTGTTTGAAGGGTCTTCCATATTATTTACCACCTACTTGCTATTTTTTTGGGAGGATCTTGCATGAAATTAGTGCGATTCATGGCTATCAATAGCACCGCCTCATTTGCTTCTTGCACATCCACTTTTCTACCACACATCCTCGCTCTTCACAACTATGGATTCAACACAAATAGGAATTCAACATGAGGTGAACCTTGTTTCCAAAGTTATGAAATGATTGGTTTCATAGAAATGTTTATCCAAACAAAATGAAACTGCAAGAAACTAACAACGCAACCGATTGGGTCAGTTCTCCTTCTTCCTCACTTATATAAGGTCGACTTATATGTTTTTGGCCATTCATCTTTAGCGTAATTTGTTCATGCTTCTTGGCCAAGCGTCATCAAGGGCCAAGCATCATCAATGACTTCTTGACATGTAGTTCCAAGCTTGCCACTAGTCTTGCTCTTGCTACCATAATCACCTCCCACCCCCCTTGCCTGCCCAAATCTGATGTCGCTGGTCACCCACTGCAAGGCCTTCGGTAATCACATTGTGGGCGGGGGTGGTGATCAAGATCCATATTGCAGGATGGATAGGATGAGTTGAAGGGAGCATCTCAAGGCCACCTCTAAAAAGCCACTAGAGAAGAAGATCTCATAGAGGTTTACCTGGCCCTTGGTTGCTATCAGCAAATTAAAAAATGCAAGCTTTTGGAGGTTGCTCTCCATAGGAGTGGTAGTAGAAGCTTGAGTGGTAGTGCTACAAGTGGATGATGCACTCGTGCTAGATCCAGTAGGTCTAGCATCATCACCATTCACAATGTCCCATAAGCCCTTTCCAACCAAGATATTCTTGAGTGTAAATGACCACGAAGAATAGTTGGGTCCATCCAACTTATTTGCTTCAATTATGGTACGAAAATTCTCATTGAGAGACATGATTTCAAGCTCAAGAATAAAGGCAAGTGTCTTGCATAGGAAAAGACAACAAATGGACAATTAAAAGACCAATGGTTGGTATGAAATCACTACAATGGCATTCATTGATAGTGTGGATGCTCTGAAATAGCATTAAATTTGCCCCGAAAATTCCACTCAAACCTCAATTCCTTCCAGGATATAATATGCAATCAAACACTATGTTTCTGCCCCCAAAAAAGTTATCCTCAAGCACAATCAAACACTGGCTCAAATGCAATGTGATTCTGCCCCAAAAAATCAGCCTGTATCTCAGCCAAACAATGGCTCACAATGCAATAGGAAAACTCTTGCTCAATAGGCATCCAAAAGTGCATCAACTTATAGCCAACACTTGGCTTCAAATATGAACAACACTTGAGCAATGATTTGCACTCAATGTGTAGCCAAAAAACTATCCCAAATGCATTGATACTTGTGCAATGCAATCTACAAGGCACATGCGCAATGCTATCTGCAAGAACCAACTGGAAGAGGCTAAAAATGAGCTTAAGCAAGGGTCTCGAGCTAGAGCAAGAGCATAAGTCAAATCCTCAAGTCAAACCTAGAGCTAGAGATGCAAGTGGCGATCAAGAAAGGCAACGGGCAAGTGGGCAAGTCAAATGGACAGGGGGAGAGGTGAGGTGGAGAGGAGAATTGTACACAAATTAGTAAAAATCAGCAAAACGTAAATGATATTACTGGTATCTTTTGATCTGTTGCTCAAAACAAAATTTTGATAAATCAAATCTTTATTTACAATATTGACATTATTTAAGTACTTTTAAATACCTAGGGGGGTGCTCCAGTAGCCTAGATATATACACAAAGGTGGAGGCTGAAAACACTTTTCCTCTTCTTAGTTGTGAAAGCTAAAAGAAATCTCTCTTCATACAAAAAAATAGGTGAACCCTATATGTGGCTATCAAGGACTGCAGCACTCCCAAAAGAGAACACATATCCACTCGTAGATTGTCTATCAGAAATACTACCAGCCCAATCAGCATCAGTGTATCCATGCAATTGTATCTGAACCCTAGTCTCATAAAATAGTCCATACTACAATGTGGACTTCACATACCTCAGTATGCGTCTAGTAGCATCCAAATGCGGTTTCCTTGGAGCTTGCATAAACTGACTTACCAACCCAACTGTTGAGATATCGAGCTCCACTCATGATATGCCAAGGAGACCGTTGTGCATTTATGTCACCGACTTGTTAGCTACAGATGCAGTTGGTACCCCATAAATAATAGCTGGATGACAGCTATCCTTATGTACTCTAGAGTTCGTGGCTCAGTTAGTATGCCTCCTTAGTTATTTGAGTTTGGTTTGAGACCCACATATAGGGTTCTTTTATTTCTTTGTACTAGAGTTCTTTTGGCTTTCACAACTAAGAAGAGAAAAATAGTTTTCAGCCTCCACCTTTGTGTGTATTCCCCCATTGTGTATGTGAGAAAGCCACAAGTGAGACTCCTTCCTTCTCTCCCACTATCTTTATATGGTATTAGAGCTTGGTTCGTGGTAAGCAGCTCAAGAAAGCAAACCAAGTTCGTGGTGTCCTGGTAAGAGGACCAGTGTTGCTTTCCTTTTTCGAGTTTGGGAGCAAATCTCTGCAGGTAGCACACCCGGAAAGTGCAAGAGTGCATTGTCTCAGATTGAGATGCCCTTCGCGGTGTGGCGAGAGGGTAGTATATGCTAGGGGAGGCCATTTCGGGGCCCGTTTTGGAGGCAAAAGTTCCCTGCAATCACTGAGAAAAAGGCCCTATTTTTGCTGTACGACCACTACTCTACAGGTCGGTGAAAAGTCACCGTAGAAATTGCATCTTATGCCTATGCGAAGAGATATTGGGAGTTACAAATCATCCTTATTGATGATGAGTTGGGTATTCCTTCTGTTGTTACACTTGGAGTAAGGAAGACCAGAGATGTTTTGAGAGCTCCTGGAAGTGAGCCTATTTTGCGCAGGTCTACCAGAGCTAGGTATCCTATGGATAGGTTGAAATATGATGGCTTTACAGCCATTCACTATGCCTATATGGTCAAAGTGATACAGGAACCAGAACCCACTTCTTTTGAGCAAGCCATGGGAAAAGAAAAATGGGAGAAAGCCATGGATGAAGAAATGGATGCCTTGGAAGTAAATGCTACATGGGAATTGGTGCCTTTGCCTAAAGACAAGAATGCAATTCGCTGCAAGTGGGTTTATAAGGTGAAGCACAATGCAGATGGTTTTGTGAATAGATACAAGGCAAGATTAGTTGTCAAGGGGTATGCACAGACATATGGCATTGATTATGAATAAACATTCAGTCTAGTTGCAAGGATGGCAACTGTAAGAGTAGTCATTACTATGGCTGCATCAAAGGGATGGTCTTTACATTAGATGGATGTAAAGAATGCCTTCTTGCATGGTGATTTGCAAGAAGAGGTCTTTATGGAGCAGCCACCAGGTT
Source organism: Dipteris shenzhenensis (assembly GCF_047967505.1). NCBI lineage: Eukaryota > Viridiplantae > Streptophyta > Polypodiopsida > Gleicheniales > Dipteridaceae > Dipteris > Dipteris shenzhenensis. The sequence goes on along the minus strand of NC_141598.1, from coordinate 49,118,401 downwards.
ATGTTCATGCTGGTCATCTTGAGTTTGTTTGCAGGTTGAAGAAAGCCTTGTATGGCTTGAAGCAAGCACCTAGAGCATGGTCTGACAAGATAGGACAGTATCTTGCCACTATTGGCTTTCAGATTTCCAAGGCAGATTTCTCACTTTATGTGAGAAAAATAGAGAAAGGTATTATGCTGCTTGTCATTTATGTTGATGATTTGATCATCACAGGCGATAGTGATGAAGATATCCTTCATGTGAAAATGCTATTGAAGTAGAAGTTTGAGATGAAGGATTTGGGAGAGCTGCGTTATTTCTTGGGCATTGAGGTGATTCGATCACCAAGTGGGATACGACTCTTACAGAGGTAGTATGGATTGGACATGCTGTCCAAATATGGGATGACAGGCTGTAAGCCTATTTCAGTTTCTTTGGAGCAGAATGTGAAGCTGAGCGTAGATGCAGGTGAGCTTCTGGAAGACCCTACTATGTATAGACGCATAGTAGGAAGTCTGATTTATATGACTATTACCAGGCCATATTTGAGCTATGCTGTTGGATTGGTAAGTCAGTTTATGCAGGCTCCAAGGAAACTACATTTGGATGCGGCTAGATGCATACTCAAGTATGTGAAGTCCACATTGTAGTATGGACTATTTTATGAGACTGGGGTTCAGATACAGTTGCATGGATACACTGATGCTGATTGGGCTGGTAGTATTTTTGATAGACGATTTACCAGTGGATATGTCTTCTCTTTTGGGAGTGCTGCAATCACTTGGAGCAGCAAGAAACAGCCTACAGTTGCCCTGTCGAGCACAGAGGCTAAGTACAGGGTTGTAGCAATGGCTGCATGTGAGGTAGCTTGGTTGCATAAGCTACTTTATGATATGCATCAGTCTATAGATGGGCCAGTTGTCATTTATTGTGACAACATGAGCAGTATACACTTGGCAAATAACCCAGTCTATCATGCTAGAACAAAACACATTGAGGTGCATTATCACTATGTGTGGGAGAAGGTTTTACTAGGTCTTATTGATCTAGTTTATGTCAGCACAGAGGATCAGGTAGCTGACATATTCACGAAGGCATTGGGTGTAGAGAAGCTGCACAAGTTTAGAAACCTGCTTCGTGTGCAGGAATTGGGATTGAGCTCGAGGGGGAGTGTTGAGATATCGAGCTCCACTCATGATATGCTAGGGTGACCGTTGTGCATTTATGTCACTGACTTGTTAGCTGCAGATGCGGTTGGTACACCGCCCATGAATAATAGTTGGATGATAGCTATCCTTATGTACTCTAGTTCGTGGCTCAGCTAGTATGCCACCTTAGTTAGCCGAGTGTGGTTTGAGACCCACATATAGGGTTCTTCTATTTCTTTGTACTAGAGTTCTTTTGGCTTTCATAACTAAGAAGAGAAAAACTATTTTCAGCCTCTACCTTTGTGTGTATTCGCCCATTGTGTATGTGAGAAAGCCATAAGTGAGACTCCTTCCTTCTCTCCCACTATCTTTACACCAACATCATAGCTCAAATCTGGCCTGGTAATAGTCATATAAATCAAACTTCCTACTATGCGTCTATACATAGTAGGGTCTTCTAGAAGCTCACCTGCATTTGCACTCAATATCACATTCTGCTCCAAAGGAACCGAAATAGGCTTACAGCCTATCATTCCATATTTGGATAGCATGTCCAATCCATACTACCTCTGCAAGAGCCATATCCCACTTGTGGATCTAATCACCTCAATGCCCAAGAAGTAACGCAGCTCTTCCAATTCCTTCATCTCAAACTTCTGCTTCAGTAACATTTTCACATAAAGGATATCTTCATCACTATCACCTGTGATGATCAAATCATCAACATAAATGACAAGCAGCATAATGCCTTTCTCTGTTTTTCTCACATAAAGTGAGAAATCTGCATTGGAAATTTGAAAGCCAATAGTGACAAGACACTATCCTATCTTGTCAGACCATGCTTTGGGTGCTTGCTTCAAGTCATACAAGGCTTTCTTCAACCTACAAACAAACTCAGGATGAGTAGCATGAACATAACCTGGTGGCTGCTCCATATAGACCTCTTCTTGTAAAGAAAGCATTCTTTACATCGATCTGATGTAAAGACCATCCGTTTGATGCAGCCATAGCAATGACTGCTCTTACGATTGCCATCCTTGCAACTGGACTGACTATTTCTTCATAATCAGTGCCATAGGTCTGTGCATACCCCTTGACAACTAACCTTGCCTTGTATCTATTCACAGAACCATCTGCATTGTGCTTCACCTTATAAACCCACTTGCAGTGAATTGCATTCTTGTCTTTAGGCAAAGGCACCAATTCCCATGTAGCATTTGCTTCCAAGGCATCCATTTCTTCATCCATGGCTTTCTCCCATTTTTCTTTTCCCATGGCTTGCTCAAAAGAAGTGGGTTCTGGTTCATGTATCACTTTGACCATATAGGCATAGTGAATGGCTATAAATCCATCATATTTTAGCCTATCCATAGGATATCTAACTCTGGTAGACCTGTGCAAAATAGGTTCATTACCAGGTGCTCTCAAAACATCCCTTGGCTTCCTTACTCCAGGTGTAACAATAGAAGGAATACCCAACTCATCATTACGGCTCTGTTCTGAGCCACTGGATTCACCATCCACATAAGAGTGACCTGCATTCACATCAACCATGGGCTAATCTACTTTCTCTTTTCCTTTTTGTGATACTTGCATACCACTATCTGAATTGCTTTGAGGAGATCCTCTTGATCTCAATCTGCTTGTCCATGGCGAAGTATGTGAACCACTACTAGAGGACACTATAGGTCCACTAATATTTTGTGATTGCTGCTGTGAATTCTGTGCAGCATTACCATTTTGTGCATCTACATCATCAATCACATGTACTGGTTTATACCAGCTACTCATCTCATTAAAAACACCATCTGTGCTCACTGTAAACTTATGAGTAGAAGGATTATAGCATCTATACCCTTTCTGCTGTAGAGAATAACCAATAAAGATGCACTTCTCAGCTTTTGGATCCAACTTGGATCTCAACTCATTTGGCACATGAGCATAGGCAATGCAACCAAAGACTTTCAAATGAGAAATATCTAGTTTCCTACCAGTATACCTCTCCTCTGGTGTCATGCCCTGTATTGCTGCAATGGGAGTCCTATTCATTATGTAGACTACTGTAGCAACTGCTGCAGCCCAATAATAATCTAGCAGGTCTTTTTCGTTGAGCCTGGCATGAGATACCTCTCCAATATGACTGTTTTTCCTTTCTGCAAGTCCATTTTGCTGTGGGGTATGACTGCATGAATATTGCTGCTTTATGCCATGCTCCTGTAGGAAACTTGCAAACTCATTTGATAGGTACTCTCCCCCTCCATCTGACCTTAAACATTTTATTTGCAGGCCTGTTTCTTTTTCAATCATAGCTTTAAACACTTCACTTTTCTTTTTCATAAAACACACCCAAAATTTTCTGCTGTAGTCATCAATAAAAGTGAGAAAATAATGACAGCCTCCAATAGATGCAACTTTAGTAGTCCACACATAAGATTGGATTAATTCCAATGGCCTCTTACTCTCTTGAACATGTCTAAGAAATGGTTTCCTTGCCTGTTTTCCAAATTGATAGGCTTCACATACCTTGTGCATTTCTGGAACCTTGAACTTAGGCAATCCTACAATAATATTTTGGGCCTGCATTAATTTAAGTCGCTGTACATTAACATGACCAATGTAATTATGCCAAATATCAATATTTGCAACTACACCGGTCCCATGTGCAAACATTGCTGCACTCAATTTAGGCATGTCCGCATCCAACATAAACATCCTGCCCTTCTTCTTCCCTTTTGCTATCAAGCGACCTTTATTTTTCATATCCTCAACAAAGCATCCATGAGGATTAAATCTGACGTGCAAGCCCTGCTGCACCATTTGACCGACAGAAACTATGTTCTTGGTGATATTCGAGACATGAAATACATTAGACATGTATTTGTTTTTCCCATCCTGCATAGACAAAGGAATTTTACCAATTTGCACAATAGGATGTGGAGTATCATCACCAGTCTCCACAAATCCTGGTCTTTCCATTTTCCTTGCATCCTGCATCCATTTTGCATGACCTGTCATGTGGTTTATTGCACCTGAGTCAACATATCAAACATCATTGCTTTCTTCTGCACTTGTCACAGAAGTGGTCATGTGCTGTAGCATAAATAGATGCTCATTTTTGTCATCACCCTGTGTATTAGAGGATGCATAATTGCCTTGTTGCAATTTTCCAGTGATGAGGGCAAATCTGCAAAACTGACAAAAGTGGTATTTGACCACACAGTCACTTCCTAGTGACGATTTTGCATCAATAGGCAATAAGAATGATTCTGTCAGTCCCAATATCTCTGTGCACAGGCATACGATGCAATTTTTGCGGCAACTTTTCACCGACCTGCAAAACAGTGGTCACCCAGCAAAAACAATGCACTTTTTTGAGTGCCTGTGGAAAACTTATGCCACCAAAAGGGGCCACACCGCGAAGGGCATCCCAATCTAAGACAATGCACTCTTGCACTTTTCGGCTGTACTACCTGCAGAGATTTGCTCCCAAACTCAAAAAAGGAAAGCAACAATGATCCTCTTACCAAGGCACTGCGAACTTGGTTTGCTTTCTTGAGCTCCTTACCACGAACTGAGCTTTGATACCATGTGAAGAGAGTGGGAGAGAAGTAAGGAGTCTCACTTGTAGGTTTCTCACATACACAATGGGGGAATATACACAAAGGTGGAGGCTGAAAACATTTTTCCTCTTCTTAGTTGTTAAAGCCAAAAGAACTCTCTTTTCGTACAAAAATAAAGGTGAACCCTATATGTGGGCCTCAAACCAAACACAGCTAACTAAGGTGGCATACTAACTGAGCCACTAAGTAGAGTACATAAAGATAGCTGTCATCCAGCTATTATTCATGGGCGGTGTACCAACCGCATCTGCAACTAACAAGTCGGTGACATAAATGCACAACGGTCACCCTGGCATATCATGAGTGGAGCTCAATATCTCAACAACATGTAGGAACAAGAGTGGAGAAGAGTTGTGAACACAAGACAACAAGAAGTGAACACATGTGAACTCCAAGTGAAATGTTCAAATGAAACAATACAAGTACTTGGTATATATAGTACCCAAGTATTGGTGAACCATATAGTTGACTTATAGCCTATAACACCATGCCAATGCCTTTTTATACACTAATAGGCATTAAGAGTTTGAGAAAGTTTACAGCACCCTAGATAGAAGCGACTACATGTGTAAAGATAAGTGTGAGGTCAAAATGTGAAATACTTTGGTAATATCAATACAACAAGGTGAGATCGAGAAAGATCACACTAACACGATTGAGTCTGAGAGAGCTTGCAGTCCGATCAAAAAATCAACATCAGAACCAGCTTATCTAAGAGATATTGTGATGTTGGATGCCCAAGCATTGTCTGTGAAGACACACATTAACTCCACTATCAAGTCTTGCAAGATTTCAAAGGCAGCTTGGGATAGAGTGAAAAGTATTTGGAATGTGAAGGATGAAACAAGATGCATTGCTTTGAATAATAATCTCAATAACTTGTCCATGCAAGAAGGTCAAACTATTTCAGCTCATATTGCAAAGATTATTGACATTCGGGATGAGCTCGCAGCTATTGATGAGGATATAGATGACTAGAAATTGGTCTCTATCACCCTCAATAGTCTGGCACCCTTGTATGATACATTTGTTACTTCCTTGACGATTATGCTCAAGGCTGCTCCACTTAGTTTTGAGGAGTTAGTTGGCTTGCTTTTATAGGAAGAAATGCGGACTTCCAATTCAGCTCATTCGAGTGAGCAAGCACTTGCCACTCATGGAAGGGTAAATTTTAGAGAAAGACCAGCCATGCTTATCAGCCTAAGAAGGAGGGGAATGCAAACACAAATGCAGGGAATGCATATAAAGGTGCAAAGGTGACGAAAGGCAAGTGCAATTATTGCAAGAAGCCTGGTCATCACATTATAGAGTGCCAGAAAAGGATTGCCAATGAGAAAAAGAGGCAATGCACAAGTAGTAATTATGTGACACCAGTTGAAAATGCCAATGCTTCACCATCTCATGCAAACTTTGCACAAGAGGGAAAGGATTATGTGTTTACTACGTTTTAGGACAGCTTTGGTGCCAAGGAGGATTTAGTTGCACATGATGCTTCTCTTGCTTCATCTAGGGATTCTTCATTTGCTGCCATAAATACTTGATATCTAGATAGTGGTGCATCAAAGCACATTACTCACAGGAAAGAGTGGTTTGAAGAAATCAAACTTGTTCATGGTAGATAGGTTACTTGTGCTAATGATTCAACTCAAAACATTACAAGAGTGGGTGATGTTCCCATCCTTCTGGATTTAGGAAATAAAACATATATCTGTGATTTCTGGTATGTTCCTAACTTAAGGAAAAATCTTGTTTCAGTTCTATCCATGGCTCATGATCAACACATGCTTGTGAAATTCCAGGATGATCAATGCAGGATCAAGGATCCAAAGAAAGGGTATGAGATTGTGGCTATAGGTTCTTATAAGACCAGCATGGGTCTTCACAAGGTGGATGCTCAGCCCTATAATCAGCATGCTATGGCTGTCTCTTCTACTACTCAAGGTGATTTATGGTATGCCAGGTTTGGTCATGCACATCATAGAGCTTTGGCATATTTGCATAATCATAATGTGGTTGAAGGATTGCCGAAATTACAGCAGCCTGCTCAAGAGGTGTGTGAAGCCTACCATTCCAAAAGGATGCTCAAGGTTTAGTAGAGCACAAAGGGTGTCACAAATTGTGCATAGTGATGTTTGTGGACCAATGACTGTCGCAACCCATAGAGGGTATCGGTATTTTCTCACATTCATTGATGATTAATCAAGGTTCACTTGGCTCTTTCTCATGAAAAGCAAATCTGAAGTGTTCAATAACTAGTGGACATGAGATGCGACATAGGGTCCGTTAGGACTCAATACTCACTACAAATGTCAAGGGTAGTGATTTATTATTGATTTCATGATGTTTATATTTTGAAATTTGAAGTCCAACAAATAAATAAGGCGATAGAATAACTTATCCTCATTGAAGTCTATACAATATTATCACATGGGTTACAATCATATGAATAAAGATGTTATTATCCTTCGCTCTTGCATCCATCTTGGATTCCTTACTCCATCGCATCAATAACATGCATTAAAAGAGAGAAATACTCTAAGAATTTAGATTAAAAAAAAGCAATTTTGAAGGAACGAGCAATTAAAAATGTTTATATGATAATATATAATATATAATTATCGTAATGAGCAGGGACGTGGTGCACTTCCTTACTCAAAGAGTTATAATCCGAAGGAATGGGCCCTTTCCTTGGTGCTGAGATAACGCCAAGAATATAAATGCAAAGAATATTAGCGCCTAGATAAATCTCGTACGAATAGATAAGATACTGGCATTTTACTTGAATGTCAATAGTTATAATCATAGTCAACCATTGGTAAAATCACTACGAGTAGTGCACTAGGTGAAATTCAAATTCTTGTCATCTTTTGGCAATTTCATGGTCACTCTATTTCTCTTATAGATCATAATTGCAATTTCATAGACTACCACACATGCCACCAACCGGTCGTAATGCTTGCAAACCACTAATCCAGTAGTCTGATTAGACAATAGGATACCATAAAATACAACTCAAGTTGTAGAATTTATTCATCCAACTCAGGTTGTTTGATTTCAAAGAGCAATTTGTAGTGGCTTTGTTCCAATATAGGATGTTGTAAAATACAGCTCAAGTGGTAGGATTTGTTCATCCAACTCAGGTTGTTTGATTGTTGCAAAGAGCAATTTCTAGTGGCTTTGATCCAACACTAATAGCAGGTGTTGCTCAGACTTCTTCTTCAACCTTTGGAGAGAACTCCTTCACGTCGTCAATTTAGAACATTCCTAATTTTAAACCATTTTTCTCCAAGACATTCTTTAATAACCCACTGCCCCACTTAGAAATCTTTAGAAATTAAGCACGTAGTTGTTTTAATAGTTGTATCAACCAGCTATACAAAACTCTTGAAAAAAGAGGAAGGAGTTGTTTGAAGAGAAAGAAATAGACATGTAGCACTGTAGCACCTTGGCAATGATAGCAAGTGATTATCCCAACTTTGTATCCCTCTTTTGTCCATTCTAGACCTTCCTAGAGGGTCATTGTTTGCTTGGGTGTAGCCATTTTTAGTGAGGTTTAGGGAATTTTCTATATATAAGTATCTTGCATCACCCATAACTTATGCATTGCTCAACAGAATTAGGCAAACTTTGTCTTCAAGTTGTTAATCACATTCCAAACTTGAACATGAGACCAAAAAGTTATGGAATAAGGATTTGAAATGAGATCGTTAAAGCATTACAAGTGCTATGTTGCATGTGAAGCATGCATCTTGAAGACTATAGCATATAACAATTTACTCAAAAACATCAAAATTTTGTTATGTACATACATGCCACCAAGTAATCATTCAAAAGTACACTACGTGACTTCTCCTCAACCAAGTAATCACCTTACAAGTACACTCCGTGAGCTTCTGTACATACATGCAACCAAGTAATCATTCAAAAGTACACTATGTGAGCTTCTCCTCAACCCAAGGACACACCTAAATGAGAACATTGGGTATGGATTAACAGGCCTCCAATGTTGTGCTGAAGTGATGCACACCTATTTGGGGACATACTCTTTAACTTTTTTTTGATTTGTTGAAAACCAAAACGGTTTTTTAACGATGCAAGAACATGAGAGACTAAAGATAGCAAAACTACAACTAAGACTCAGATAATTGGAAGATGGGGACAAGCCAACACCATTCATCTTTAACGAAGTCAAGGATAAAAGACAAAAGGAATGCCTGACAGTAATTTAGGACAAAGAAGGCAATTTGATTTCGAGGGAGAAAGAGACAACAAGTGCATTGGCCAAGCACTTAGCTTGCATAGTAGGATCAAAACCAATTCCCCCGAATAACTTCGAACAAAGAATGCACGCTTTCTTAGAGAATATGCCGCTGAAAGTGGAGCCACATGAGGAGATCCTTTTTCAAAGACCCTTTTCAGAAGATGAAGTCAAATTCATAGTAATGCAATTGCCCAAGATCAAAACCCCAGGCCCAGATGGGATTCTAGTAGAGTTTTATCAGTACCATTGGGAGCTTTGTAGGATGGAATTGGTTCAGTTGCTTCACTGGGTCTGTAGAAAGGAGGAGATGCCTTAGACTCTGAACACCGGGGTGATCAAGATGATCCCCAAGAGTCACAATAGACTGAGTTTAAATAAATGGAGACCGTTGACAATGCTCAATACTACATACAAAATAGTGGCCAACAAGCTCAAGGCTAACCGGATAAAAATCCTATTGGGAAGAATCATCTACATGAATCAGTATATGGATTCATAACTGGTAGAAACATCAAAGACATAGTGCTCAATGCTATGATAGCAATTGATTATGCCATAGTTCTAAACAAGAGCTTTGCAATGCTAAACATGGACTTAGAAAAGGCTTATGATTACATCTTGGGACTTCATCCTGCTCACTCTATGGGCAATGGGTTTCGGTGATAGATTCTGTCGGTTGACAAAAATGTTGCTTTCCAATGTGAGGGCAAAAATCTTGGTCAATGGGTACTACTATAAAAGCTTTGCCTTACAAAGATCCGTAAGGCAAGGATGCCCATTAGCACCTCTACTTTTTGCAGTGGTCACTCAACCGCTACTGAACCAAATCGACTACCATTTAAGCATAGGACAACTAAAGGGGTTCCATCTACCCGACATCACAAATTATTGCACACAGTTATTTGCAGACGACAATACAAGCTTCCTCAAAGGTACACAAGAAAATGTAAATAATTATATGTAAATTTTTAGTGAGTTTGTTGAATTATCAAGATCTAAGGTAAATAACTGAAGCCCTGTGGCTAGCATAGGCTGAGAAGCCAGAGTGGAATGAGAACTTGAATTTTAAGTGGATTCATAAAGGTCAGGTCATTAGATATTTAGGTTGCCCTGTTGGTGACACAATGAGCTTGAAGAGTAAGTTCGAGTGGGCCTTCCTAGAATAATTAGAGCTAAAATTTGGTAGTTGGATGGGGAAACCGATTTCCTTAACATGAAAGGTAACAATTGCTAAACATGTTGTTAACATCCACAGAATACAGTCGCCGAATGCAAGGTAATTAGTGATTAGAGGTGATTAGGCTTCATGATTTACTTTAACAAAAATAGCCATGGAAGGAGTACAGCACAAACTCAGGGAGTTTGAGCCTTAAATACCCCAAGGCCAAAGATTGCAGGCAACATGCACAGATGGAATGTTCCAGCTACTGAGCTATAGGTTCTAGCTGCCACATTGTATGTTCCAGCTGCAAGCTATGGACGATTAACTATCTCACAGAAGTTAAACCTCGCCACTCCAGGTTTTGAGCCTCATGCATGGGGTTTGAACCATAAATGGCTTAAGGCTTGAGGTGCTCAGGGAGTTCGACCCCCAAAATAGCCTGAGCCTTGGAGGCACAAGGCTAACACAAGTGCTATTTGGGAGCCGACTAGGAACACCTCCTAATGCCAGGCTTATGCAAGCGCTCTTATATGGTTAACACAAGTGCTATTTTTGCTAGTAGAGAGAGATGGAAAGAATAGCAATATGGCTTGGTACCCTACGGGCCCAAGAGCCTTTTATTGTAAAAGGGAGGGAGAGTGCTAAAAGGAAAAGGGTTGGCCCTCCCTTCAAAAGGTGACTTGTATAAAAGGCCAAAGGGTTGACTTTGGTCTCATTGTTGTTTGCAGAAGTTTGAATACAAGCTCCCTCTTCTCTTCCAAGAGAGTGTTTTGGGTGTTCCCTTGTTTCCATTGTAGTGCCCTTGTGTTTGCCACTCCATCCCCCTTCACTCTCCTCTTCCCTTATCCTTCTCTTCTCCCCTCTCCCCCTTCCCTCTTTCTCTTGTGGAAACATATTGCAACAATCGGGAGGTCGCTTGAGTGACACTTGTGGATGGCTCATGCCTTGCATTGCTCTCACAAGGAGTAGGTTGGAGTGGAGGCTCCATCGGAATCTCTTCAATATCCCCATGACACGTGAGTCACCGCCGAGACCCACACATTTTTGGCACTGCTGCTGGGGAATGAAGATTTGCTTTTGCATTGCACTTGTCTTCCTTCGTTATCTACCCATTGCACAAGGCTTCAATCTTAACTTGGAGCTTTGTTAGTGGAGTTGTAGGAGAGGAAAGGGTGAAGAAGTGAGAGATTTGGGCGGAAAAGTTAGGAAAGTTGACATTTTCTATTGGAAAGTCTTTTTTCCCCCAAAAGTGAGGGTTATATTATATTATCAGAAAAGTTATATACAACTATGCGTTATCACTAGAAAAGCTTTCTGTGATAGGCAGTAAGCATACTATCAATGCACAGAGGCGTGAGTACAAACAAGTAGTCCTCAGGGATATAACAGATCATGATCTGGTGTAGCAAGATGGAATCCTCATAAGATAAGCAACTATTTGAGTTCTTCTTTGACTTTGGCAGGAATTGACAGAGAGGAATTAGGAGCAATAAGAGTAGCCATAGGAGCTAGTAGAGGGGCAACAGGATTGTGCATTCTTTCCCTAAATTCTTCAGCAGCAGTGAGTGCTTCTCAGCGAACCTTGTTTGAAACACTAGAAGTATTTGCGTGCGAGGTTGGTCTCTTGAAGGGACGCACAGGAGGAGACATGATCTGATCCACTGACGCAGCAGTGATGTTTGTTCCAGTAGCAGAAGGGAGAGGTGACGTAGGAGGAGCTAAGGAGGAAGGGGGAGGAGTCGGCAAGATAGTGGGGGCTAGGGTGCCACTATTCTGCAGGAACTCTTCTTTTTTGGCTTCCACTAATTCAGCCAGTGCCTTGGCTTGGTCTAGCATCGTGAAGTCTTCATTTGCAAGTTTTTCTTCAACCTTGAGGCAGTCTTGGGCTTGAGTGTGCAGAAGCCCGAGTTTCTTGACATTAGGTCTTCGTTCATGTGGGAATACATAATCATTCAAAAACACTTTTAGTATCTAATAGAACATTATTAAATGGTTTATTGCATCTCTAAAACCAAATTGTTGAGGCTCTGATGACATTCCAAATTTTTGGAGCCCTGTTAGGAGAGTATCTGAGCAAAATGACCGAGTAGCTAAAAGGGAAGGGAGCTATGCGTCAGTGTATCGAATTCCATAGTTCCCTAGAATAGGAATAGTTGAGGAACAAGTGTGGGATGTCCTTTCTTGCTTTGTTGCATCATTTACACCAAACATTCCCATGACCGATCCTTTGGGCTCGAACTGCAGTCTAGATACCTTGGTGTAGGATGAGCCAGAGAAGACACGATTGCTTTTCAGAGATCTCATGGTCCCAGACTTTAGAGAATCTATGAGACCAAATGTTCTCATCATCTCTCTGGTACCATTTTTGTTAAGTTTGGGTATCATCTCCTCTTGTCCATCATTGATGATTGGTACCAGAGAAAGATTCCGTTTACCTGCCCATCTGAATTCTCTCATCATGAGAGGTAGTCAGACCACCTAGCCAGGGGAGGTTTTCTCTGGCCCAAAGAGCCTGCTGTTCCTTTATCAAGGGAAGGTCAAATCTAGTTCATTTGTGTGATCCTAGTAGGAAATTATCGTTGTGCTACTTACATTGAGCGCGGTCCCACAAATCTCCCCAGACATTGACCTCTATGTTGCTTAGTTTAAGGGGTGCTTTAAGTTGGTCATCTCGTAGTGGATGGGCGAAAAGTCATTTTGGATCATTTGAAGCTTGTTTTTTATGCTTTTTAGCATTTTGAGTTGATAGGAACTTAGTTTGTGAGATTGCTAAGGAGTGTGTGATGTCAAATACACAAAAAAACAACAAAAATGATGATTCTTGCTGAATTTTAAAGTTGTTTTGTCTGCTAGAACCCACCTCTCAAGAAATCTTGCATTTTGGCTTGCACAAATTGTTTTTCCTTCCAGTTTTTTTAATTGTATAGGTAGACTAAGTAGTGTAGCACCCCCCTAGCATAAAAAAACCAAAAAAGAAACTCAAAATCCCCGAAAAATTCCCAAAAACCAGTCGGTGACATAGTGTTCCACTATCCCCATGAGTTGGCACCATAGAGCTATTCCATTGAGACCGATGCGTTAGCAGTATCTCACTAGTCAAACAACATTGACCCAATGCATTAATCGTATCCTACTGACCTAACCTCTGACCATGGACTAACCCGTCACCTAGATTAAATGCGTGTTAGAGTTAATTATCTCGCCGACTTGACAGCCATTGACCCTTGGCCTTAGAGCTATCCCACCATCCATTGCTATCTCGTTATTTTGCCGACCGGCACAATAAATCACCCCCATGTTTGTGGTCATATTCGCATCCCACTGCCCATCGTGTTATGCCTATCATGCCACCATTTCTATAATTAATTATCCCACCGACCGTCGCTATTTTCTATCTCCATGCTCGTCGCCATAAATATACTACCGACATGCATGTTGATCACTATTCTACGGACCTCTTTATCCCACCGCCCGTTGTCTTAGCCTTATCCCTATGCCCATAGGGATACCACTTGCATCTTATCTCGCCAAACACATGGCAATATTTATTCCACTGATCAGCGTGATACGCCTATTCCATCGTGCATCGCTATAATTATTTTGCTGACCGTTGCTCTACTGGTATCATGCCATTTGGTGTGATACCCTATCCCTACGACCATCACCATAGAGCTATCCCTACGACCATTGGGATAACTCTAGGGTAGTGAAGGAAAGAAAAACCCCACAACTTGAAAGTGCGTAAGAATTCCTCCCTTAGGTCTATCCAATCTAAGTGTGCCTAGTTAGAGGTCTCCTACATGCACTTGAGGTCCGAGAGAATTTTGTCCAAGGATCCTGTGTAGGAAGATAGTGCTTTGAGCTATGCCCAACCCACCCTTTGCCCTAGCTGGGGATCTAGAAGCTCGATTCATAGCCCCCACTCGTTAATAGGCCCCCGACAGGAAGATCTATCTAGCTTTGATGAGACAGAGTTCTTGGATGAAGTAATTTGAGTGCGACAATGTTTGCACATGGGATCGGTGTAGTTGCAGATATTGATATCTGGCATAAACGCATTGGTCATGTTAATGTACAACGACTTAAATTAATGTAGGCCCAAAATATTGTTGCAGGATTGCCTAAGTTCAAGGTTGCAGAAATGCATAAGGTATGTGAAGCCAGTCAATTTGGAAAACAGGCAAGTAAACCATTTCCTAGACATGTTCAAGAGAGTAAGAGGCCATTGGAATTAATCCACTCTGATGTGTGGACTACTAAAGCTGCATCTATTGGAGGCTATCATTATTTTGTCACTTTTATTGATGACTATAGTAGAAAAGTTTGGGTGTATTTATGAAAAAGAAAAGTGAAGTGTTTGGGCATTTGAGAGCTTTTAAAGCTATGGTTGAGAAAGAAACAGTCCTGCAAATAAAATGCCTAAGGTCAAATAGAGGGGGAGAGTACCTCTCAAATGAGTTTGCAAGGTTCCTACAGGAGCATGGCATAAAGCAGCAATATTCATGCAGTCATACCCCACAGCAAAATGGACTTGCAGAAAGGAAAAACAGGCATATTGGAGAGGTATCTCGTGCCATGCTCAACAAAAAAGACATACCAGATTATTATTGGGCTGAAGCAATTGCTACAGCAGTCTACATAATGAACAGGACTCCCACTACAGCAATACATGGCATGATGCCAGAGGAGAGGTATACTGGTAGGAAACCATATATTTCTCATTTGAAACTTTTTGGTTGCATTGCCCATGTTCATGTGCCAGATGAGTTGAAATCCAAGTTGGATCCAAAGGCTGATAAGTGCATCTTTATTGGTTATCCTCTATAGCAAAAAGGGTATAGATGCTATAACCCTTCTACTCGTAAGTTTACAGTGAGTAGAAATGTTGTTTTTGATGAGATGAGTAGTTGGTATAAACCAATAAATGTGATTGATGATGTAGATGCACAAAATGGTAATGCTACAGAGAATTCACAGCAGCAATCACAAAATATTAGTGGACCTGTAGTGTCCTCTAGCAGTGGTTCACATACTTTGTGTTAAGGGCAAAAGCAGCAACAGCAAAGAGGAACTAGGGGGGGAGTCCTTAGATCATTATTCCTTAGATCATTATTATTAATACGTTGTATCTAGTTTATAGTGAGATATGAAAAGACGGAAGTTCTAGGACTAGGCGGAGAACTGAATAGGCACGGCAACCGTCACGGCAACCGTCACGGCAACCGTGAAGGAGTTATGTGTGCCGGTTAGATAAAAGAGAAGAGAGCGATCATTCAGGGGGCTCATTGATGAGGATCGGAGCAAGGATCAGTGCTATGTATCAGAGAGTACGGTGTTGTACTGCTCGGAGAAATGTAATACAGAGATTCTATTGCATCTACCTTAGGGATGGTCTTTACATCAGATGGATGTAAAGAATGCCTTCTTGCATGGTGATTTGCAAGAAGAGGTCTTTATGGAGCAACCAGTAGTTTATGTTCATGCTACTCATCCTGAGTTTGTTTGCAGGTTGAAGAAAGCCTTGTATGGCTTGAACCAAGCACCTAGAGCATGGTCTGACAAGATAGGACAGTATCTTGTCACTATTGGCTTTCAGATTTCCAAGGCAGATTTCTCACTCTATGTGAGAAAAACAGAGAAAGGGATTATGCTGCTGGTCATTTATGTTGATGATTTGATCATGACAGGTGATAGTGATGAAGATATCCTTCATGTGAAAATGCTATTGAGGCAGAAGTTTGAGATGAAGGATTTGGGAGAGCTGCGTTATTTCTTGGGCATTGAGGTGATTAGATCACCAAGTGGGATACAGCTCTTGCAGAGGCAGTATTGCAAAGGCAGTATGGATTGGACATGCTATCCAAATATGGGATGACAGGCTGTAAGCCTATTTCAGTTCCTTTGGAGCAGAATGTGAAGCTGAGCACAGATGCAGGTGAGCTTCTGGAAGACCCTACTATGTACAGACGCATAGTAGGAAGTTTAATTTACATGACTATTACCAAGCCAGATTTGAGCTATGCTGTTGGGTTGGTAAGTCAGTTTATGCAGGCTCCAAGGAAACTGCATTTGGATGCGGCTAGACGCATACTCAGGTATGTGAAGTCCACATTGTAGTATGGACTATTTTATGAGGCTGGGGTTCAGATAGAGTTGCATGGATACACTGATGCTGATTGGGCTGGTAGTATTTCTGATAGACGATCTACTAAACGATCTACCAGTGGATATATGTTCTCTTTTGGGAGTGTTGCAGTCACTTGGAGCAGCAAGAAACAGCCTACAGTTGCCTTGTCGAGCACAGAGACTGAGTACAGGGGTGCAGCAATGGCTGCATGTGAGGTAGCTTGGTTGCATAAGCTACTTTATGATATGCATCAGTCTACAGATGGGCCGATTGTCATTTATTGTGACAACATGAGCAGTATACATTTGGCAAAGAACCCAGTCTTTCATGCTAGAACAAAGCACATTGAGGTGCATTATCACTATGTGTGGGAGAAGGTTTTACTAGGGCTTATTGATCTAGTTTATGTCAGCACAAAGGATCAGGTAGCTGACATATTCACGAAAGCATTGGACGCAGAGAAGCTGCGCAAGTTCAGAGACCTGCTTGGTGTACGGCTCACTGCCAGGTGCTCTCAAAACATCCCTTGTCTTCCTTACTCCATGTGTAACAACAGAAGGATTATCCAACTCATCATCAAGGCTCTGTTCTAAGCCATTAGATTCAACATCCACGTAAGAGTGACCTGCATTCACATCAACCATGGGCTGATTTACTTTCTCTTTTCCCTTTCGTGATACTTGCATACCACTATCTGCATTGCTTTGAGGAGATTCTCCATATCTCAATCTGCCTTTCCATGGCAAAGTGTTAGCCCTCTCTACTCTGAAGACTAACTCGAAACGCACTACTGCGACAGATTTACATGCGTAATCGTACTTCAGAACTACGTATGAAAATTCATAGAGTAGAACAGTGATCGACAGAATCATTCATGATAAAACAATAAGGTAGATGCAATAGAATCTCTGTATTACATTTCTCCGAGCAGTACAACACCGTACTCTCTGATACATAGCACTGATCCTTGCTCCGATCCTCATCAATGAGCCCCCTGAATGATCGCTCTCTTCTCTTTTATCTAACCGGCACACATAACTGCTTCACGGTTGCCGTGACGGTTGCCGTGCCTATTCAGTTCTCCGCCTAGTCCTAGAACTTCTGTCTTTTCATATCTCACTATAAACTAGATACAACGTATTAATAATAATGATCTAAGGACTAATGATCTAAGGACTCCCCCCCTAGTTCCTCTTTGCTATTGCTGCTTTTGCCCTTAACACTTGGCACTCCCGGTGAATCGGATTCCGGATCCGCATCCGAACCCACCAGTTCTCCGCTACGGTTCATCCTCGACGTCGCCACCGTCATCGTTCGCCGCCGCCGCTGCTGTCGCTGCCGCCGCCGGAACTGCTGGAGCCGCCGGCGCCGGTACTTGTACTGCCGGAGCCGCTTTAGCCCAAATGCCATCACCAGGAAAACAAATGCTCCCCACTCCGTGATGAAGGCTGTTTTCTCTCGATCTTCTGGTGCCATCTGCACCTGGTTATACCCACTGAAGCCATCCAGAAAAGAATACATCTCGTGACCTGCCACTGTATCCAGCATAGTATCATTAAACAGCAAGGGAAACGGATCCGTGATTGTCGCCGCGTTAAGCTTTCTGTAGTCAACACAGACCCGCAACTTCAAATTTTTTTTCGGAACAATCACTATTGGCGAAAGCCACGTTGCACGGTCAACCGGATAGATAAACCCGACCTTTAGCAGCCTGTCCAGCTCCTCCTTCACCCTCTGGGCATAGTTTGGGTTCATTCTATACCGTTGTTGCCGAACCGGTATCGCATCCTTCTGCAGATTGATCCTGTGCTGATAAAATTTGGGATCGATGCCGAGCAAATCTGTGTAGTCCCAGGCGAACACGTCTTTGAAGGATTTCAGCAATGTCTCCAATTTTCCCCGAAATCCTTTATCGAGCTTCGCACTGACACGGACGTTCTTTGGCTCCTCCTCCGTCCCGAGGTTAAGATCCAGCAGCTCGTCTTCTTTGACCCTCCGCGAGCGACGGAGTTCCTGCTCGAAAACTCTTTCCGCCTCCGCCACTCCCGCTTCGTCTGGCATGTCTCCTGTGCCTTCCGGTAGACTCCCTTCGACTGGTTCTTTCGTGGAACTGGATGACTCCTGCGTAGCCGAGGGAATCTGATGCTGATATTGCTTTAAAACGGCAACCACATCGACCTCGAACAAGCTTACCAGCTCCGTATTCCTACTGAAGTAGTCATCCTCCTCTTCGACCCCCATTCCGTCCATCATATGGATACCTTCCGCCATCGTCGGTCGGAATGGTGTCCTCAGCCCTTGTTTGGTATGTACCGAGAGCTTCAGCTTCTTTTTTCCTTTCCGAATGGTGATGCGGTCGGATTGCCAGTCTTGTTTCACACGGGCCTGCCGCAACCACGGTCTTCCGAGCAATAACGGGTATGACCCGCTAATATCCTCCATCCGGAGAATCACCGCAGCGATTTCGAACTTCACGCCGCAAACCTCCATTTTCAATCCACGGAGCAATCCTAACGGCTGCACTCTCCGTTGGTCTGCCATCCGAACGGCGAAGGGTGCTGATTCCCATTTTGTGATACCCAATGGCACCAGCATTTGTTCGGACAGGATGTTGACCCCAGACCCTCCGTCCAGCAACACCCCTCCCACACGGCTGTTCTCCAGTGTTACGGAAATTACCGGGACCGCTTCGTCAAAAACAGGAGGCTGTACTTCCGCTTCAAGCTTTGCAGATCCGTCTGACGACACTTCCATTGTTACCGCTTCCATCTCCGACTCCATCGCCCTGACTGGTTCCGTCAATTGTTTGATGAGAGAACTCCGGAAATTGGGTACCAATGCTAACAATTGCTCCATTGTCATGTGTATTTGCTGTTTCCGCAAATCCTGCCATAAATCATATGGTTCAACACCCTCCTCGCCGGTCATCAGGGTGTCCTTCTGACTGGTAGGTAGACAAGTCGCTTCTGGCTGCTCTCCTTGCAGGCGCCTTGCCACCATCGTACCATTCTCCGTCACCGAGACTGCCTTTTCCGCGCTCGGCCTAGGTAACACCGTTGGGGTTTTCTGGACCCATTCACCGACCGTCGACCGCACCTTTTGTTGTGCCTGTCAGTCCACCACCGTAGGTCTCCCCTTCTCTTGCTGGGCCTTGTATTCCCGCACCTTTTCCTGGGATCGTGTGACCATGAGCACATCTCCGCTCGCACTTCCTCCCACTTTGCCTTCAACAGGGACACCCGCCGGTACTTCCGGTACTTCTTCGGACTTCGGACTAGGCTCCTTGCTATCCTGTTGCGGACTGGCATCATCGCATTCGATAATCAGAACCGCATTCACTGCTGGTGCGGACTTGCCTTCTCCGGATCCCCGGGTTGCTTCCCTTTCCGCCTTGTGGCGCTTAAATAATTCGCAATCTACCTTTCGATGTCCGGGTTGATTGCAATAAAAACATAGGAACGTCCGTTCCCCTGCTGGTTCATCTGCACCTATTCCAGCCGTTCTCGGCCGCCAAGGTCTTTTCGCGGGTGCGGCTGGTACCGCGGCTGGTGCTGCGGCTGGTGCCGCAACTACCGCCGCCACCGCTAGTGTCGGGGCTATTCGTGCGTTATAGCGGCAAATCTCCGTGGTATGCGTCGCTGTTTGGCAAATCGCACACCACCGCTCATTCAAACCGCATTCCTCTGCTAAGTGTCCTGCATTCCGGCACCGATTACACCAAGTATCCTTGCGAACTTTTGAAGAGGACCCTATTCCACTATCCCGGCTTTTGGCTCCGGCAGCAGATCCTTCCGGAAATGACTTCCCTGCCGTTTTTCCAGCCTTCCGCCTCATGGAACGTTTGTCCTCCTCCTCATCCGACTGATCCGACTCCTCCTCATTATCGGTATCGGAGTCTCCCTCAGCCTCCTCATACTTCACTTTTCCTTTCCTTCCCTTGGAAGTAAACAGAACTTGTTCCGCCCTCACCGCTGCTTGGACGACTTCTTCCAATGAAAGAGCTTCCAGATCCAACGATGCCAGGGACCTTTTCAATCCTTTATTCAGCCCCTCCATGAAGTAAGCATTTTGGATGGGGACTGCCGGGGTAGTTGCTGCATCGAGGCGGCGGATCAACGACCGAAACCTGGCCGCATATGCCTCCACTTCTTGGTTCTTCTGTTCCAGTTTCCCCAGTTTGGCCAGGACATGAACACGGGTCTTGTCCTCCCGAAACCGGAGCAAAAAGGCATCCCGCAGTAGATCAAACGTGGCGAAATGGGTAGCTCCATATTGCGCGATCCATACTGCCGCCTGCTTCTGCAGTGTCGGGATGAAAGTCGCCATCTTCATAAGATCTGTCGCCTGCACTGGTGGAGCCGTATTCACCATCCATGCCATCTCAAATGACAGTATATGTGCATCCGCATCCTCCTTATCCCGTCCCGAAAACTTGGGGTACTTCACCGTCATCCTGGGTACCAGTGGTGGAATAGCCGCGCTACTTACCGCCGGAACTCCACCCCCGCCTCCGCCTCCACCGCCTCCACCTCCCCTACCGGGATCTGGTGACGGACCTGGGGCTCCGCTTCCTGTAGGCACACCACCCCTCCGTCTCCTGGGACTCGGTGGTGGGGAATTCCGCAACGGTGACGCTTCGTCTTCCGGAGGAGTACTTGTTAAATCGAACGGGCTACTGCGTCCGGAGGATTCGCCTTCCTCCTGAATACCGGAAACGACTGGACCTTCCTCTCCTGGGATCAGCGGAGGTGTCTCAGAGCGGCTACTACTCTCACTATCCGTGAAGAAGCAGAAGAGAAGATCACGTTGAGCCACATATCTGTCATGCCGTTCCTCGCGGGTTGTACGTGCCGATACTGGAGTTGCAGGCTCCCGAGGCCGTGCCGGAGAGCGCGATGTTCCCCCTGGCTCACTCCCAGCATCATTCATGCGCTAGTCCACGCACCGAGGAATCAGAGTATTACAGATGGGGAGCATCCAACCTCTCCGGGGTATCCACCGCGACGAACATGGAAATCTTCCGTGGTCGCCAAAGTGTTAGCCCTCTCTACTCTGAAGACTAACTCGAAACGCACTACTGCGACAGATTTACATGCGTAATCGTACTTCAGAACTGCGTATGAAAATTCATAGAGTAGAACAGTGATCGACAGAATCATTCATGATAAAACAATTTGATGCAGCCATAGCAATGGCTGCTCTTACGGTTGCCATCCTTGCAACCGGGCTGAAAGTTTCTTCATAATCAATGCCATATGTCTGTGCATATCCCTTGACAACTAATCTTGCCTTGTATCTATTCATAGAACCATCTGCATTGTGCTTGATCTTATAAACCCACTTACAGCCAATTGCATTCTTGCCTTTAGGCAAAGGCACCAATTCCCATGTAGCATTAGCATCCAAGGCATCCATTTCTTCATCCATGGCTTTCTCCCATTTTTCTTTTCCCATGGCTTGCTCAAAAGAAGTGGGTTCTGGTTCCTGTATCACTTTGACCATATAGGCATAGTGAATGGCTATAAATCCATCATATTTCAGCCTATCCATAGGATACCTAACCCTGGTAGACCTACGCAAAATAGGCTTACTTCTAGGTGCTCTCAAAACATCCCTGGTCTTCCTTACTCCAGGTGTAACAATAGAGGGAATACCCAACTCATCATCAATGCTCTGTTCCGAGCCACTAGATTCACCATCCACACAAGAGTGACCTGCATTCACATCAAACATGGGCTGATCTACCTTCTCTTTTCCTTTTCGTGATACCTGCGTACCACTCTCTGCATTGCTTTGAGGAGATTCTCCTGATCTCAATCTGCCTGTCCATGGCGAAGTATGTGAACCACTGCTAGAGGACACTCCAGGTCCACTGATATTTTGTGATTGCTGCTGTGAATTCTGTGCAGCATTACCATTTTGTGCATTACATCAATCATCACATTTACTGGTTTATACCAGCTGCTCATCTCATAAAAAACAACATCTCTGCTCACTGTGAACTTTCTGTAGAAGGGTTATAGCATCTATACCCTTTTTGCTACAGAGAATAACCAATAAAGACGCACTTCTCAGCTTTTGGATCCAACTTGGACCTCAACTCATCTGGCACATGGACATAGGCAATGCAACCAAAAATTTTCAAATGAGAAATATCTGGTTTCCTACCAGTATACATCTCCTCTGGCGTCATGCCATGTATTGCTGCAGTGGGAGTCCTGTTCATTATATACACTGCTGTAGCAACTGCTTCAGCCCAATAATAATATGGTAGATCTTTTTCATTTAGCATAGCCTGAGATACCTCTCCAATATGCCTGTTTTTCCTTTCTGCAATTCCATTTTGCTGTGGGGTATGACTGCATGAATATTACTGCTTTATACCATGCTCCTGCAAGAACCTTGCAAACTCATTTGAGAGGTACTCTCCCCCTCCATCTGACCTTAGGCATTTTATTTGCAGGCCTGTTTCTTTTTCAACCATAGCTTTAAAAGCTTTGAAGTGTCCAAACACTTCACTTTTCTTTTTCATAAAATACATACACAATTTTCTGCTGAAGTCATCAATAAATGTGACAAAATAGTGATAGCCTCCAATAGATGCAGCTTTTGTAGTCCACACATCAGAGTGGATTAATTCCAATGGCTTTTTACTCTCTTGAACATGCCTAGGAAAAGGTTTCCTTGCCTGTTTCCCAAATTGACAGGCTTCACAAAGCTTGTGCATTTCTGCAACCTTGAATTTAGGCAATCCTGCAACAATATTTTGGGCTTGCATTGATTTAAGTCGCTGTATATTAACATGACCAATGCGTTTGTGCCAGATATCAATATCTGCAACTACACCAGCCCCATGTGCAAATATTGCTGCACTCAATTCAGGCATGTCTGCATCCAACGTAAACATCCTGCCCTTCTTCTTTCCTTTTGCTATCAAGCGACCGTTATTTTTCATATCCTCAACAAAGCATCCATGAGGATTAAATCTAACCTGCAAGCCCTGCTCAACCATTTGACCAACAGGAACCAGGTTCTTGGTGATGTTCGGGACATGAAATACATCAGATAAGTATTTCTTTTTTCCATCCTGCATAGACAAAGGCATTTTGCCAATCTGCACAATAGGATCATCACCAGTCTCCACAAATCCTGGTTTTTCTATTTTTCTTGCATCCTACATCCATTCAGCGTGACCTGTCATGTGGTTTGATGCACTCGAGTCAACATACCACACATCATTGCTTTCTTCTGCACTTGTTACAGAATTTGTCATATGCTGCACCATAAACAAATGCTCATTTCTATCATCACCCTGTCTACTAGAGGATGCATAATTGCCTTGCTGCAATTTTCCATTCATAATGTCATTCTGCTTTTTATAGCAGTCCTTAGCCATATGACCCATTTTGCCACAATAGTAGCATTCAATATTGCTGTTTGCATTTTGGCCTCTTTGCCATCCACCACGGCCTCTTTGGCTCCCCTTGCTTCTAGAGTTACCACGTCCTCCTGCATAGGACTGGTTTTCTTGCATTTGCTGCATATTCTGATTTCTACCACGGCCTGCAGAGCGGCCTCCTCTACCTCTGCCTCTACCTCTGCCAGCATTTGAGTAGAAGAAAGTTTCTTTTGAAGTTCCTGCTGAAGAAGATGCCCCCCCATTTCTTTGATCTTCGGAAATTAGAAGAGCAATCAACTCCTCAAAATCAGGAAATTTTTCACGAATGGCAATGGATGTCCAGAACTGTGCATAATCCTTTCCTAGACCATTCAAGGTCACAGAGACCAAATCGTCATCATCCACTGGCGACCCAATGGAAGCAAGTGCATCTGCAATTTTCTTCACTTTCATGTGGTAGTCATTTATGCTCAAATTTTCTCTCTGCACATTGTGCAACTCCTGTTTGAGTTGCATTTTCCTGGCTTGCGTATTTGTGCTGTACATTTTTGCCAAAGTATCCCATGCCTCCTTTGGCATATTTGCATCCTGAATATGCACAATCATGGAGTCCGAAATACTGATAGACAGCCAGTACATAACTTTCCTGGCTCTCTCATGCCATCCTTTAAATGCCTGCATTTCGTGTCGATTGGGAACATTAGGAAGAACAGGTTCTTCTTCATTTCCTGTAATGAATTCCCAATAGCCTTTTCCCATCAAGAAATTTGTCATTCTAAACTTCCATGCCTGGAAGTTGTTCTTGTCAAGCTTTTCAGTGACATTCTGTGAAAAAGAATCAGATGCCATTACAGAACATTGCAAAATATTCTGTCACTACAAAGAACACAGCTTTTGCCTCACACGGGCAGATCTGCAAAACTGACGAAAGTGGTATTTCACCACACAGTCACTTCCTAGTGACGATTTTGCATCAGCAGGCAACAGGCATGAATGTGCAACCCCCAATATCTCTGCACACAGGCATACGATGCAATTTCTGTGGCAACTTTCCACCGACTAGCCGCGCACAGCGAAAATAGGGCCTTTTTCTGAGTGCCTGCAAAGAACTTCCGCCTTCAAAACGGGCCCCGAAACGGCATCAATTCAGAAAAATAAACTCTTGCACACCGCGAAGGGCGTCTCAATCTGAGACAGTGCACTCTTGCACTTCTGGCTGTGCTACCTACAGAGATTTGCTCCCAACCTCGAAATAGGAAAGCAACACTGGTCCTGTTACTAGGACACCACGAACTTAGCTTGCTTTCTTGAGCTCCTTACCACGAACAAGGCTCTGATACCATGTGAAGATAGTGGGAGAGAGGGAAGGAGTCTCACTTGCGACTTTCTCACATGCACAATAGGGGGAATACACACAAAGGTGGAGGCTGAAAACAGTTTTCCTCTTCTTAGTTGTGAAAGCCAAAAGAACTCTAGTACAAAGAAATAGAAGAACTCTATATGTGGGTCTCAAACCAAACTCAACTAACTAAGGTGGCATACTAACTGAGCCACAAACTAGAGTAGATAAGGATAGCTATCATCTAGCTATTATTCGTGGGCGGTGTACCAACCGCATCTCCAGCTAACAAGTCGGTGACATAAATCCACAACAGTCACCCTGGCATATCGCGACTAGAGCTCGATATCCCAACAAGCAACACCCCAAGCAGAGCCACAACAGCTCAGATGGTCTACTAGGGAAAACAGACCTCCATCCAGATTGACATATGGTTAGAAAGGCAAAGCAATTCAGGTGGAAACCACCAATTATGCTCTTATGACTACCATCATGGCTACAGAAGAGCCAGTGTATTTTGAAGATGTAGTAGACAAACGGGAATGGCAAACTACTATGAATGAAGAAATGGATGCTTTGTATAAGAATAATACTTGGGAATTATGCGACCTTCCACCAAGAAAGAAGGCTATAGTAAACAAATGGGTATACAAAGTGAAGTGCAATCCAGATGGCAGTATTCAGAGATACAAAGCCAGACTAGTTGCAAAAGGTTTTGCACAACAATATGGTTAGGATTATGATGAGACTTATGCTCCAGTAGCAAAGATGGATTGCATACGGTTCTTGATATCACTAGTAGCAACACTCAGAAGATGGAATGTGTATCAGCTCGATGTTAAGAATGCATTTCTCAATAAAGATATATTATAATGTGAAAGATTGATCACATATAACTGCATACCTACTAAGGAATATTTATCTAATGATGTAGAAAATGTTATTTTTTAAATCTATCAACTTTGCATTTAAATAAAATTGTCTCAAAACTTAGTGTATGCCTTGCCATGCTTTTGTTTAAATATTATATTTTGATATCATAAATATTTTATTTCAAATTATGAAAAAAAAATGAAATTCATTTGCATTGATAATTAATCCAAGACACTTGTAAAATTTAGTATAAATCATTTTTCAGATTGAGAGAGAGAACATTCCAATATGGATGTGACTACAATGTCCATTTTTCATATTGAGAGATATTTCCTACCATGCTCGAGCACTGGATTTGAAACCATCAACCTCGAGAAACGCCCATTTCAAATTTGTGATTTCCTACCATGATGGAGTGGACCTCTGCCATTCGATACCTTCTTGCTGCGACAAGTGGTCTTTGGAAACGGTCAGTCTCCAAGCGCTTCCTGGCACTTCTCCTGCCACTTCTGCTATCTCCCTCCACTTCTTCTCTTGGTGGCACTTCTACTATCTTTGAGTAAACTACCACTGGCATCCGTTTCTGTGTTTCCACCTACCTTAGGAACTATATGTCATTGGAGTCTTCATTGAAGGCATACGTCTCCGCCTTCATTGGAGCATGGAGATATGGAGGAGAGGTGAATAGCAAGGCCAAAGAGGGAGGTAACAAGAGCTACGGATAGCAAGGCCAGAGAGGCAGGTAAGAACCAAGGTCCCGAGCTCCTGGAGGACCTGCGCTAGCGCAAGCCCTCACGGAGCTTGGAGGCCTCCCATTTTTTTGGTTCATTGTGAAGCATGAAATCCGTTCATCTCTAAGGTTCATGGTTCGTTCATGATTGGTTCATCTCCAAGGTTCATGGTTCATTCACGATTCTTTCATCTCCAAGGTTCATAATTCGTTCATGAGGATCTGTTTGCTAGCTCCCAAATTCACAATCACGACTAGTCCCATGGAAGACAGACTTGTAGATTTTCGCTTCACGTAAGAAACAATCACGTAGGAAATGATCATGTAGGGCTCCTCCCACAATCACGTAGGGCTTCTCATAGGAAAAGTTCACGTAGGGCTCCTCCCACAAGGAGAACGAAATGGAGATCCAAGCTCTATTGAAGCAAAAAAAGGGAGGCCTCCAAGCTCCGTGAGGGCCTGCACTGGTGCACGTCCTCCATGAGCTCATGGCCTTGCTTCTTACCTTTGTAGCGTTGTTACCATTATGGATTCACCTCTCCACATATCTCTACATATCTCCACGCTTCACATAGCAAACGGTCAGTCTCCAAGCGTCGCTCTGCTACAGCCGTTCATCATAGATGTAGTTAACAGTTTGATGTAATTAATGCCGGAAAATCGAAAGAACAGAACTATTGTTTTCCGAGGGCAACGTGTAGTCGGATGATATCCCAACCACCATGGACAAATTAACGCCAATCAAGCACACGCAAATGAGAGGCCTGTTCAACAAGAAAGTATTCGAGAAATAATTTGCAAGGGTCAAAAATAGTAAAGGGCACAACACTCACCAATTCCTTCCGAGGATTTCTTCAGCCTTGTACCCAGTGATGAACTCGAACACAGTATTGATGTAAATGATGGGTAGGTCTGGCTGCAATGCATCGGTTACAATTAGACAACACGGACTAGAGTGTAACAACATCTCTAAATGCCTGCTTGGCTGCCCCGTCTCACTGCTCACCAAAGAAGAGGTCAGTAAACTATTTCCCTCGTCAAACTCCTCGAACTCCTCCATAGCTCCAATTCCCAACCCTGAGTTGTCGGTGTCGCTTTCCCTGAGCCTATCATCTGCTCTGAGAGCCATTTCTGCTTCCGCTTACTCTCACAATAGCACTGATAAAACCCTCGCAAAGTGCCCCTGACTCACAAAATCCCACAAAATGAGAGAATACTGCCAGAGAAACAGCACAGCGGCTCCCACAATTCGACAATACAGGTGGCTACGAAATGCGGGGTAGGGGAATTAACTAGACTAGAGAGAATAGAGAATGTGAAGAGCAAGCATTGGGAAAAATCTCCCGATAGGTTGGAGACCATAGATCAACGCCAGAAAATCGGAAGTACCTGCGCTTGCCTTAATCGATCGTCAGAAAACCCGCATGCCTAACTTGCCACCTCCCAGCGTTAATCGATCCTTCACCGTCTCCTTCACCTTTTCTTCCTAGCTGCTGCTCCATCTCTCCTCCCTTCCGATCTCACCTCCCCTCTCTCGTATCCTCCTCCCTTTCTCCACCTCCGGTCGCCCGCCTCCTCCTCCCGCTGCTGCAGTCACCTTCGCCATCCCCCCTTATTCATTCATTGTTCATTGTTCTCCAGCCGCCTCCCGTGGCTTCGCTCGCTCACGCTCCCCTCATCGTCGGCAACGTCGATGTGCAGCGAACGTGCCTCTTGCAACAGTAACCACCCCATGCTTTATGAGCCAATAATCGAAAGAAGAGACATCGCTCCAGCTTGTTTCGCTCCAGAGAGAAGAGCCAGACCTTAGCTTGCACGTAGAGACCACCTTCTCCGATTTTTGGATTCGTAGAGCTTCTCGGAATAACGCTGGTAAGCAGCACCTTGGCACTCTTTAGCACTCTTGCAGCTTCTATCTCCCCCTATTCTGCTGGCGGAAGAGGGGGAGATAGACGTTAAGAGGACTCTTCATTTCGTCTGGCGCTACAGCTTACAGTCCCGCGGGACATCGATATATATGCATCGTTATATATTTTGCTGTCCATTACATTTATATGCATCGTAATAGTTTTTGCAAAAAAGAGATGACGATGCGGCCGTAGAATGGTAGGAAGAAATAGCTTCTATCTCCCCTATTCCGCCAGCGAAATAGGGGGAGATAGACATTAAGAGGACTCTTCATCTCAACTTTTGCATCAAAAGAGGATAATACATTGGAGTGATGACAGTGTGATTGTATCTGTATGAGTCGCAGTTGGTGGTGCTATTGGTCTTAGAGATTACTTGGAAGCAGGGTCCATTGTCTTTCTATTCACACTTGCAGACTGGTTTGAGTCACGATCCAGTGACAAGGTGATTTCAAAGCCTGGACGTACTCATTCTCTTCCTGCTTATATATATATCTTGAATATGTCTTTCCGTCAACAAGGGTATTTCAAAGTCTTCAAGTACTTATTTCTTTGTCTTTATCTTCAAAGATGACATTATGCTACATGTATGGGTACGCTCGATCGG
Source organism: Dipteris shenzhenensis (assembly GCF_047967505.1). Taxonomy (NCBI): domain Eukaryota; kingdom Viridiplantae; phylum Streptophyta; class Polypodiopsida; order Gleicheniales; family Dipteridaceae; genus Dipteris; species Dipteris shenzhenensis. The sequence goes on along the minus strand of NC_141598.1, from coordinate 49,089,249 downwards.
CCATATCGTCTATCGCAAGTTTAGCCCTGCAAAGTGATGTTCTTGTGAGTCTCTCTCCCCCCTATTCCGCCAACGGAATAGGGGATTTGCATTAGGGCCACTTACCTCCTTCAAGGACGTTGAAGGTCAATTGGTGCATTCGCATTGGAAGAACCATGGTGGATGTTGTTTGGGCCTTAGTTTGTTGTTTGCGTTGGAGCCTTGGATTTTGTTTGGGCTTGTTGAAGCCACTAGAGGCTTTTATGGATGCGCCTTTCTTGAAGATTTAGTAGCTCTAGCATGCTTTTCATAGGGAATCTGGTCTTGAAGGTATGCAGCACTGGAGAGGAGATAGAGAGTCTGCCATTGAAGGTATGCAACACTGGAAGAGGAGATAGAGAGTATTCCATTTTGGGTTGAAAAAGCTTTTCACTGAATCTATCCCCCTTATTAAGAAACCTCTTAATGTCATTCTCACCCTATTCCGTCGGCAGAATTGGGGATTGTATAGTTTTTGGAATGCACTTGATAGGAATCGTATAGTCTTTTTAATGAAAGGAATACATCTTTTGATGAAATGAATTTAAAAGAATGGAGACTGTTAGGTTCCTTTTTGCCATTAGTATCCTTGCATCTCAAGCATCCAAGCATCTAGAAGATCACTTGGAAGCTACGTCAAAGCTTCAAGTTGATGTATTAGGGGATTGCCGTGATATTGAAAAATAAAGATCACTTGCATCTCCAAAAATATTGAAGGATACTTCAAGCTCATTGCATCTCAAGCATCCAAGAATATTGAAGATCACATGGAAGCTTCAAGATTATGGCCTCCCTATCATATTCTGCTGCAAAATAGGGGGAGAGGCAACACTATATCACTTGGAGGAGTCCTACATCACATCTGGCTAGTGCATCTGATAATGTCCAACCGGGCTTCAAGTTGATGGCTTCCTTTCCCTATTCCACCAGCAGAAGAGGGGAGAGGCAACCTCGAGGCAACACCATTTTAGTGTTCTTTCTTCCTTCACAACACTTTCTTATGAATGTGCCCTCTCTACTATGCAAACACTATGCATCCTTGATGCCCTCCCTACCCCATTTCGCTAGCAGAATAGGGGGAAAGACTTCATTATGATATGAGAGAGACCTTGTATCTCTAACATCCAAGCATGTTGAAGATCACTTGGATGGTCATTCTTGGTGTATCAGCCACATGGATATGTGCAAGTATATTCTTTTGTAGACATTTGCACCTAGATGTAGACTATTGTAACTTCCCATTGCTTCAAATGCTCCAACTGTAAACTCTTTACTTTCATAATTCTCTAGTTGCTATGTCAATAGTTAATCCTTACTTTACTCCAATCAATATATACAAGTTGTCATTTTGGATATTAGAGATTTGAATTTGTGGGGGGAATGGGACAGAGGTCCTAGCTCCTACTCAAAGTACAATAAAAAATGAATGATGGCTGAGATGGGGCTGAGATCTAATATCCAATTTTCTTTTGTGTATGCTAGAAGCCGTGACTAGGTCATGAAAGAGAAAATCTCCTATAGGTGGATAGGCTAGTGGTAAGAAGAAAAAGACTGCAAAAAAAAAAGAGCAAGCACCAACAACACCATCCCCCACATCTGCTGACACACAAGCCAAATCTCCAAATGTAGAGGAGGTTGAAGAGAGATCGGTGGAGAAAGAGTCTGCTAGCAAGAAGGACAGTGGAAAGGCTAAGGGTGATACATAAGGTGATGAATTTGTCCCTGAATCAATGGATAGTAATGTTAGAAGTGATTTTCTTGAGTCCATAACTGTCAATAGAGGAATGGTACCTCCCCGTATCCCTTTGTGCAGATTACTTATCAACCCTAAGGTGAGACAACTTAGGAATGATCTCTCCATTCTCAAGAGAGCATTTGAGATGGAGGGATATGTCCCCACAAAGGGGTCCTTTATTATTTTAGTTGGGATGTCTGATGGGACAACCAAAGAGGTGGATGATGAGATAAGAGCTTCATGGTATAAGCATTGGCATGCTATGAATGATGAGTTTGAGCATGAGCTTCAACAAACTCCTGCATGGAAATTCCTATCCTGCAAGATGTTATATGTGTGGGAGGGAAACCATCGAACTGCCTCATGGATGGAGAGCATTGGGGAGGTCTTTGTTAATAACAAGGCAAGGCATATCAGGATTCATGCACGTATTATAGCTCCAGAGCCTGACAATAAGTTGAGGTTGATTGCAGCTTTAGAAAGGTTTAACTTGTGAGTATCATCTTTCTTTCTTCCACTAGTTGTTTCAAGAACATATTTCTAATTTCAACTAAGTTAATGCTAAAACAAATTCCATTGTCCAGATTGAATGAGGAGGCAATTGTCAGAACACATCTTAAAGATTACTTGTATCATACAAGTACACTTGTTAGTTGTGATGCACAAGTATTTCTAGAGGATTTCAAGGAAGAAGAAAAGAAAAATATTGAGGTTGTACGGCAAAAGGAGATTGGTCAAGCAAGAAGGGTTTGGTATCCCCTCACATAGGCTATTCTTGGTCGCATGGTTTACGCTGTGAGTTCTTAAACTTTCTACCTCATGCTTTCTTTCCTTCTGCTTTTGTATATAGTTTGAATTATAGCTTTGCTGCATACTTGCTTTTGTAGGGCAAGTGGAAATCTGATTTTGAAGCAGCTTGTAAGAAGCCACCTCCTAGAATGAATAAAGATGAAAGAGTTGTTAAAATAGTTGGGATTAAAAGAACAGTCACTCAAACATACAGGAGAAAGGTGCACAGGGTGAGTTTGTGCATTTCCCTTTGTCTAGTATTGATATGCATTGCTTTCAAATGTCATGCTGAATTTCTTTTGTGTGGTTTTCACAAATTTTGTCAATAATAAATCCTACACATGGCAAAGATTGGTTTCACAAATTATGGTCCTTGCCATATGAAGACACAACCGCTAAAATTACACTAGACAAGTTGTATCAAGTGGCCATTGCTTCTTGCAGCAAGGCTAGGAAACTTTCATTATTATCTTTACTTGGGTCTGATTTGAATTTGAAGAATAGTTATGGAATGCCAACAAGTGACCATGCCTTCATTGGGTGGCTTGCAAAGGAAGTTTTTATGGACCAGGTTCTTGAAGAGTGTCATAGGTTGTTGTCACAGGTTCAGGCTTCCTTTGTTGGTGTTTCTCCTTTGGAGTTGCTAGAGCATCCTACACTATGCGAATATTTTGAGGATATTGTGGCAAGACATCGGAGTGATTTGTATGAGCCTTTTGCATCCTTCATGTCTGTGGCTACCATGCCTGCAAAATAGGTTGACCTTGTGAATGCAAGCAGAAGAGTTGTTTTTAGGTAAGCATTCATCTTTCATTGCCTAATTCTTGAATTTCTATTTCATATTATTCTATGCTTTCAATTGCTTGGGTTTTGAGTAGGTTTATTCTTCATTTGCTAGAAACAAAAAAGATACAGACCATTCCATCTATTTGCAAGGCATGGACAGTGCTCAATCCTCCTACCTATTACATGTACATACATAAAGTCTTTCGTGAGGACATAACTGCAAAAGGAACTATAAGGTTTTCAGAGTGGGAGAGAAAGCATTGTCCATGTTGGATAGAGATGAGTAGTGGAAAGTGTGTGGAGGAGGAGGCATTAATGCTAGAGAGGTATACTTTTCATGTTTGTTATTTATGTGCCTCTTGTTCTTAACTAGTTTTTTGTGATTGACTTGCTCCATGGGTTTCTTGATAAGGCATTCAAAAGGTCAATGTAAATCTGATTCTGGAAGGTCAATGTAAATCTGATTCTGGATCCTCTGGAGACATGACCGAGGAGCAACGTAAAAATCTTGAGGAGCAACAAAAGATGTTGGTGGATAAACAAAAGGAAAATATAGGGAATCCTGATCTTGCAAAACTAGGGAGAAGGAAGAATACCGACTTGGATGGAGATGGTAAGCTGAAATATCTTTGTTGAAGTTTTCCAACTTCTTTTAGTCTAGTATTGTCATTTGATATGCATTATGTTTGTAGATACTCTGGAAGTTCATGACTCTGGGATAGTGAGAAAGCCTTTCTCCATTGAATTTATTTGGGTTCCATTGTCTTTTTTGCCACGTTGGAAACATCCCCTCATACCTAGGAGTTGGGTAAAGGTATGGGAGATTGACTATATCAAATTGGGCAAAGAGATAGTGCAATCATAGCTTGCAAATGGATATCAAGAATTATCCGATTTTTTTGCACTTCTACACCAACAAGGGAAGAAACGAAACTCTAAACAATGCACATGGAGTGTGGATTGTTGCATTGTGGATCTTCCCACAGGGTATGCTACAGGTGGTGAAGGAGAGGTTCCACCTTGGAATGTTATCTCAAAAGATCATATCTCCTCTTCCTTGGCCATTGCTGTAGCTGTGATGGATGACAATGGGTGGACTTTGGTTTTCTGTTCTCCATCTACTCTGCCTACTGTGGAGCACTATGCAATAAGATTAAAAATGGAGGTGGCTTGCAAGTAAATTTATTTGTGTTGAACACTTCATGAAGTCTTGCGGGTTATAGGTTAGGGTCTGATTCTAGTACATATTGTTTTGTTTCAAGCAGATGGATAGTACAAAGCATGGAACCTCAAGGCATTTCAGACACACTTGGGATTGGTGTGAAGGTGAGTCTTCAGATGTATGTTTGCTTCTACTTCTGTATCATAAATCACATAGAAATTGACTCATGCTTTTTTGAATAGTCTTATGTTTTCCATGCTATGGCTATGAGGAGGATAGGACAAAGACCCACATTTAACATGCAATCAACAAAGGGTGTGGCCTCCATGATGAGGATGAGTTTAGATGGTAACTTGCTTCCACATTACTTGCCTTCATTCCATCGTTCCAAAAGAGTTGGCAAGGGAGGTGCATGGCATGGATCTCTTGAGAAGAGTCATGCATTCATACTTATGTTCTTGAAGATGTTGTGTCCTCCAAATGGTTCCATTCTTGAGATGGAGCAGGGACAGGACCAGGATTGAGGGCTGCACTCCACTCTGGTCGCCCTTGCTTGGAAATAGACAATGACCCAGAGATATGTATTGGACTACTTCCAGGAGTGGTGGATGCTATTTATGCAGGTGTGGGATTGTCTACACAGCAGCATATGCTCATGGACATCGATGCTGAGGAGGAAGAAATCAATGTTACGGTACCATTGGACTAGTGAGTAAAAAATGTTGTTCTTTAGTTTGAATTAATACCTTTCATTTATGCATGTAAGGGAGTTTTAGAGTTTCATTTTGAAGTGAATTGCCAACTTACGTAGAGAGTATGGTCATGCATATGGAAAGGAACGACAAATCATATAAATATGAGTTGAGGGAGAAGAGGAGATGACATACTTTATTTGTGGATGATTCCGCCGATGAGAATTAGTTTATGGTTCTACTTTATGGTCTACTAGACATTGGTGCTATCTCACATACACAATATTTATTTTTGGCTATCTGAAATTTTGTGACATTATGTGTATGAGACAATAGTTTGGAAAACTTTTTTTGGGTGCACTCTAGTTTATTAATGCGCAAGTAAAATCTACATTGGAGGTACAGATTGTTTTTGCTTTTGGAAACAATCTTGAGCTTCTATTTTGTTGGTTGGCATTATTTAATGTAAGATTCTATGATGTGCATTCCTTTTTCTTCATACGTCGTCACTCTTACTTGTTATATTACCTGCATCTGGTAAACTTGTTGCATGTGGTTTGTAAAATATCACTTGGCAGCTTACATATAGATGAGCAAGCTGAAGTGGACACGTAGATTTATTGGTCGGATTGGTTCATTGAAATTCAAATTTTAAATTACGCTTGTGGGTTATAATTTTTAGTGTGGAATCTTGGATTCATGATCTGGATTTAATGTTTTTTCAATTAGGAATATACTGGGCAAAACTTCCACGTTTGGTAAAAGTTTTGTGCGATATGTTCAAACCTTGTTCATGGATGGAATCACATACATGAGTGGCCAACTTAGTTGAAGAGTCTACTTTGGGTCTGAGGAGAAGGCACCACTAAAACATGATATTAGTTGACATACTAGTGCATCATCAGTAAACCAATGATATTTGAATGATTCATGGATATTTATATTACTGGTCCTTGTTGCACACACTAACCTTGCGTCATTATATTATACAGGATGAGGAGAGCAGCAAGGGAGCACGTGCACCACCACCACAGTTCGAGCAAGATGACCTTAAGGATGATCCTCTAGAGGAAGACGAGAATATGGCAGACATGATGGATTCTTTTTGTGGAGGCACCATAGGAGATGGGGGTGAGATGTCTGAGCATGAGACCGTGATGCGAGATTTGGCATCAACAGTGTTGTATGATGGTGCGAGGATGTCAAAACTACGAGCTTGCCTCTCAATCTTGAGTTTGCAAGCAAAGTATGGATGGTCACACACAAGTATCTCAACCTTGATGAGGTTTGGAGCCTGGATCTTAGTATCTCATTCCTAATTGTTTTAATTAATTAGTATCTCATTCACAAAGTCTCTTGGATATGCAAATCGTAATAGGTTCCTGCAGAAGATGTTGCATGTCCCAAATACCATGCCCAATTCCAGAGACGAAGCAAAGAAGATGTTGATGATGGTTGGGATGGATTATGACATCATTCACGCTTGTCCTAATGATTGTATTTTGTTTCATCACACGAGTATGGTGATTTTGTTAATTGCCTGGGTTCTGGAGCACAGTGCTACGGATAGGAGTACTTGCTGGGGGAGGCGACCCCAGTGAAGTTCTTGAGACATTTTTCCATGATCCCCAAAATATAGCACATGTTCAGATGAAAGTCCAGAGAAAGTCCATTGTGCAACAATTGATGATGTGGCATGCTACACACCGGTCCATCGATGACACTTTAAGGATCCTAGTAGATTATGTTGCTTAGAAGCACATAGACAACATGTGGCTAGACTTTGCGAGGGAGCCATGCAATTTAGATCTCGGGCTCGCAATGCATGGTGTGAACCCATTCAGGTTAATCTCCACATCTTGGTCAACATGCCCATAGTCTTGGTGAACTACAATATCCTGCCATGGCTAATAATAAAGAAGGGACACCTCATGCTTGCCCTACTTGTGTTGGGGAAGTACAAGTCCAAAAATAAGGATGTGTACATGGCTCCCTTGATCAAGGAGCTGCAAACCCTATGGAGGGGCATACATGTCTAACAAATTTCTAGAGCCCCAAGGTGGGCCACAGACATGTGCATCAGAGGAATTTTGATATGGACCATGCATGGCTATCCAAGATTTGGGGAGTGCATAGGTATGTGCTTTTGCATGCTTGTTGATACCTTTATGATTTTATTGTGTTGTGATCTATGCATGTCTAATGACCTCTGTGTCCATGCATATATGTAGGACTTAAAACACAAGGGTACCATACTTGTCCTATTTGTGGCCCTAGCATGAATGCACGACACTCCAAACATGTGAGGAAGATGGTTTATGAAGGTCATGCTCAATATCTTCTACTTGATCATCCTTCACGTGAAGGTCAACTTGATCCACCACCAGTTTGTAGGAAGGAAAGTAACTGGATTTGGGATTGGAGAGCTAATAGTGAGGAGCCTCCTCCTGGTATGGACCAGCTGTCTATCTTTCACGACCTACCATAATGGGGCAAGTTATGAATCAATCATCTCTTTAATCCCATGCATATCTTTAAGAATGTGGGGGCTTCTATTTGGGCACACTTGGTTAGTGACAAAGACACAAGGGGAGTGCGAAAAGACTTGCACAAAATGGGTAGGATGCCTCACTTGTGGCCCCAAGAGCATGTACGTAGAACTCAAGAGCATGGTTCTACAACTTAGGAGGGTGGTTCAAAAACCCAAGAGCATCCTCCATGAATTGTTCTCCCAAAGGCACCATGGATCCTTTCCAAGGTAGAGGAGGCAACGGTTAAGGTAGATATTTCATCTTTTCGGATACCCATGGGACTGATAGTGGACGCGAGAGAGGGAGAGCTCAGAGAGGAGTGCACATAATATAGATACCTGTACACTAAGTGTATTGACAATGAACATGAAGATATACATGTGAACCTCTTATGGTTAGGGTTAGGGTTTGCCCCTATGCCCTATGTGGATAGTGCAATTTACACTATCTTTAAGACCCCCTCTTAAATTGCACTAGCTAAGTAGAGGGTGCATGAGCATCCAAAACTTTAAAGAAAACTGAAAGAAATCAGAGCAGTATGTGCATATGTGGGCACAGTGACTACGTAGTGGAAGCATGTACAATGAGTGCAACTTATGATCCTGTACATAATGTGGATTTCCCCTTCTTAAGTTATGGGTCATCCTTCGCCTTTGGGAATGAAACCCAGAAGATAGGCCGAAAGGAAGAGGAAGGAAATATGCAGTAAGTCAAGTCCACCTAGATCAAAGACTGGTCTATCAAAAGATGACTTCATGGATGAGTGCATGTATGGCTGCATGATTGAACATGTCATGAGTCGCCATGGACTGTGCAACTGCTCTGAAGAAGAGGCATCTGGATGTCAGGCTAGTCGATGTATGGTGATGTAATACAGTAGGTTGTGACATATGAGAGTGTGACCAACCCAAAAGAACTAGTAGCAATAGCGGAGGTACATATGCTGCAGTAGAATAATCTCCATCGAATGATGCGGGATCGAAGACCACATAATCGATGTGGACAGAGTGATCCAGGCCTGGGTTGAAAATATGGGGCCGAAGGTGTAGGTATGATATGCTACTTTGCTGAATAAGAGGCCCATACAAATGACAAGGTATGGCAACCTATCAAACCTGTATGCTCAACTGTCATGAGCTGAAGGTCATCTGTTGTGTGTGCATGGCTAAACATCCATCGGCATGGGATATAGCATGTGTCATAGGCTCATCAAGAAGGAGCTGGCAGTATAAAGGCCTAGAAGCTTGAAATACATCTATGAAAACATAAGAAGTCCCTGAGGCATACACGGTGCCGAATGCTGATGAAGGGACCAATCTGAAGCCATGGATCCAACCACTAATCTGCATCAAGTATGGAATGTATACGACAACCATAAGTGCATACTGAAACACCGAGTCTCCCCAGGTTGCGCTATGGGTGAACCTGATGATGTCTACTACATTGGGTCAGGACCAAACTGATGCATAGGTATTCTCGTGCTGAGGTATGATCTGCTGATCGGAGATGGTGATGACTGGATCCAAGGGTGGTGCAATGCAGCATAACTGAGCCGATGCTGGAATGTCCTGTGGATTGAACAGTTGATCTATATTGCTCATGGAAACTGTGTCCAAGGAGATGATGTGCCCCGTATCAGAGGTGAAGGCATCAGTGTTGGTTGCTGGAATGGAATCATCTGAAGAGCTGGATGCGCTATGGCATAAATCTCTGCATGCGGTAGAAGATCTCGTACTAAGGACTTTCCTGTTGTAAGACTGCATGATCAATGGTGAACTCCTGCTGAGTATCTCCATCTGTGGCAAAGGATGGAGTCGGATCCATGCATGAAGGTGATGGATGTGCATCACAAGAATCAGTTTGAGTTGATGTCAATGGGATTGCCTCATACTGAGGGCTCATCGTCAAATTTGCCTCATGCTAAGGGCTGACCGAGAAGTGTGCCTCATGTTGAGAGCTTACCGACAAGTGTGCATGATTAGAAATTGTCGGCTGAACAATGCTAACATCTAAAGCATCTGTATTTGATCTTTCAAGGCCAATGAGGCTCGAGTCGGCATCATATGTCGGCATCATACACTGGAACATACCCTATGGCAATGAATGGTCGAAGTAGGTTCTCTTTCCACTCATGGATCTCATCCAGAGTCATGACTGCTGTATCATCAACTACGTGAAACAGATAACTCCATGATGGAGGCAGTCTGGTGCTCTGTGCAAGAGGCTTACCCGTGTATCAATGAGAGTGTCTGTACCCATGAGAACACTCTCTGTGAGCTACCACTGGGGAACTTACGCTAAAAGGTCAAAACCAAGTCATGTGAGAACTATGTATGCCAAGGATCAAGCCTGTAGTAAAATGATGACAAGTGCATGTTGGGATAGCCAAGAGGCTATAGAAGCCTGATGTGTATGTGTGCAGGAACCAATGCCAAAAAATAGTCAATGAAAATGACTGTACATGGGTGGCATATGTGCATGCAAGAAGAATGCACAATCTTGAATCCGAGGAAGATCACTCTACCAAGTGTCACACTGAGGTGCTGAAGTGCCAAATGCCAAGAGAACTGAACTGGTGTCAATGTGTGAATGTGTATACCGATGGTAGGTCCGATGGGACTAACGCCGGTGGGAACTAATCAGGTAATGTGGCAATGGTTAACTTGGCTTGGTGGAGTTGGATCTCCTCTAGGGCGGTGCTAGTCTACAACTAGACTACAAGTCTAATCACAAAATGCAGCAAATGAATTTTATATGTATTCATTTAATGTGCTGGGTGCTGCAACGGATCAGGAGGTGGTTCTGATGATGAGGTTTTGATGATGCTGTCCTGTGGAAATGTTAGATGGAAGATATAAGATGCTCAATGTGTAGAGCGCAAGCTGGCGAGCACTTTTTCTTTTTAGATCACCTCCAAATTCCCCTTGGATCAAAAGTTATGGCTCCCGAAAGGATGGCCAAATTTTGATCCAAGGAGGGGGTCCAAATTGATGATGTGGTTGTGGAGGTCACATACAGTGTGCTTGTGTGGCACTGTGCTTAGAAGGCACATGGTGACATGGCATGATGACAAGACACTACATGCCACATGCAAAATACAAAGTGTGCCTGTGAGGCACTGTGCTGAGGTGGCACTACTGACCGGGCAGCTGAGGTGTTCCCTACTAATGTGGCAGGCTGACATGTCACTGCTGACGTGGTAGATGATGATGTGGCTTGTGGATGAAAGTCTGCTGACATGGACAAACCATAGGTCAACTGATGTGGCATATAGTGCTGATGTGGCAGTATATTAACCAACCCTTTTAACACATGGTTAATTGAACCGTTTTTGTCAACACTGCATTCCTTGTGTACACTCTAGTCAACTCTGAATGCATCTGCACGATCTTTGCCTTGGTCTGGTCATCTGGTTGTTGCCTACATGACCTGCCAGTGTTAGCTCTAGCCCATCTGCCGAATTCTACCACGTTACTGAAAACCCTAATAAATACCATCACTCAGAGTAAAAACCCCCTTCCTCTAGCCCTTGATGGGCAGGAAAGTGCTCCGGTCGCACTTTCCCGGTCGGGAAGCCGCTGAAAAAGCGGCTGGTGACGTTCCATCTGCTTGTCGCATTCCCACAGCTTCCCTCCAAGGAAAGTGCTGACAGAGCAATGTCCTCCAACCTTAAAGCTGATAGCTATCGAGTGCTGGATTGCAAGACTCCCATTCTTGAATATACTTTGCCGTGTGGGGAAAGCTCCATAACTATAATCTATCAATAAAGCTGAGCTATAGACTGTTACATCGCCCACCACTCATTGCTGATACTTCCCCATGTACAGATAGCTACAAAACCATAATCTATCGCAAAAGCTGGAGAAACAATTGGTTCTCGCATCTCACCACGCATGCGGATCCATTCCTTATACTTGGCAAGAAAAATATGAAAACCGGAAGTCAATAAAGTTTCATCTCAGTCCTCAAACTCTGACATATTCCAAGCTCGCTTCACAGTGTGGATGATCTCTCACAGTACGCGAATAATTTTTGAGCATGAAACCACTGCAAGTCGATTTGTTTTCCTGATGCCACTGAAACCCATGTCCCTTGTATATATATTTCTAGCCTCTAGGGTGTATAATTGTTGCGATAGGCAGTACGCAGACGGACGTCAGTGCGTCGACGCACTTTTTGCGCATCAATTTTGTCGCATTACCTAGTACGCCTGGAATTCAGCTTGCCCATTTGAATCTATGGGCGCGGCGCGCCCCATGATGCCGTGTTACATCTCTTGGAAACCGGTTGGCAGGATGAAGAAGAAACTGCAGTCTGCAATGTATGAATAGGTTGCCGGACATCGTCAGTTTTAAGTATAGACGGAAGTTAGAAGGGTGTTGCCGGGTGCGAGACACGGAGACAAATATGTGTAGGCCTGTAGGGGGATGGGCGGTGGACGTGAGACGAAGATAACTACAAGCTTGGACTAAACAATAATTACTTGCTTGGAGGTCGGAACACTTATGTCCCGCACCATCAGGATGACGACTTCCATTTGATGATAGAGTTTGTGAAAGGTGATTCGAAGATGTTAAAGAAGGAGATGCAATCCGAGCATCACGTACTGAAACGTTGCATCTAGTACACGGGATCCTTGGTGCAAGTGGATTTGGTCTTCCCTAAGCAGAGGCCAGCCACCATCGTTTTCTCCGATGGATAGCTGTCAAGCTGTGTGTCGTATTCCTCGGTTCTGATAATTTTACTTGCATACCGTATACGTTTCATTGGCTTCATGTTGGAAATTAGAACTGATTTGGACTTCTTGAAAAGGACATCGACCTTTAGTTCAAATCTCAGCTACAGGAAGCTGCTAGCACTGAATATCACGTAAACTTACTGTTCCGCGAGAGACTCCGATATAAGGATCTGCTTTTTGCTCATCATTCGAAGGAAATATAGATTGTGGAATACAGTCGTCAAAGCTATTCTGGAGATATCAAAGCTTTGCCAGTAATTTGTACAGGTTGCATCACTAATAGGAGTCATGGAGGTACGCCGTTCTTCTGATTTCAGGCTCATATTATGTACTTTCTGCAGTAAGTTTAGAGGAAGAAGTAGAGCACTTCTGTAATGCACCCCTGGTCTCCCTCCAACCGAGAAAGCTGCTTACTATCATCGTTATGATAATTGTCAAAAGCACTTGGCCCTTCTCACCAGGTTGTAGAACTTCGCGTGCGGTTGGATTGTAACGGGTGCGAGCGTAAAGTGCGCAACGCCCTCTCCAAAGTGAAAGGTATAATGATTAATGAGCTATGTTTACAGACGTTCTTAAAATTCTAATGAGTAAGATGTACTTATAATTTGCATGAAACGAATTTTTGCGACGGTGAGACTCTAATCTAGTGTAGTGGAAGCAGGTGTGGAGTCAGTGGATGTCAATCTGAAGCAAGGCAAGGTGACCGTAACTGGATTCGTTGATAGGAAGAAAGTATTAAAGGCTGTGAGACGTACTGGCAAGAGCGCTGAGCTGATCATGCCAGCGTCCATATCCGGCTATAACCCATACTTGAAGGAGTCCGAAAAATTTGCCAAGACTTACAATTACAAGAAACATGGCTACAACGTCATGGAGGGCTACACGAACCCAGCATCAATCATTCCCAAAACTGGCCTAGCCGTGATGTTCAGCGATGACAACCCGAATTCCTGCTCCATAATGTGAATCAGGACAGCTTCTATCATTAAATAGTACTGTGTTCTTGAGCGATTGTCTCTAAAGATGGAACGAGATTATATGCCGCTGCCGCCCTAAATCGTCCACGATATCTTATCGGACATCTTGCATGCGATGATTCTGTCATCGGCTGTTTACACTGACTGCCGTCAGCTCCCCACTAGGATCATACCGTACACGTATGTAGTTCTAAACAGTTACAATCTGTAATTATTTGTGAATCGCTCACTTTTCCTCTCAATTTTATGTAAAGCAGTTCGTTTGAATTTTACCTTTCAATCCGACACAAGATGCTAGCGATGATTCTATTGCGCTACCCACTTCATTAATCCTGCAGCTAGACTGGATTTTATCTACGAAGACGTTCTATCCAAATTTAACTTCCGCCCTTGAGTCGCACCCAAAGGCAGCTTGTGCGTGGCCAGAGAAATTGCCAGAGATAGCCCTTGGTGATTATTCATTAGTTTGCATCGACATACCTGACAGCTTCACGTCTGATTGCTTGACGTGTGCTTGGGCGCGGCCTGAGCAGGGGGTGGTGTCAAGGGTCAAATCAGATTGCTAGGAATTACTCCACGGCCCTTTCGTAGTCATGCCCATTGCCCACCGCCCCGTTTGAACCTGCCTGTAGGAGCTACAAAATGCCCTTCAAATTTCAAGGGAAACATTAAAAAGATATGACGGCAAAAACATTATAGCCCTACTGTTAATGAAGTTTTTAAAATAAAAGGAAGAGTACATGGATAGCAAAAGACTAACCTGAATAAATATGTGAAGTCATCGAAAACACTCACTACCTCCCTAGTTAGTTAGCAGGGCCAAAAAAAAAGGGCTTCAAGAATAAAGATGGTACCACAAGAGCTACCTTCCCCTATAGCCTCATGGATAGCAAAAGACTAACCTAAATAAATATGTGAAGTCATCGAAAACACTCTGTACCTCCTTAAGAAAGTCAACTTGACCAAGTGCAAATGAAAAACAAAAGACTTTTGGACTAAAAAACCAAACACTACTCCCTAGTTCGTTAGCAGGGCCAAAAAAAAGGGCTTCAAGAATAAAGATGGTACCACAAGAGCTACCTTCCCCTATAGCCTAGAGCCACTCAAAGGGGTCTTTAACATGTGGGGTTAAAGGCCCTTGTGCCTGACGAACCCCGGTTATGTACAAAACTACACACATACTCATATATATATATATGAAAGACATAGAAGACAAAGGTAACTTTGCAGCCACCACATCCGGGTCTATATGACAGACATAGAAGACAAAGGTAACTTTGCACCCACCACATCCAAGTCTCTCTCTCTCTCTCTCTCTCTCTCTCTCTCTCTCTGTGGTAACATTGTCTCTCTCGTTCTCACAACAAGACAAAGCGCCCACAGACGCGCACACAGACGCATTTACTGAACTTACAAAAAAACTTACGGGCGCGTTTATTTGTGTGTCTATTTGCATGTCTAGAGACCCGCATCTAACAGCGCGTCTATATAGCAGACAGACGCGCGTATAGATGCGCATTTAGATGCCTAAATAGATGCTCTGCTAAAAAATTTAAAAAACAGATAGACGCATCGTTAAACACGTGTATAGACACATTTATAAACGGTCTTATAGATGCTTTTATAGATGCGCAAATAGACGCTCCCCGAACAGATAGACACGTATATAGACGCATTTATAGATGCACCGATAGACGAGCTACATAATATATTTTTTTTAATTTACAGAATGCTGTGTATGTTGTGTATGCTATATAGTTACAAGAATCACATTTCCACATTATGTAATTCAATTCTTATAGCCAACTGCATTTTAATTACAATTCCAAATAAAACATTACAACTCCAAAATGCAATAAAATTGAAAGCTCAAAAAGTGCTTGTATGTACATATAGCATGAAGCTAAGCCACGTCATGTGGCTTCAAGTACAAAAAATAAGAGGAGTGTATATACAAGAGGCAAGAAGCCAAGCCAATGGCCTTAAGTATAGAAAAGAGTAGCTAGCACTACTTCTACGACTAATCTATGTTCTCCACATCCTCGCTTCCTTCCACGCTCCCTTCTGCGCTCCCTTCTCTACCTCCTTCCTCGTCTTCTTGTGCAGGGACCTGTAAACAAGGGACAACATATATCAATGTATGAAAAATCAAATCTTTACTTATAATATTGACATTATTTAATTACTTTCAAATACCTCGGGGGCCGCTCCAATAGCCCGGATATACTACTCCTCAGTAATCAACCTGTCATGATAGAAGTGCTTCCATGTATCTCCTCTGCGATGGTAGCGATGGTAGGCTGTCTCGACAGGAGTAGGGTATCTGCCCACGATCTCAAGCTACAAGACGACACAATTTGCGGAGGGGTTAGTACAAAGAAACAACCTCCTAATAAACTACATAAGCAAGATAATTTGAGATCGATACTTACAAATTGGGCCTCCCATGATTCAACACCCCCTGCTCCAAAATGCACACTTCCATATTGCTCCATCTGGATCCTTCATGCCTCCACATGCTGCAGACTGGGGTCCTCCCTCGCCGACTTCATTGCTTTCTTCCACTCATGCTTGTGAGCGGTGTGGGGGTTGACCTCCCTCGAGTCTGCCAAGCTCCGCTAGTGCCTGCCTCTTAAGCGAAGATCTCTTATTGCCAAGTATCGTAACAATCTTTGACTTGGCCCATTTATCTATGAACTGACGATTAGGGGGGTTAGGATACCTAGAGCGAACAACAGCGAGGGTCTCATCAGCCAACCTCTTTGGATGGTCTTTGTAGTGGATAAAGCAATCTCTATAATTGTTAGCAATTACAGAGCGCATGAAGGCCATGATGTCCTTTCCCCGTGCATCCATCAAGATGCCTCCTGTCTAAGTGATGTCATAGAAGATCGTACCATCACCCGGAGGCACATCCAAATCATCTGAATCATCATCGTCCCCACCACCACCCCTCCCAAAGCACTGTGCCATGCATCCCCTACCACTCTCCCTGCTACTATGCCTACTACCGTGTCATGTCGAGCTAGTATGCTAGCCACTCGTAGGTGGAGACTACACGAGACTACGTGGACCACTTGTAGCTGGAGAACCGAGTCTCGACTGCACAGGAGTATGTCGATGGCTCTGCGAGACAGAAGGACCTCCTGACGGCATGGGGGAAGGGGCATAAGACGACATGGGGAAAGGGGCATAAGACGGCATGGGGGAAGGGACATAAGATGGCATGGGAGAAGGGCCTTGGCTGTGTAGCCGGCTGGGCTATGCTGACTCTGCTGGGGTAATCTCAGCTGGTGTGGGGTGGTTTGGAGTCTATAGTGCCGACTCCTGGGGGGTGTTTAGAGTACCCGTCATATACCCGTATAACTCCGCATGACTGGGAGGTGCCCTAAAAGGTTATATAAGTCCCTCAAAATAGACTCCCAGAGATCAGGTGAGCCCGAAGAGCTTCTTGGCCACATGATGAACTAGAAAAAAGAAAAAAAGACGATTACTGATGAGCTGAGAAGAAAGGGGAGGGGAAGAAAAGATTACTGTCGGAGCACGTCTATAGAGGCGTCTATTTTCCCATATAACAGTGCATCTATAGACACGGATGTCTATGTCTACAAACAGTCTAGATGCACCTGTAGACGCAGTTTTAGACGCACTCTGAGATGCATCTATAGATGCGCTCCGACAGACGGACTATTATAAAAAGTAGAAAAGGACATGCGCTCGACACAAAAACGTAACACTGATACCGAATTCATTCGTTTCTTGGATACGACAAAGGACAAATCTAAAGAGAGCAACTTCCAAAAAAGATCAACCGTAATATCCAAGGTATGGAAGCTTCTTCTCCTTCTTCAAAGTTGCTTCTCTTCCTTGTTCACCCTCTTCTCCTGTAAGCTTGGAAGTAAGTGTGGGTGCCTTCCTCTTAAGTGTAAGCTTGGAAGTAAGTGTGGGTGCCTTCCTCTTATGCATCGAAACTGTAGATCTGTTAATAGCAAAGCAAGCCAACCGCACGAAGTATAAGTAATGTGAAGAAAAGCAAAGCGAGCACGCTAAAAGTATATTTGAAAACTGCGTCTATAAGTGCATTTAATAGCGCATCTAAATAGGCGTGTAATTACGTGTCTACATACATAGAGTAGATGCGGTTTTAGATGCGTCTTAGAACAGACAGACACATTTTTAGACGTGTCTTTAGACGCACTACAGAGTTTTAAAATTAAATATTTGAAGAAAAGCAAATTTTTTTGGGTTGTTTGTTTGTAGGATGTCTTCATCTTCAACAAGTAGCTCTAGTGAGGATGAATCCCTCCGTATCCACCATCGCGAAATGTGGTTGGAGTAAGAAATCAAATGTATGTGTGATCGACGTCGAGGAAACATGTATCCTACACACAGGATTACACTCAATCACATCTCAAAGTATGCAGAATGGGATGCGACCATAAACATGGTAAGTGTTAAAGAGTTAAGGTTGATTGAGATACCTATGGGTGTTCATATGTTAGAGTTATGATCCCGTTTTAATTTGATACATGATGCAGTGCCACACCCGCATATGTTGCCCTATGCTCGTTGTGAGGAGGCAAAGCATCGGCGATATGAGGTGGAATCTTCAGGAGGGACTGTTACGGATGCATGGAGTGATGGTGATAGTAGCCCTCCGCCATTACCTCATGAAGCCGTGGAGGAGGAGGTGTTTGATGATATGGTGCGGGATTTATATGTCCATCAATCCGAAGGGAGGGATGATAGCATGGAGCAGGACGATGTTTTTACCACAGTATCAACTCCACTGTTTGAGGGGTGTACTTTCTCTGTTCTACGTGCCTCCCTTGAGTTACTAAACTTGCAAACCATCTATGGATGAAGCAATGCAAGTTTGAATGCATTACTCAAGTAAGCTTTAAAGTCTATTTTGCAAACATGGTGAATTATGCTAGTGGGTCAATTACTCGAATGCTTTTCCTCATTTATGGTCTTCACGTGCAGGCTATTGTGTAAAATGCTTCCAAGGGAAAATAAATTACCGACCTCAAGAGATATGGCAAGGCAACATGTGACCTCTCTTGGAGGATTAGATTACAAGCGCATCCATGCATGCGTCAACGATTGCGTTTTGTTTTGTGAACTACATAAGGATGCAAGAGAGTGCCCTACTTGTGGAGAGGCAAGATATAGAGCAGATCTCAAAACTTTGGACGTGCCTCATAAGGTTCTGCGACATTTTCCCATAATCCCTCGCATCCAACATATGTTAATGTGCAAATCCATTGCAGAGCTCATGTCATGGCATTCCTCCCATCGATCAAGCAATGGCAAGTGGAGAACTCCCGCAAACTCTCCTGCGTGGAAGCATATTGAAGACACATGGCCAAGCTTCAAGGAAGAACCTAGGAGCTTGAGACTTGGATTGGGTATGGACGGTGTGAACCCATTTGGTCTCAAAAGCACCTCTTATAGTGTATGGCTAGTGATATTGGTGAATTATAATCTTCCACCCTCTATGGCTATTAAGAAAGGACATGTTATGCTATCCCTTCTAATTCCAGGGAAACATAAAGTCAAAAATACTGATGTTTATTTGGAGCCTTTGATTGACGAGCTAGAGATACTTTGGAGAGGTATCGAGGTGCATGATGTGAGCAGGCCTTCCTCGTCATGAGACTTCAACTACAAAGTAGTCTTGATGTGGATGATGCATGACTTCCCAGGCTATGGTGAGTGTTCAGGTAAGCATTGCACTTCTAATTATGAATAGGCAAAGGATGTGGCACCCTAAACCCACCTTCAACTCTTAATTGCATCTATTATTTAGGTGTCACTACATCGGGTTACCATGCATGTCCTCTTTGTGGCCCTTTGCTAGTTGCCTCATAGGCAGACGCATTGAATAAGGTCATCTATGAGAATCACCATCGATTTCTCCCACCTGATCATCCTAGATATGTTGCCCCTTGGAATGAAGTCCTTCCACAATCACTCACTGTGGGAGATTGGATGAGAATTTGGGACAGTTCCACGACTCCTCCACCACTTGGCATGAGCCGGTAAGGGTTTGTAACTATTGTGTGCTATATTGGCTAGAAATAAAGATTGCCCGCTAACACCAGCTTTTGTTTAGATACTCCATCTTTTATCGTTTACCATATTGGTCCCACCTCAAGATCAATCACCTGCTTGATCCCATGCATATCTTCAAGAATGTGGCATCTACCATTTGGGAGCATTTGAATGGGACACGAGATTCTATAGGCATAAGGAAGGATCTACGTACCACAGGGAGGATGCGTGAAGCTTGGCCACAAGAGAGACCAAATAGGCGTGTTTTTTTACCTCGTACACCGTGGAGGTTATCAAAGCTAGAGATGGTGGCGGTGAAGCACGCTATTACTACAATTCGTGCTCCCACTGGATGCATGAGGTGTTTGAAGGGAGCCTTTACAAAGAGCAAGAAAAGAGGTGTAGAGCAATTATATGGCTTGAAATCTCATGATTGGCACAAGATGCTCCGATAAGTATTTTATGTGCATAATATCTTTTTCCTTTCAAATTTATGAGTGAATAATTATAAGCAACTAATCAATCACCTCCTCGTGGGTTTAGTTCATAATACCTACTAGCATTTCTCGTAGTGCATCAAAGGATGTGAAAGATTGTATTTACAAGATGGACGAGCTTGTGAGGTACTTTACATGGTACAAAATATGATGCGTATCAATGCTCCATGCAAGGTGTTCATATTGCTAATATGGTGTACTTTTTCATTTCTAGGTATGTGAGCTCAAAGGAAATAGATCCCACCATGCTTAAGAATGCTCGAGTTATGTCAGTGGAGGTGGTTTGTTTAGTGGAGGAGACATTTCCATGTTCTATTCTCACAAGCCAACTACATCTTATAGTGCATTTGGTGGATGAGATTGCTATATGTGGTACTATACATGCACGATGGTTGTTCTTCCTCGAGCGCTTCATGAAGACCTTGAAGGGCTTCGTGAGACAAAATGCAGGACCCGAAGCTAGCATGGCCGAGGGTTGGTTGATACAAGAGTCACTTGTATATATTTCTGAGTTTCTTGTTGATGTGGATAGCTCTCTCCCATGACTATGGAGAGATGATGAAGACCTAAGGATGACCTCTATTGTGCCTCAAGGGAAAGGATGCAACAAAGTAATAGACATGGAGTTGCATAATAGTATCAATCTCTATTGCGTCCTTAATAGTGAAGTGATGAAAAGATGGGTGACAAGGTACGAGGATGCAAAGGCAAGAAGACAAGAAGAAAGGGCCCTCTTTTGTACACACCATGGATTTCGTGTGCCATACCCTTAGTATCTAAGAGCACTTCCAAAGGATATTCATGTGGATTGGCTACTTGATGAAATGGAGAAAGCAGAGAAAGACGAGAGGATGCATATCACAATGGAAGAATGGGAGTGTGCTAGGGGATGCATGAGCAAGGTCGGTATATAGAATGTTATGCATAAGTTAGGAGCTTTCAATAATTTAGATTGCTTATTTAATTGATTTTTTCTTGGTGTAGTGCACTATGTTCAATGCTATATGGTGTGAGGGCAAGCATTTTTTAGCACAACAGATTGATGATAAGAGAAACACACAAGATTGTGGCATCATTGCTAGCTTTGAGGGAGCCAATGGAGCCATGGATGATTACTGTGGCATAATCCAAGATATTATTAAGCTTGACTTTTGACGCTTCTTTATGTATGTTTTGGATGTAAAGTGGTTTAAGGACATGGTGGAAAGAGGCCCTAATCCAACAATCAAATGCCATGCAAGTGGCTTTGTAACTATTGACTCCAAAAAGTTTTGGCAAAGTAGGAAGGACACACTAGTACTATCACAACAATGTGAACAGGTACTATGCACACATATAAAAATACTCGCTTTTAAATATTTGATACCTTCAATGCAAGGAAACTAACATGATTGTATTTGTGTTTGAATTAGGTTGTCTATCAGCCAATGGTGGATGATAACAAATGGTGGCATGTCATACCTATTATGCCACGTTCCAAAGTGATGTATAGTACATTTACTAATATGGAGCATATGGAGGATGATCATGGCCATGGACGTGATGATGACCGTGATACAAGAGAGGAGGATGATCATGAGATAGGAGATATAGATATTGTGGCCATTACCCGTGAGGACGAGCCTACCATTGGTGATGCTGATTTCGATGAGCACATGAGTAGCACAAGTAGTAGTGGGTTGAATGTATTTGTAGATCTAAACACTTGTTTGGATTTTGAAGTATATAGTTTGGCAAGGTTGATCTCATTGAGGATGAGATTGAACCGTAGCCCATCATTGATATTGGCAAAACTATTTTACATATTGTCTCATTCTCCTCCTCACTTAATTCTTATATATGTGGGCTTGCAACAAAGCATTGATGTTTTTGTTAAAATAATGTGCTTTGGTAATCATGGGTAATGTTTGGAAAGCAGTGATGTATACCAAAATCTCACTTTCTGTATTCTCTGTTTTGCGTCTAAATATGCATCTAATTTTCAATGTAGATGCGCTAATACACGCGCAAATAGACGCATTGATAAACGCAGTGTTAGACGTGCCTATATTTTCTTAGTGTAGATGCGCAAATAGACATGTCAATACATGTGCAAATAAATGAGCTCTTAGACATGCTATTAGATGCGTCCGTAATTTCTCTATTCAAGCAACGCCTATAGATGCGCCCACTATTTTGCACATCTATCAAGCGTAGTTGCTTTGTGTTGTTGTGTCTCTGTTGCATAGCCTTCCCTGCAACTAGTATCATAGCTTTGGGGTTCTCTGTCTCCGTCCTGAGCATGGCGAAGAGATCACATGAGCTTTCCAATCAGGCAGTTGTGAGGTAACGAGCTAGGAGTAGCTTTTTAAGCGATGCTGATATCTAGGGTTTGAGGCAAAATTTTGACCTGAAGTCTTCACAAATGTTGTAGAGGACTTCAAGAGCTACATTTTTGCATCGATCTAAGCTCTCTATCAAAAGATATAGCTTCTACAAAAATAGTTGTTAGAGAGGAGAAACACCTACGCCTTTTTCTCTAAGTGTTGGATCCGGAGATTGAAATCACCATTTGCAATAACATCAATCCCATTGCATCCGGGATGGTCTAGTCAAACCTCTACTTGCAAAGTTGCTCGCCATTCGGAGTTGGATTGATAGAGTGCTAAATCTTTTTGTCAATGGCCATTTCCTTCTCTGCTTTGCCATTTCCACCATGTATTAGATATCCCACTACAAGCATCCATTTGCCATTCCATCTATTCCATTGGATCTGGGACGATCCAAAACCTTTAGTTACAAATATCCTTCTGATTCTGTGAAGGTTTGAAGGCGTGATGAATCTCTATGTTGTCACGTTTCTCTGCTATAGGAAATTTCTTCAAAGTTCCAAGACCTTCCAGACGGATGCCACGTGACAGATAAGGGTGACCCCCTTAAGTCAATTTTCCTAAGGTTCATTTTTCAAAGTCAAATGCATTATGGTTGCTACAAAAGAGAGAAATGTAAAGTTTGCGCAACTGATTTTGGATTTGAATTGATGCCCATGTTTTGAGGCATGGGTCATTGTTTGCTTGGGTGTAGCCATTTTTGGTGAGGTTTAAGGAACTTTTTGTATATACCTCTTCCATCTTTCTCTCTTTCCCCCCTCGCTTCCTCTCTATTTTCCTCTTCTATTTCTCTCTTTTCCTCTAACAATGTAACATCTATTTCAGGTACGTAACATTGGTACCCATTTTAAGCTTCCCTAAAAAATTTATTAAAATTATAACTTTTAAAAAACTAGCTATATTTTGCATAGTCAAAAACTAAAAACTTACAAAATTCATACATTTTTCAAACATCATGCCTATAAATTAAAAAGAGCCTCCATTATATTGCAAAATATCTTTTGATTTTCTATATCCTCAAAGTCTTAAAGATTTTTCCTTCCCGTGCTCTTTGTATTTTTATAAAAAAAATAACGTTTATTACCTTAACTTGTTGTACCTAATAGCATGTTCTACTCATTATTGTCCAAATGAGACTTTTCACCCACTTTTTAAATCACATAAAGAAAGAATGGAAAACTTTTATTCGAGTGAGCCAAAACGTTTAAATTATTTGAGGAAAAAAAACTCAATTTTTTGTAGATTCATATTTTGGTACTTTTGACATTTTAATGATCTCGGAAGGCCCCAAAACCATGAAAATGACTACAAACATGGATACCTTCCGACAATTTTTTAAAAATCCCAGATGGGAAAGCATGCACTTGGCTCTCGGTCGATGATATTATTGACCTGGCATGCATTTGGTCGATGATATAATCAACCAAATGCATGCCATGTTGATGATATCATCAGCCTAGCACGTGGGTGCATACTTTTCTCTCTAGGCTTTTTCAAAAAATGATTAGAAGGTACCCATGTTTGCAATCGTTTTTAGGGTTTTGGGGCCTTCCAAGCTCATTTCTGATGTCTAAAGTACCAAAATATGTATCTATAAAATGTTTAAACTTTTTTCCAAATAATTTAGAGCTTTCAAAGGTTTTGGCTCACCTGGTCAATGGTATCATTGACCAAGCATATAGCTTGGTTGCATAAAGCAAGAAAGGTAGAGCTTGGTAGATGATATCATTGACTGAGCAATTGGGTTATATATTTTGGTATGTGCATTTCAATTGAGACAAGCAGCGCAATTGCCTAAGGTGACACAATATATAACATTATCCCGAAAAATTCCAAAGACATTGAGTGGATACAGTGCACAAGTTAAAGCCAAGACATGCCATGCAAGAAAGAGGGTGGCATCTCAACTTGGCTAGGTTGACTTAGAGAATGTTCTAGTGGATAGTTTGGAGGAGGACGGCTCTTATAACTTTCACCCCACAAAGCTTTAGCTCTAATGCATTTGAAGGTATAGGATTCGAGGACAAGAACTATTCTTTGTAGAATCAATGGCATGTATATTTTTGAAGCAATGTAATTTCAAGCATGTTAGACTTTTGAAATATGTCATGCCAGGGCCCCTTTATTTGCATTGGATGCATAGGACGTCCATATTGTAATGGTTTTGAGACATTATTGTATTTTATGTGGACTTTTTATTCTAAGTAATGGTTTTCATGCCTATTTTTTGAAATACCATTGTCAAATTTTTTTCAAAAAAAGATGGTTTTTATGTCTTTTGTCAAAAGACATTGTGCAAAATGGCCATCATTTAAAAAAATATATAAATTTCACATGAAAAGAAGGGAATCTTTGAAAGATTCCCCTAGAGTTCTCATTTTGAGGTTATACTTCTCGAATTAGATGTTACAATGTTCTCTCTCTTTCTCTCTTCTACTCTCTCTTTTTTCTCTCCCTCATTCTCTCTTTTCTCCTCTCTTTTCCCCTCTCTTTTACCCCTTCCCTTGTCTCTTTTTCGCCACCCTTCTCTCTGGTTTTACACTTCCCTTCCTCTCTCTTTAATTTATCCTCTCTCCCTCTCTATTTTCTCTCTCTTTTTCTCTCTTTTTCTTAGACTCCTTTATTTCTCCCTTTTCCTCTCTCCTTTTGCCCTCTCTTCCTCTCTCTTTTTCTCTTCTATTTCTCACTTTTCCCCTCTCTTTCTCTCTTCTCCTCTCCCTTATTTCCACGGATGATTTTTTCAACTTAGTTTTTTAAAGAAGCTTAACTTTTATATTGGTGTTGAAAGTTACAACTTTTACTTCAAAATTCAAAAGCAAATATATAAAGGTGTATTGCACCCTATCAATATTGTGAAACTAAAAAAATGGGCTTGATAAACTTTTGCCAAGATTTTATATTAATATATAAGCATAGCTTCGATAAAAACATCCATGCTTGTTTCTCTTCTCCTCATTTCCCCCTTCTCTTCCTCTCTTTTTCCCTCCCTTCCTCTCATGTTTCCCCTAATCCTTCCCATCTCATTTCCCCTCTTTTCCCCCCGTCTCTTCTCGTCCCTTCCTCTCTTTTTTCCCTCCATTTCTCTCTCATCTTACCTTTCCCTTCCTCTCTTTGTCTCCTCTCACTTCTTTCTCTCTTTCCTTTCCTCTCCTCTCCACTTTTTTTCCTTTCCTCTCTGCATTTCTATATTATTTTACATTATTTTTTGCATTTTCACATTCTTTTTTGCATTTTTGCATTCTTTTCCATTATATTCTGCATTTTTGCTTTCTTTTCGACATTTTCACATTCTTCTCCTTCCCTTTTAATATCTTTTCTTCTCCTCTCCACTCTTCTTTCCCGCATTCATTTCTTCTCCTCTCCTCTTTTCTCTTCCTCTCCTCACTTCTTTTCCTCTCTCTTTTTAATTTTCCTCTCCTTTGTTCTTCCCTTTCCTCTCTTCTTATTTTTGCATTAGTATTTTTCATTTGCACAATTTTATTTATTCAATTATCTTTTTTTGTTTGTGCTTATATTTTCCCTACTGAAGTAATAGAGCATGGAATCACATCACTCATATTTCGTTTCATAAGAGGCCGCCCATTTGAGGGAAGGCCATGGATAGATGAGTCCATAGGACGTTGTCTCGCAGATGAATCCAATTAGGATGGATAGATATCTGTTTCTTATCCAGTCTCAAATCGCCTCATCTCATGCCTCTCTTCCTGCATCTGCTCTCCCTAGTGTAGGGCCATCAGCTATGCCTACCTGAGAAGGGTCTCCTACGATAATTAGTGAGGCATCATTGCCTAGGGGTTGACAGTGTGGCTCTAAAAGAGTAAAAAGAGTGGTTGTTGTGGTTTTGGTGCAAGTGCAGATATAGATGAGACACAACTTGCCACGAGCCCCTTGTCACCCCTATCACACGAAGCACTCTACCACCCCTACCTCCACCCCTCGCTCTAGGAAGAGTGGTTGTTTTGGTTTAGATGCAAGTGTAGATATAGATGAATCTACACATTCCTACCTCCCTCCCCATGATGAGACACAACTTATTAGGGGCTCCTTGCCCACCCGCTTGACCATACTTGGCTCCACCCTAGTTTGATCTGCCACACCTTGTCCACCATCGCCACCCCATCTAGTAGCTCAAGCTTTAGGCAAGGAGAGTTTATCATGCCCAAGGGCCTTCACTATAATATCAATAGCACGCATGAGATTATTGAGGATGAGAAGGGGCTTCAAGTTGACTCTTATATGAGACGCCTCCTAAGCATATATTTTTCCAAAGGTATATCCATAGACTGGTGCTCTCAAGACCTTACAATGAAGAATTCCCTCATAATGCAGCTCAAGGAGAAATATCCAAACCCCTCGGAATATAATTTTGATGATGACTACATGTGCATGCACATTGGCCTTGTACTCAGACACGATAGGTCAAAGATGAGAGATGGGATTAGGGAGGCTAATCCTATGCTCGTGTGGGCAAACAAAAGAGGATTGGAAGGTCATGAAAAGAGAGATAAGAAAAATGCAGAGAAGTGGGAGAATCAAAGAAGGGCAGCGAGGAGACATCTCGATGCTATAGGTGCTTCACACCTTGAGAGTGGCAAAAGGCTAGGCAATGAGGCATGGGTGGTACGTCTATTTCTCTTATAATTTATTGTTCTATTCATTTAATCACCCCTATATTGGCACTTCATCTAACTCTCTTAATTTGGGTCCACAAGAATCTATTATCCCATTTTAAAATGACCCTAGAATGATTAGAAAACGTTCAAAACGTTTTAATACCACATTTTAAAATGAACGTTTTAATACACCACAAGACGTTGATTGTCTTAAAAGAACCAAATAGTTTTTAGATGTAATGCTAGCTACTTTGGGAAGTAGTTGTTGTGTCTTGCAGCATGTTTCTCTTGTCAAATGTGACTGAATAAGTGACCTTGGCCGATGCTCAGCCGATGTCCTATAGATAAGGAGTATAGACACACATGGGGAGTAGAACCAAATCCATTCTTCATAAAGCTAGAGCATCGAGGACACCCCATCAATTGGGTTGTAATGGCTACTCGTCATGTAAGTCTACTCCAATCGTCCTTGTTCTCAAGCATGTTTGAGTGTACCTTTGATCTTATGTCAATTAAGCTGTAATCTCATTTTTAAATTGTCATTCTTAGGGTGGAAGTTTCAACCCAACCAGAGCCCCAGGCAGCAATGTAGAAGAGGAGGAGCTTGCTACAAGGGGGGATGTGGGTGAGAGAGATGCCAAGGGATCAAGCAGAGGCAAGGATGTGGGCCAAAAAATTCAGGGTAAGGACGAGTCTAGTGGTCTGGAGGATGAGGAGGAGCAGTAGCACGTTGAGGTATGTTCGGGTTGCAAGGCATTTGCAGAGCAGGGACAGGTTGTAACTACTTAATCTTCCAAGATTTGATTGGCGAGAGGTGTGAAAATTCAAAATTAGTGGAAGTTGCAAAATTTTCGGTCGTCAGTTTTTCCCCCTCTGGTGATACATGACAGCAGAATTGGATATCCCAAACAAGTGCAATGTGGCCTAAAATGCTTCAAAACATAAATAGGTGAAAGGATACGCTATCAGTTTTGATGTTGTGTCTTATGAAATGCAATGATCTTTGGGGAGGAGAGAGGTCTCTTTTATAGAGCAATTCTCACCCTCCTTCACCTTGTTACATTTTTAGCCAGTAGATTCCTTCAACCCGTGGTGACATAAGTGTTGAGATATCGAGCTCCACTCGTGATATGCCAGGGTGACCGTTGTGCATTTATGTCACCTACTTGTTAGCTGTAGATGCAGTTGGTACATCACCCATGAATAATAGCTGGATTACAGCTATCCTTATGTACTCTAGTTCGTGGCTCACTTAGTATGCCAACTTAGTTAGCTGAGTTTGGTTTGAGACCCACATATAGGGTTCTCCTATTTCTTTGTACCAGAGTTCTTTTGGCTTTCATAACTAAGAAGAGGAAAACTATTTTCAGCCTCCACCTTTGTGTGTATTCCCCCGTTGTGTATGTGAGAAAGCCGCAAGTGAGACTCCTTCCTTCTCTCCCACTATCTTCACATGGTATCAGAGCCTGGTTTGTGGTAAGGAGCTCAAGAAAGCAAACCAAGTTTGCGGTGTCCTGGTAAGAGGACTAGTGTTGCTTTCCTTTTTCAAGTTTGGGAGCAAATCTCTGCAGGTAGCATAGCTAGAAAGTGCAAGAGTGCATTGTCTCAGATTGAGACACCCTTCATGGTGTGACTTTATTTTTCTGATTCGAGGCCGTTTCGGGGCCCGTTTTGGTGGTAGAAGATGTTGAGATATCAAGCTCTACCCCCGATATATCTCCTGGATGACTATCATTTATGTCACCGCCTATGTTAGTTGTACTCGTGGTGTAGTTAGACTACCACGTATGTTTTTGGTTTGGGTTCACATATGAACCACGTATTCTAGGGTTTGACATATAGGGTATTTTCCCTCTTCTATTGTATCGTTGTTGTGTGCAAAAGTGAAGAAAGGCTTCACCCTCCAACCTTGTGTCCTCTCTCTTTTGTGTGTTGTGAAGAAAGCTGAACTTGAGTCTCCTATCTCTCTCCCTTATTCTTTACATGGTATCAGAGCCTTGTTCATGGTAAGGAGCTCAAGAAAGCAAGCCAAGTTTGTGGTGTCCTGGTAAGAGGACCAGTGTTGCTTTCCTATTTCGAGTTTGGGAGCAAATCTCTGCAGGTAGCACAGCCAGAAGTGCAGGAGTGCACTGTTTTAGATTGAGAGGCCCTTCACGGTGTGGCGAGAGCGCAGTATATGCTGCGGGGCCCGTTTTGAAGGCGCAAGTTTCGGGGCCCGTTTTGAAGGTGCAAGTTCTTCGCAGGCACTCAGAAAAAGGCCCTGTTTTTCGTTGTGCGACCACTGCGCGGCTAGTCGGTGGAAAGGTGCCACAGAAATTGCATCGTATGCCTGTGTGCAGAGATATTGGGAGTTGCAGATTCATGCCTGTTGCCTGTTGATGCAAAATCGTCACTAGGAAGTGACTGTGTGGTGAAATACCACTTTCGTCAGTGTTGCAGATCTGCCCCTGTGAGGCTTTTTGCAGAATTTTTGCTATTTGCCCTTGTGAGGCATTTGCTGTGTTTACAGGTGTAAAATGTCTGAGAATCTGTCTACCATTGTCAGTGAGAAGCTTGACAAGAACAACTTCCAAGCATGGAAGTTCAGGATGACAAACTTCCTTATGGGAAAGGGAGTTTGGGATTACATCAGTGGTGAAACTGCAGAACCAGTTTTGGGTACTGCTCCCACTCCTGCTGAATTGAAGGCCTTTAAAGAATGGCATGAAAAAGCCAGAATGTATTGGCTGTCTGTTAGCATTTCAGATTCTATGATTGTGCATATACAGGATGTAGAGACGCCTAAGGAGGCATGGGATACATTGGTGAAGCTGTATAGCACAAATACCAAAGCACGAAAGATGCAGCTAAAGCAGGAGTTGCACAATGTGCAAAGGAAAAATCTGAATATAAATGAGTATTCCTTGAAGGTGAAAGGCCTTGTAGATTCTCTTGCCTCCATTGGAGCACCTGTTGATGATGAGGACTTAGTGTCTGTGACCTTGAATGGTCTTGGGAAAGATTATGCACAGTTTCGGACATCCATTGGAGTCTGTGAAACATTTCCTGATTTTTAGGAACTTATTGCTCTCTTGCTGAGTGAAGAGCAAAGGAATGGTGGTTCAGCCACCTCAACTTCTCAAGAGACTGCTTTCTACTCGAATACAGGTAGAGGCAGGGGTAGAGGAAGAGGCCGTTTTGGTGGCCGTGCAGGAAATCAGAACCAACAGCAACAACAGGAAAACCAGTCCTATGGAGGAGGACGTGGTAGTTCTAGAGGCAGGGGGAGCCAAAGAGGCCGTGGTTCATGGCAAAGGAACCAGCAAGTAAATAGCAGCACAGAATGCTATTATTGTGGAAAGCCTGGACACAAGGAGAATACATGCTATAAAAAACAGAATGACATCAAAAGTGGGAAGTTGCAGCAAAGCAACTATGCATCATCAAGTGGGCATGGTGACGACAGAAATGAGCACCTTTTTGTGATGCAGCATATGGTTAACTCCATGTCAGGAGATGCTGCAGCTTGCAATGATGTTTGATATGTTGATTCAGGTGCCTCTAACCACATGACCAGTCATGGTGAGTGGTTTCATGATGTTAGAAATTTGGATAAGCCAGGTTATGTTGAAACAGGTGATGATACTGCGCACCCAATTACGCAGGTTGGTAAAGTGCCATTGGCTATGCAGGATGGCAAAACAAAGTACTTGGCAGATGTACTTCATGTACCAAAAATCACTAAGAACCTGGTTTCAGTTGGCCAGATGGTTGAGCAAGGTCTGCAGGTTAGATTTAATCCTGATGGATGCTTTGTTGAGGACTTGAAAAATAAGTGCCGCTTGGTTGCGAAAGGCAACAAAAATGGCAGAATGTTCACCTTGGATGTTGATATGCCTGAGGTGAAAGCTGCTATGTTTGCGCATGGGAGAGGTGTCATTGCAGACATTGAAATATGGCACAAGCGCATTGGGCATGTGAATATACAAAGGCTGAAATCTATGCAAACGAAAAACATTGTTGCAGGTTTGCCTAAATTCAGAGTTGAGGGAATGCAAAAGGTATGTGAAGCATGCCAAATGGGTAAGCAAGCCAGACATGCATTTCCCAAAAATGCTAAGGTGAGCAGAAGACCTTTGGAAGTGATCCATTTAGATGTTTGGACAACCAAAGCTGCTTCTATTGGTGGATGCCATTATTATGTGACGTTTATTGATGACTACACTAGGAAGGTGTGGATTTATTTTATGAAGCACAAAAGTGAAGTGTTCAGCCATTTCAAGGCTTTTAAGGCCATGGTTGAAAAAGAAAAAGGTGTGCATATTAAAGTGCTAAGATCTGATGGAGGGGGAAAGTACTTTTCAGAAGAATTTTGTGAATATCTGAAAGAACAGGGAATTCAAAGGAAGTACTCATGCAGGTCTACCCCTCAGCAGAATGGGGTTGCAGAAAGGAAGAACAGGCATATTGCAGAAGTAGGACGGGCGATCCTAAATGAGAAAAACATGCCTGATTATTTTTGGGCTGAAGCAGTAGCAACTGCTGTTTATATTATGAACAGAACCCCCACTGCAGCTGTCCATGGCATGACACCTGAAGAAATGTATACAGGCCAAAAACCAGATATTTCTCACTTGAAGGTATTTGGTTGCATAGCTTATGTTCATGTTCCTGATGAGAAGAGAACAAAGCTGGATCCAAAGGCAGAAAAATGCATCTTTATTGGATATGCTCTGCACCAGAAAGGGTATCGCTGTTATAACCCTTCCACCCGCAAAATGCAAGTGAGCAGAGATGTTGTTTTTGATGAAATGAGCAGCTGGTATGCACCAACTGTTATGGTAGGAGATGCAGATGCAGAAATGGGAATGCTGCAATAAATGCAGAGCAGCAATCTCAAGCCTTGAGTGGACCCAGAGAGTCCTCTACTAGTGGATCTAATGCATGGACAGGGAGATTGAGATCTAGTGAATCGTCACATGGCAGTCCTGATAGTGTTGTGCAGGTATCACATAAGGGAAAAGAAAAAGTGGACCATGCTCCAGTGTTTGATGTGTCTGCTGGTAGCTCTCATGTTGATGGAGAGTCAAGTGGCTCTGAAATGAGCCTTGATGAGGAACTTGGGATTTCCTCTGTTGTTACACCTGGTGCAAGGAAAAGCAGGCATGATTTAAAGACTCCTGCAACTGATCCAGTTATACGGAGGTCCACTCGTATTAAGTATCCAGTTGATAGGCTGAGATATGATGGGTATACAGCACATCACTATGCTTATATGGTCAAGGTTCTAGAGGAGCCAGAGCCCACATGTTTTGAGGATGCAGCAGGGCATAAAAATTGGGAAGCAGCTATGGATGAAGAGATGGCTGCCTTGGATGCAAACCACACTTGGGATTTGATGCCTTTGCCTCATGATAAGAAGGCTATTGGCTGCAAGTGGGTTTACAAAGTAAAGCACAATGCTGATGGGTCTGTTAGCAGGTACAAGGCAAGATTGGTTGCCAAAGGTTTTGCGCAGACATATGGAATTGACTATGAGGAAACTTTCAGCCCAGTTGCAAGGATGGCAACCGTGAGAGCAGTAATTGCTATGGCTGCTGCAAAGGGATGGTCTTTGCATCAGATGGATGTGAAAAATGCCTTCTTGCATGGTGATTTGCAGGAAGAGGTTTATATGATGCAGCCAGAAGGTTATGAGGATAATTCACACCCCGATTTTGTATGCAGGTTGCGCAAAGCCTTGTATGGCTTAAAACAGGCGCCGAGGGCATGGTCAGACAAGATAGGGCAATATCTTGTCACTATTGGATTTCAGATTTCCAATTCAGATTTTTCACTTTATGTGAAAAGGACAAACAGAGGGATTGTGCTTATAGTCATCTATGTTGATGACTTGATTATTACAGGTGATAGTGATGCAGACATTAATGAAGTGAAGCTGCTATTGAAGCAGAAATTTGAGATGAAGGATTTGGGAGAGCTGCGTTACTTCTTGGGCATTGAGGTTATTAGATCCCCGAGTGGGATATGGCTGTTGCAAAGGCAATACGGTTTGGACATGCTGTCCAAATATGGGATGACAGGCTGTAAGCCTTCTCTGTTCCATTGGAGCAGAATGTGAAGCTCAATGCACAGGTGAGCTTCTTGAAGATATTACTATGTACAGGCACATAGTAGGTAGCTTGATTTACATGACTATAACCAGACCAGATTTGAGCTATGCTGTGGGGCTGGTGAGTCAGTTTATGCAGGCACCGAGGAAGCCACATTTGGATGTGGCTAGGCGCATACTGCGGTATGTGAAGTCCACATTGCATTATGGACTGTTTTATGAAGCTGGGTGTGCATTACAGGTACATGGATACACAGATGCTGATTGGGCTGATAGTGTCTCAGACAGGAGATCTACTAGTGGTTTTATGTTTTCCCTTGGGAGTGGCGCCATCAGTTGGAGTAGCAAGAAGCAGCCAACAGTTGCCTTGTCGAGCACAGAGGCTGAGTACAGGGGTGCAGCAATGGCTGCATGTGAGGTAGCTTGGTTACGGAAGCTACTTGCAGATATGGGACAGTCAATTCATGCAGCAGTTGTCATTCATTGTGACAACATTAGCAGCATCATGCTTGCTAATAACCCAGTTTATCATGCTAGAACGAAGCACATTGAGGTGCATTATCACTTTGTGAGAGAGAAGGTTCTAGCTGATGAGATTGATCTTGTCTATGTCAGCACTGAGGAGCAAGTGGCTGATATTTTTACGAAGGCATTGGGTACCGAGAAGCTTTGCAGATTTAGGAGCTTGCTTGGTGTACGTGAGATGGATTTGAGCTTGAGGGGGAGTGTTGAGATATCAAGCTCTACCCCCGATATATCTCCTGGATGACTATTACTTGTTGATGCAAAATCGTCACTAGGAAGTGACTGTGTGGTCAAATACCACCTTCGTCAGTTTTGCAGATTTGCTTGTGTGAGGCAGAAGCTGTGTTTTTTGCAGTGACCTAATATTTTGTAGTGTTTTATAATGGCATCTGATTCTCTTTCATAGATTGTCACTGAAAAACTTGACAAGAACAACTTCCAAGCATGGAAGTTTAGAATGAAGAATTTCCTTATGGGAAAAGGCTATTGGGAGTTCATTACAGGAAATGAAGAAGAACCAATTCTTCCTAATGTTCCCAATCAACAAGAAATGCAGGCATTTAAAGGATGGCATGAGAGAGCCAGAAAAGTTATGTACTGGCTGTCTATCAGTATTTCAGATTCTATGATTGTGCATATTCAAGATGCAAGTATGCCAAAGGAGGCATGGGATACTTTGGCAAAAATGTACAGCACAAATACGCAAGCCAGGAAAATGCAGCTCAAGTAGGAGTTGCACAATGTGCAGAGAGAAAATATGCACATCAATAACTACCACATGAAGGTGAAGAAAATTGCAGATGCACTTGCTTCCATTGGGTCGCCAGTGGAAGATGATGATCTAGTTTCTGTGAGCTTGAATGGTCTAGGAAAGGATTATACACAGTTTTGGACATCCATTGCCGTCCGTGAAAAATTTCCTGATTTTGAGGAGTTGTTTGCTCTTCTAATTTCTGAAGAGCAGAGGAATGGTGGTGCATCTTCTTCAGGAGGAACTTAAAAAGAAAATTGTCTTCTACTCAAATGCTGGAAGAGGTAGAGGCAGAGGTAGAGGAGGCCGATCTGGAGGCCGTGGTAGAAATCAGAATATGCAGCAAACTCAAGAAAGCCAGTCCTTTGGAGGAGGACGTGGTAACTCTAGAGGCAAGGGGAGCCAAAGAGGTCGTGGTGGATGGTAGAGAGACCAAAATGCAAACAACAATGTTGAATGCTACTATTGTGGTAAAATAGGTCATATGGCTAAAGACTACTACAAAAAGCAAAATGACATTATGAATGGAAAATTGCATCAAGGCAATTATGCATCCTCTAGTAGACAGGGTGATGACAGAAATGAGCATTTATTTATGGTGCAACACATGACCAATTTTGTGACAAGTGCAGAAGAAAGTAATGATGTGTGGTATGTTGACTCAAGTGCGTCAAACCACATGACAGGTCCTACAGAATGGATGCAAAATGCAAGGAAAATGGAAAGACCAGGATTTGTGGAGACTGGTGATGATACTGCACATCCTATTGTGCAGATTGTTAAAATTCCTTTGTCTATGTAGGATGGGAAAAAGAAATACTTGTCTGATGTATTTCATGTCCCGAATATCACTAAGAACCTGGTTTCTATTGGTCAAATGGTTGAGCAGGGCTTGCAGGTCGTTAATGTACAGTGACTTAAATCAATGCAGGCCCAAAATATTGTTACAGGATTGCCTAAATTCAAGGTTGCAGAAATGCATAAGGTATGTGAAGCCTGTCAATTTGGAAAACAGGCAAGGAAACCATTTCCTAGTCATGTTCAAGAGAGCAAGAAGCCATTCGAATTAATCCACTCTGATGTGTGGACTACTAAAGCTGCATCTATTGGAGGCTATCATTATTTTGTCACTTTTATTGATGACTACAGTAGAAAAGTTTGAGTGTATTTTATGAAAAAAAAAAGTGAAGTGTTTGGGCATTTCAAAGCTTTTAAAGCTATGGTTGAAAAAGAAACAGGCCTGCAAATAAAATGCCTAAGGTCGAATGGAGGGGGAGAGTACCTCTCAAATGAGTTTGCAAGGTTCCTGCAAGAGCATGGCATAAAGCGGCAATATTCATGCAGTTATACCCCACAACAAAATGGACTTGTAGAAAGGAAAAATAGGCATATTGGAGAGGTATCTCGAGCCATGCTAAATGAAAAAGACCTACCAGATTATTATTGGGCTGAAGCAGTTGCTACAGGAGTTTACATAATGAACAGGACTCCCACTTGAGCAATACATGGCATGATGCCAGAGGAGATGTATACTGGTAGGAAACCAGATATTTCTCATTTAAAAATTTTTGGTTGCATTGCCTATGTTCATGTGCCAGATGAGTTGAGGTCCAAGTTGGATCCAAAAGCTGAGAAGTGCATCTTTATTGGTTATTCTCTGCAGCAAAAAGGGTATAGATCCTATAACCCTTCTACTCGTAAGTTTACAGTGAGTAGAGATGTTGTTTTTGATGAGATGAGAAGCTGGTATAAACCAGTAAATGTGATTGATGATGTAGATGCACAAAATGGTAACGCTGCACAGAATTCACAACAGCAATCACAAAATATTAGTGAACCTGTAGTGTCCTCTAGCAGTGGTTCACATACTTCGCCATGGACAGGCAGATTGAGATCAGGAGAATCTCCTCAAAGCAATGCAGATAGTGGTATGCAGGTATCACAAAAAAGAAAAGAGAAGGTAGATCAGCCCATGTTTGATGTAAATGCAGGTCACTCTTATATGGATGGTGAATCTAGTGGCTCAGAACAGAGCATTGATGATGAGTTGGGTATTCCTTCTATTGTTACACCTGGAGTAAGAAAGACCAAGGGTGTTTTGAGAGCACCTGGTAATGAGCCTATTTTGTGCAGGTCTACCAGAGTCAAGTATCCTATGGATAGGCTGAAATATGATGGATTTATAGCCATTCACTATGCCTATATGGTCAAAGTGATATAGGAACCAGAACCCACTTCTTTTGAGCAAGCCATGGGAAAAGAAAAATGGGAGAAAGCCATAGATGAAGAAATGGATGCCTTGGAAGCAAATGCTACATGGGAATTGGTGCCTTTGCCTAAAGACAAGAATGCAATTGGTTGTAAGTGGGTTTATAAGGTGAAGCACAATGCAGATGGTTCTGTGAACAGATACAAGGCAAGATTAGTTGTCAAGGGGTATGCACAAACATATGGCATTGATTATGAAGAAACATTCAGTCCGGTTGCAAGGATGGCAACCGTAAGAGCAGTCATTGCAATGGCTACATCAAAGGGATGGTCTTTATATTAGATGGATGTAAAAAATGCCTTCTTGCATGGTGATTTGCAAGAAGAGGTCTTTATGGAGCAGCCACCAGGTTATGTTCATGCTATTCATCCTGAGTTTATTTATAGCTTGAAGAAAGCCTTGTATGACTTGAAGCAAGCACCTAGAGCATGGTCTGACAAGATAGGACAGTATCTTGTCACTATTGGCTTTCAGATTTTCAAGGTAGATTTCTCACTTTATGTGAGAAAAACAGAGAAAGGTATTATGGTGCTTGTCATTTATGTCGATGATTTGATCATCACAGGTGATAGTGATGAAGATATCCTTCATGTGAAAATGCTATTGAAGTAGAAGTTTGAGATGAAGGATTTGGGAGAGCTACGTTATTTCTTGGGCATTGAGGTGATTAGATCACCAAGTGGGATACGGCTCTTGTAGAGGTAGTATGGATTAGACATGCTGTCCAGTAGAACGTGAAGCTAAGCACAGATGTAGGTGAGCTTCTGGAAGACTCTACTATGTACAGATGCATAGTAGGAAGTTTGATTTATATGACTATTACCATGCCAGATTCGAGGCCAGGTTTGAGCTATGATGTTGGATTGGTAAGTCAGTTTATACAGGCTCCAAGGAAACTGCATTTGGATGCGGCTAGATGCATACTCAGGTATGTGAAGTCCACATTATAGTATGGACTATTTTATGAGGCTAGGGTTCAAATACAATTGCATGGATACACTGATGCTGATTGGGCTGGTAGTATTTCTGATAGATGATCTACTAGTGGATATGTGTTCTCTTTTGGGAGTGCTGCAGTCACTTGGAGCAGCAAGAAACAGCCTACAGTTGCCTTGTCGAGCACAAAAGCTTAGTATAGGGGTGCAGCAATGGTTGCATGTGAGGTAGCTTAGTTGCATGAGTTACTCTATGATATGCATCAGTCTACAGATGGGCCAGTTGTCATTTTTTGTGACAACATGAGCAGTATACACTTGGCAAATAACCCAGTCTATCATGCTAGAACAAAGCACATTGAGGTGCATTATCACTATGTGCGGGAGAAAGTTTTACTAGGTCTTATAGATCTAGTTTATGTTAGTATAGAGGATCAGGTAGCTGACATATTCACAAAGGCATTGGGCGTAGAGAAGCTACGCAAGTTCAGAGACCTGCTTGGTGTGCAAGAATTGGGATTGAGCTTGAGGGGGAGTGTTGAGATATCGAGCTCCACTCGTGATATGCCAAGGTGACCGTTGTGCATTTATGTCACCGACTTGTTAGCTGCAGATGCGGTTGGTACACCGCCCATGAATAATAACTGGATGATAGCTATCCTTATGTACTCTAGTTCATGGCTCAGTTAGTATGCCACCTTAGTTAGCTGAGTTTGGTTTGAGACCCACATATAGGGTCCTCCTATTTCTTTGTACTAGAGTTATTTTGGCTTTCACAACTAAGAAGAGGAAAACTGTTTTTAGCCTCCACCTTTGTGTGTATTCCCCCATTGTGTATGTGAGAAAGCCGCAAGTGAGACTTCTTCCTTCTCTCCCACTATCTTCACAATAAGGACATGGGTCACCATCAAATGTCCTTTTTGGGCACCTTTTGTCAAGTGTCCCATTACAAGATCCTCATGACTCTTTAAAATTTGAGAAAGTCAAGAGTCTTTCCCCTTGGAGCCCATAGGGACCCTCTCTTTTCCATATGTCAACATCCTCCATATACCACCTTGGAATTCTAGAAGGATTCCTCTTGACTTTACACTATTCCACACTCCTCCACATGCCCTCCATGTGCTTGGCATGTGCTCTCCATATTATTTTAGTACATTATGGAGGCCATGCAATCATCTGGCCCACTCAAAATACATGACTCATTTCTATTTTCCCAATTACAAAGCAAATAATATATCTCCTAGACCATTCTATCCCTATACCATTTATAATTCATACCCGTGGTATTTACATTGATGCACTCCACTCATAATCACATTTGCAATCATTTTCACTAATTATTCTAATTAGTGTCAAACCCACATTAATGATTACATGAAATAAAGTAGTCGACATCAAAAGATTGACAAGCTGCAATGAGAATAGCCGCAAAGAGCCATCTCCCACCACCAACTTTTTTGTCACGCTTCTTGGTTCTTTGTCTCCATGGCTAGCTTTTGTCATCTTGTGGGCCCCACAAATCCTCCCATAGGTTTCACAACAAAATATCATTTTTTGTTGTCACATCTTTCCCCCCCAATAGATCCCCATGCTTGGCACGGGGGTCTGCTGGCCATGGTATCCGTGGATAAAACACTTTTAACCGGTACTCATTAGCACGTCCAAGGACCTCTTGACCATTTGCATCTTCCAAAAGATAAGTGTTATGTTTGAACTTTTTGCACCCTAAAGGGACCTTCCCAGCACCGAAGTAGTTCTTGTCTAGCCGCTTCTCCACATGACCATCAAACTTCATGGCCAAGCTTTCTTCTTTGAGTTCTGGCTTCTTCTTCTTCTTGGTAAGAGCATCATACCTTGCTTTGCGACGTCGTTGTGTTGCCTCCAAATGTTGAAGTGCTTGAAGTTGCTTCTCATCCAAGGTCTCTAGCTGTACTAGACATTGGGCATGTGTTTCTTCTTATTGCACAATCGAGAAAAAGACGTGCGAAGGCTTGAGATTTCCAATTCTATTGGCAAGATGGCCTCCACTCC
Organism: Dipteris shenzhenensis; assembly: GCF_047967505.1. Lineage (NCBI taxonomy): Eukaryota > Viridiplantae > Streptophyta > Polypodiopsida > Gleicheniales > Dipteridaceae > Dipteris > Dipteris shenzhenensis. Next base: position 49,049,683 of record NC_141598.1, on the reverse strand, counting down.
ATAAACTAGCTGAAAAGGCATGAAACCAAGGAAGATCTTATGAGTGGCTCTATAAGCCCACAAAACCTCTAGTATATGCACATCCCACTTCCTTTTCATGGTGTCTACTAGCTTAGACAAGGACCCACAAAGCAAACCATTACTTTTTTCCACAAGACCATTGCATTGGGGATAATATGGAGTTGATACAACATGATTTATTTTCAATTTGTGCACCAAAGATTCAATCAAGTCATTCCTAAAAGACCTCCCTCCATCTGTAAGGATTTCTAAAGGGCAACCAAAACGGGCACATATAAACTCCTTGAGAAATGATGCCACCATTGTTGCATTGTTGTTGACAGAAAATTTTACTTCTGCCCATCTAGTTGCATAGTCAGTTGCAACTAATATATAATACTTCCCTTGTGAAGAACGAGGAAGGGGGCCAACAAAATCCAAACCCCACCTATCAAATGGACCATATGTTGGAATGGGATTCAAGGGCCCAACAACCTATTGCTTGCATCCATCTGCTTGGCATACCTCACAACTTCGGCACCACTCATAGGCATCTTTGTTGAGTCGGGGCAAATAATACCCTGTGTTAAGGATCTTTCAAGTAGTGCTAGCTGAAGCAAAGTGACTTGAACATTCATGACATAGCTCCATAATCCTTTTAGATTCTTCCAAGCTCACTACCCTCCTAAGAACCTTATCTTTACCTTGCTTGTATAGAACATCCCCAAGGATTGTATAAGGACGAGCCTTCCTTGTGAGCCTCTGCTTTTGTGAGGGGTCAATCCATGAGGAAAATGTCCTTCATCCAAGTAATATTGAACATCTTGGAGCTCTGACCAACCTGTATCTATCAATGCAAGAGTAGCTTCAGTGAAAGAAGCCATAGCTTTAGTAGCCATCTCATCAGCTTGATGATTATTTTTTCTTTGAATATGCACAAACTTGCAAAACTCAAAAGCTTCCTTTAACTCCATTGCTCTTTTTAAAGATCTTGTAGATTAGGACTCCGTGCCTTATAAACACCTTCCATTTGCCTAATGACCAGTTGAGTGTCTCCTTTAACCTCTACCTCTTTCACTCCTTCCTTTAGGCAATCTTCTAATCCATAGATCAATGCATTGTACTCAACCACATTATTTGATATTGCTTCAGGAAATTGCCTACCCTTGGCCCCTACCCTTGGCCCATACCTCTTTTCCTTTTGGATCAAATAGAATTATCTCCCCAGCCCCACATTTCCTAGAAGGGCTAAAGGCTCCATCAAAATGTAGCTTGAAAGCTATTGCGGGGTCTCCAACTCTTCATCTAAGTCTTCCTTTGTCTTTGTTACTTGTTCTTCCTTCTTACCTATAAGCAAATCTGCCAGAGAAGCTCTAGTGGTGCTTTCTGTAATAAAAGTGAAAGAAAACTCTTGAAGCTCACAAATCCACTTAGTAAACTTTCCAGCAGGATTAGGTTTGTGAACCAAAAATTGTAAAGTAGGTTGAGACGTAAGGAAGAAAAAAGGGCAAGGCAGCAAGTATGACCTAAACTTCTTCATTGGAAAGACCAAAGATAAACCTTCTTTCTCCATTTCACCATACTCTCCTCAGCCTCCGTGAGTTGCCGACTTGCATAATACACTGGTTGCATGCATCCTTGCTCACCCTTCTGAAGTAGTATAGCTCCCACTGAATGAGTTGACACACTTGGATTCACATAGAAATCATCCTCCCACCTAGGAGGCTGCATAATCAGCCTTTGGCTCATGCATTCCTTAAGAAAACAAAATGCCTCATCTTGCTCTAGTCCCCACTGGAAAGATACATTTTTCTTTGTTAATAAATTTATAGGATACATGTTTTCAGCAAACATATCAACAAAGCGCTAGTAATACTTTGTTTTACCCAAAATGCCCCTCACCTCTCTGACATTACTAGGTGGTGGAAGGGCCATGATTGCTTATACCTTCTCAGGATCCATTTCTATATGCTCCTCTGAGATAACATGTCCTAACAAAGCCACCTTCTTCCTAGCCAAATGGCATTTTGCAGGATTAAGGCAACCTTTTGCGTCATCAATACTTTTCAATGCAATATGCAACTTTTCCAAGTGATCCACATGGCTTGAATAAATGCCAAAATCATCGAAAAACACTCTTATGAACTTTCCCAAGTAGGGTGCAAATGCCTGGCTCATGAAACATTGGAAAGTTGCTGGTGCATGAGTTAAATCAAATGGCATCACCCTATATGTATACACCCCCCATCGTGTAACAAATAGAGTCTTCCTTTGATCTTCCTCACAAATCCGAATTTGGAAGTATCTAGAGTACCCATCACATATTGAATATATTTCATGGCCTACAACTTGATCCAATATCTCATCTTGAAATGGTAGAGAAAAATAATCCTCTTTGTGCATGCATTCAGAGGGAAAAAGTCCACAAAAACACACCATTTCTTTCCTTTCTTGGGAGTAACCACCACCACTAGAGAAACCCACTCTGAATTCTCAACTAGAAAAATAAACCCAGCTTGGAGCAAGTTAGTTACCTCCTTCCTGAGCACTTCTACTTGTACCACTCCCAACCGTCCAAGCCATTGCACCACTGGCTTGCTTTGAGGCTTCAAGTCAATTTTGTGCTCCACTAAGGTGACTTGGTGCACCTGTGAGTAATTATTTGCAAACAGATTAGGAAACCTATCAAGCATTTCTAGGTATTCATCTCTTTCAGTACTTGTAATAGTCTCATCAAGAAGAATCTCATTTTGTTGGCGAAGACTAGTGCAATCTACCACTTCCTCATACATGGTTGAAGATGATTCTCCTTCTGAAGCTCCATTTCCTTGATTGTCCCCCCACTCAATACCAAGGCAAAGACCAAATACCACTCCTTCCACCTCTCCTTCTGAGATGGACTCCTGAGAGGTGCCACTTGTCTCATGATCGGATGACTCAGACTCTGAGCTCTCGAAAGTTGAAGTTTCCTCCTTTATCACCTTCTTGTGGCGACTCTTGATGTTCTAGCAGACCTTCCTATTACCTCCTTGGAGAATAAGGTCACTTGTCTCCCACTTCTATACTGCCTTCACTTGATGGAGCCAAGGCCTACCCAAGATCAATGGGTAAGCCCTAGCATCTGGTTTTGTAGGAATAACCTAAAATGTTATAGGTACTAAAATTCCACACACATCCACTGCCAAATTCTTCACAACTCCTAGAGTTTTCACTCTAGTATTATCAGCCAACTTAATGCGATAAAGAGAGTTAAGAGAAGATAACTTCAAATTAGCATCTTTCATTGCCTTTTCACTCATGACATTTATCGATGCACCCCCATCAATATATGCATTAGGAATAGTCTGGCCCTCTATGATGACATCAACATTAGGTACATCATCTCCCACATCTATGTCTACCTTTTGTGCCATAGGTGTCCCATTATCCTTTTTCTTCTTTTTCTTAGACTCCCTAGTGGTGGCCAATCTACTCCATTCCTTCCTAACTTGTGGGAGGATGCATTTATTGGGAGAGACCCCCTCTCTTGTCTATAAAAGGAGGGGGCTATTCCTTGATGGGACACGCTCATTCTTGTAAAGCCACCTAGCTAGTACTTTGGTTTCCCCCCCCATCCTTCCTTTTAAATAAAGCATGACTCTCTTCCCTTGATGTCTCCATCTCTACATTCCACCTCCCATCATGTACATGTTCCTCTTCCCCTTCTCCCTTCTCCCTTGTGCCATAGTCCCCCTCTTCCTTCCCACCCCTCTTAATCCCTTTTCCTCACCCATGTTAGCACTTCTCCCCTCACGTTCCCTTTTCCTCTATGGCCCTCGAGCGTCGCCATGCCTAGTGTCAAGCCTCATGCCTTGATTTCTTTTCTAGTTAATAGAATTGGTGTGGCTACTGGGATTCAAAGTCTCCATGGCTAGTGGCATACAACCCGTCTATCGATAGCTGTTACTCCTACGACTATGTGGAGTTCTGTGGCATCTTTTACATGCAATTCTCTATTTATGCACTTCCAATATGTGACATCTGCTCGCAGTTCTCCGTCCCCGCTGTTGTAAAACTTCTCTATTTTTGTGCCTCCAGTCTGGGTGTCTTTTTCTCACAGTTCCTCTCTTTTGTGTTCCTGCATGTCTTTTAGTCACGGGTGCATTCGCGCATCGTCTGGGTTCCTACATGTCTTTTGGTTAGGGTGCATCTTCTGGATTCCTATGCGCGTCGTGCATCTTGGCGGTCTCTGCGCATTTTCAAAAAAAATCTGCAACAGACCTCGCAGCCACCTATACTCTTCTTCTCCTTCTCTTTCTCTTCTCCTCTCCTCTTCTTTTATTAAGGAGTGGGAATTGAACCCAAGACCTCCCCATTCACAAAAGGAAGACTTACCAATGGACCAGCAAATCAAAAGTGATGAAAATGTAATGATATTGCTCATATATTGAAATCTCATGAATTGTAACTCTTAACCGTGGGGAGTTTCCTCTTGCTATAAAAAGCAAAAGTACTTCACTTCATGTGCTCTATTCATATCTCATACTAGATTGTAGATTCTGAATTTTTTTCAAGTACGCATGCCACATGAGGAGGGTGGTTATTTATGTCACTTCTTGATAGGTTCAAGGTTTTGGTGCTTGGTCCTCCACTCATTACGGCTACCAATTGGTGAAATCTATTTCTTGATCTTCATGTCGATCTTCAAGAACTGATTGTACAATGCATTGCTTGAGGAGACGACGGGTGGGATGATACACCGTGGATGGTCCAAGGTGAAGAACTAGTGATATACTGGGAGGGCTTTGATTCCAATTCTACTCATTATGCAGTGATCGAGCTACTTGCTGCATCGGAGGTAATTAAAAGGGTGACATTCTTCCAAGGGTGGGATGATTCATAAGCTTGGGGTGAGATTTGGTGCATCTCCTTGTTAATTCCTGTGGATAAGCTCATCTTGAATGATTTCTTCTTGACCTCACTACAAAGGTTTCTACGGCTCGGCTATGGTTGGTGATGTTTCGACCAAGGAATCCCTTTGTACCTAATCAACCCCTTGCACCACATTTTGAGCTTCATGTTGTAATTCTTTTTGGTCGAAAGATAAACTATCAACAAAGGATAGTGAGTTTGTTTGGTGCTGAACGTCTTGCTCAAGTATTGAATTCTCCCCACCCTCTCCTTCTACATATCTTGGACTACCGAGAAACCTGGGATGTCTGGATTTTAGTTTTGGTGTAATGACATCTTGGATCCTTCAATTTGATGGAGCATACAAACCTTTGACCAAGGCTGCTAGTGTGGGTGTGAAGCTCACTTCACCGAAGGGTGAGGTGTATTGTTATAGCAAGTCTGCACCTACAAGTACTTACAACCAAGCTGAGTACTCGGCTTTCATTTTTGGGCTAAAAAAGGCTCAAGAACATCACATCAAGCAACTTGAGGTGCAAGGAGATTCCCAACTTTGTGTATGAACAAGTTAGTGGAAGGTGGAAGCTGTGGAGCAAAGGCTTGGTTCCACGACATCAACAAGCATTGGAACTTTGCAAATAATTTGAAGAGGTAAAAATTCAACATATCCCTCGAGCTCAAAATTTAGTTGCTGATTTCGTGGCATGTGAAGCTTGTACTTCAATCACGCATGAAACGAGGGGAAGCACTGCCCCAACAAAGCTGCAAGCCACGAATGAGGGTGATCATTTGTAAAGAATGCAAAGGTTGTGGTCATCATGAAACTAAGTGTTGTGCATATTTGATATGAGTTTACCGACTTTGGAACATCATTAGAAAGATCCTTAAGGACATTGCTCAAAAGAAGGATGCCAAATCACACACCCCTTGAAGAAATAGCATGGCGACTATAAGAACTAGAAGAAGCTGAAGGTGATGTGCAAGCTCTCCAAGTGTTGACATTTGTCATGGCATTCTTGTTTGCCTTGGTGAGCAACCTCATGCAACGTCGTGTCTCTAACACTTGCATGTAAAGATGGATGCAATATCATGCCTCGACCAATAAGGATTGGTCCTTTTAAGATTGTTTATGAGCCATTCTATGATGAAGATTCTTCTCGTATAGTGTTTCACAATACACCAGTCACACCCTACCCTGCCTATGTGTGCTTTATGGATGTATCTTCACCAAATTTTCAATTCAAGGTACCTCTTTCCATTGTTTGCCAATAGAAAAGCCTAATTTTGCCTCTCTTTTCCATTTCCCAAGCATGGCTAACATTCTCGTGTTTTGTGGTCAGATTGAAGAAAATACAAATGAGTATCTTGTGGCCTTCAAGCACCATTGTGTGTCTCTCAACTTTCTTACTAAATATAGATGGTTGTTGGTTCTTCCCACATTTCTAGAGGGTTTCGCTCAAGTGTGGTACGAGAACCAAGTTGAAGACATCTGCCAAAGTTGGCCAAGGTTGACAGTAGCTATGATCGAGTATTTTTGCAAAGAAGAGGAGCCAGAGAATGTGTACCTGTAGGTGGCAAACTTGAAGCAGTCAAAAGGTGAGATGGCGCGTCGATATGTGGATCGAGCGGCCATGCTCTTGGATCGTTTAATTGCCACGTAGGAGGACAATGCCGTATTTCGAGCTGGAATGACTCGGCATGTGCTGGGATACCTTGTAGCAGGGGCAAGTGATGAATTTTGCCTCAAGCTTAAATGGGAGAATCTATAAACCATGGTACTAGCACATGAGATTGCCCAAAAGTTTGATAAAGTTTAGTCTGACCCTGCTTCAAAGAAGATGGTTGTCCCTCAGCAACCCCCTCAATTCTTGCAACAACAACCTAGGGGGTCCAACTCAAGGGCATACCCCTAGGGATGTATCCACCACCTCCACCTGAAATGTATGGTCCTCCCTTAAATGCTTGCCCTCAACAAGGTGTATATTCTCACCCCTCGCCTCAAAGATTTCCCCAGCCTCGCCCACGAGCCCTCTCCTTCCTACTCCCCTGGCCCCTCCTACTAAATAACCCAGAGTCAATGACCTAGACAAGGCCCTAAATGATCTTCGGCTTGAGATGGTGGGCATCAAAAATCAAGCCAATCGCCCTCCTAGAGAACGTGCCAATGTTGTGTGCTACAAGTGCCACCATAAGGGTCATTATCGCACCAAATGTCCCAATATTCCAAGGGTGAATCTTCTAAGTGAATCAAGCACTGAGGATTCTGATGTAGAGGTCCTTGACCTCGAGAAGAGAAGTCGTACCACTTCAGACCCCTCTCCAAACCATGGACCGGGCTACCCCAGGAAGAAGGTGTCCTTCTCAGAGCCCTCAAATACTAAGATGGCAGACCCATCAATAGAGAAGACTAAAAGATCTCACAGGAGTAAGTGGTCGCCCTTGGATTTCCCTATCGGCTCAAGGCAAGAAGACTATTTGGTCATTCAGGACCTTGCTCATCGGTCTTTGAGCATCACGCTTTCTCAACTAATAGCATTAAGCCCTAAGGTGAGATGTGAGCTATAGCGAGGGCTCTCAATAAGGAGGAGCAAGAAAAAGGGAAAAGTATGAGAGATTTCTTCTATCTCAAAAGAATTTGATTGGCACCCGTATACAGTAGATGTCATCATAGATAATTGCCGTATCAAAAGTGTGTGTGTTGATGGGGAGCTGCATGTAATATCATGGTGCCCCGTATCATGAATAAGTTGAATTTGAAATGCACAAGGCATTCCTCCACTCGAATAAAGGTAGCAGATGGTCGACGACTCACCACCCTGGGAGTCATTTAGGATTTGCTAATCATAGTCAATGGGTTGACCACCACCGCCATCAATTTCTATGTAGTGGACATTGAAGATACAGGTAGGAGTTACCCAGCCATACTCGGGAGACCGTGGTTGAGAAAGAGTGATGCAGTCAGCTATTGGAAGACAGGACACATGTCTTTTGGTGCTTCTAAGGAGAAGATCTAAGTGCAACTAGGTGCCATGAAACCAGAAGAAGAAGAGCAAGACAGTGAAACTCTCTCATCCTCGGTGTCTGAATAGAAGATTCAGACGGGGGGAGGAGTCCTTAGAGGAAGAAGTTTACATGATGGGGGTGTCTCCAACCCTACCACCCACAAAAAAGGTAACAGCTAGTCCTCAACAGCTTGAATCTATGCTTTCCCCAGACCTCACTCCAAGTGAGAAAGATGAGTTCCTAGAAATGTAGTGCCTCGATGTAACCCTTGTAGCAGCCATAGAAGTTGGGGATCCATGGTATGGTGGTATCTACAGAGTTCTGACCGCTTTCTCCTTTTCTCCAAAAAGTCCTACCTATGAGAGAAAGAAGATCTATAGAGATAGTAGGCGCTACACTCTCTTTGATGGGGTGTTGTACTGTCAAGGCATGGATGGGGTACTAAGATGGTCCATTGATGCAGATGAAGTACCTAAGGTATTAAAGCATTATCATGATGGATTTTGTGTAGGCCAATATGCCGGTGACTATATAGCTAAGAAGATTTTACATGCTGGGTACTATTGGCTGACCTTGTTCAAGGATGTCACTATGTATTGCAAAACTTGTGAACCATGCTAATTCTTTGGTAGGAACGATGTGCATCCTGGGCAACATCATCTAGTGATGTCCATCCATCTGTTTCAAAAGTGGGGAATAGATTTTGTTGGGCCCTTGCCCATGACCGCCTGCAAAAAGAAGTATCTTTTGGTAGCCACTGAGTATGTCACTAACAAGGCTGAAGCTATCGCCCTCCCCGCTACAAATGGTAAGGCAGTTTCAAATTTCATATTTGAACGTATCTGCACAAGGTTTGGGACACCCATGGAAATAGTATCTGATCATGGGAGTCCATTCTTAAATGAAGCAGTGGAGCTACTCATGGATCACATGGGTATTGATCATCGCACTTCTAGCATCTATTATCCAGCATCCATGGGACAAATGGAGCAGACCAATGGCCTCCTTTGTAAATACATGGGGACAATGGCCATAGGGAACAGGAGCCAGTGGGATCAAAAGGTCACTGAAGCCGTGTCGGCTTACAACATCACCCATAAAATGTTTATAGGTCACACTCCTTTTGAGTTGATGTACGGTACTGAGGCAGTTTTACCACTAGAAATAGAGATTCTAGTCTTGAGATTGGCACAAGAATAGAGGATGATAAAAGATGAACATGTAGAGGCTAGGTTGGTACAACTTGAGAAGTTAGATGAAACTCGACGCCTTGCACTACATCAAACAACGATCCAAAAGAATCGACAAAAGGCCCACTTGGATGCTAAGATTTGCAAGGGAAGGGAAAGACACTTTGCTGAGAGGGATGTTATGCTATGCTTGGATAACAGATTGGATCACCAAATGGATAAAAAGTTCCTTCCATTGTGGACTGGTCCATACAAAGTCATCAAGGAACGTAGCAATGGGTCTGTACAAGTACAGGAGCTGCATGAGCCATATGGCAAGAAGGTGATCAAAATGCATTATCTCAAGCCCTTCTTTATTCGTGATGGTCCCAAGCATGGAAATGCTATGTAGGATCATGTGGATAGAATAGATGCATCTTGCAAGAGGTGTGAGAGCACAATGAAAGAAAGATGATAGTTCTTCTTTATGATTGTGAGAGAGAGGACTCTCTCTTATAGAAAGGGGGAGAAGCTAATACCTTCCCTACATAGTGGCAATCAGCCCCTACATCAATGAGAATAAATCCCTACATCAATGGGATTGCCTTTGTCTTACATCATCACTTAGGTCACACAGTAGACACATCATAGCACTTGATGTGCCTTTACAACACACACAAACACACATGTGACTCCCCTAGATGCACACATGCACCATAGAGCAAGCTTTTGATCATACTTACCCCAACAAACCCCCCCTCAAGTGGTTGCCTCTTGTAGTTTCAAGGATACATCTAGTCTCATAATTTCTCATGCCATCTCATGGTGGTCAAGGATTAATCTATGGCTAGGATCTCATGCTAGCAAGGGTTCCCAAGGGTGTGAGGTTCACAAAAATGGGATAGTCAAAATACATATCACATGGCCTACATCATATGGTGACCAGAGGTGATTTACATAACATATTCTTTTTGGAGTACTACTCCAAGCAGAGAACCTCAAAATTTGACCAAGTGATGAAAAACAAAAAAGACAAAGTGCCTAAAAAGCATAGTCTTCATCATGTGGAGACTCATCAAATGAAAGTAGATTGGAAGTTTTTGACTTTGTAGTTTCTTCCTTTTTGGCTTTACAATACTTTTCATGGTGATTGTTTTTGCCACAATGTTTGCATGGATTGATCTTGAAGCAATGATTAGTCTTCCCACAATGTTTGCAAGGTGAAAACTTGCCCTTCTAAATTTTTATGGCATGGCTGTGACATTGCCTCTCTGGTAGGCTATGTCATTGCCTCTCCAGAGTTCCATGTGCCTTTCTTCTTCTTAAAGAGCAGTAATAAGACCTTCAAGAGTAGGATTAGGAAGATTTTTCAGAGTGGTAACAACATGATCATAATCTTCAGGCATGCTTTTGAGCAATACTGCCATTGCATCATCTGTAGTGATTGGAGAGTTGATAGAAGCAAGTTGAGTCATGAGACTTCACATATAATTGACATGGGCAGCCAAAGGAGTGCCACTAGCCATCTTCAATTCAAAGAAAGCAATCTTAAGTGACAATTTTGAGATGTGATATCTAGCACCAAAAATAATGTCAAGCTTCTGCCAAGCTTCAGAAGGAGACTCTAAATCAGAAATGTGATGAATATAGTCATCTCCTAAGCCAAGGGCAATGATGCCATAGGCTTTCTCCTCTCTAGCAGGATCTCTTGCTGGATGTGTCAGAGCTAAGGATTCTCCAGCATTAGAGGCTGTTGAAGAAGTAGTTGAAGTAGGTTTGATAAGCCCCCAGAGGTTTTCCCTCATCAATGCAAACTTAACCTTCATCTACCATGTGTGAAAGCCTTTACCATTGAACTTATCCATATTCAAGATGGTAGCCATGAGAGGTTCTAACCCGAAATGGGCAGTGTCTACTCTCTTACAAGGCTAGAAAGAGTTGAAGAAATTCAAAATACAAGCATTTAGAGTAGTGCAGACTTGTAACCAAATTCCATACTACAAATCAATGATGCTTTCACTTGCATGCTTCATAGAGGTGGCTAAATGAAAGTATTCCAAGCAAATCTAGGTGTAGCAACTTAAAACAAAGCTGTAGCCATAGTTGTACTGATGCTATTCAACACTTTAAAACATTAGAAATGCTAAAGTAGCATCTAATGTAGCATCAAACTCACAACATTGTCAAAACTGTCCAAAACAGAGACCAAAACTTGGAGGGCTTCTATCTCACTCTTCAAAGCAAAGAAAAGAGGGCTTTCTAAGTACAAACAAAGCTGGTATACCAAAGAAGAACCACTGAGGAGGAGAGGCGAAATGCCGCGTCACATCGCCATAGCCAGTAGCTTGAAAGTCGACTGGTTTTTTTGCTATTTCTCCCTACCTGGTGGACCATTTCCCTTCAAATCTAGATAGGAGCTAGCTCATACTGTTGTGCAAGCTTGGCTCAGAGGAATTTTGGAATGGCTGCTCCAGCAAGTCGCATTGTAAGAAAAGGCATCAGGATGAAAACGACTGTTACGCAGTTTTGTGGGTAGCATTCTCTAATACCTCTGACATGGAGGTTTGCCCATATGAAGGGTCTCTCCAGCCAGAAGGACCCTGAGAATGGTTGCTTGTAGGTGGTGAACTCAGCTCTCAAAGATTTGGGGAAGAAGGAGGAAAATGGAGAAGATGAGAAACTAGTACTTTATGCTAGAGATAGCATCTAATGCTAGGCTAGGCTAGATCTAGAACCTAAAGCTCTAATACCAATTGTAGGATCCTGTAGGATATAATAGATGCATCTTGCAAGAGGTGTGAGAGCACAATGAAAGAAAGATGATAGTTCTCTATTATGATTGTGAGAGAGAGGACTCTCTCTTATAGAAAGGGGGAGAAGGTAATACTTTCCCTACATAGTGGCAATCATCCCCTACATCAGTGGGAATCAATCCCTACATCAATGGGATTGCCTTTGTCTTACATCATCACTTAGGTCACACACTAGACACATCATAGCACTTGATGTGCCTTTACAACACACACAAACACACATGTGACTCCCCTAGATGCACACATGTACCATAGAGCAAGCCCTTGATCATACTTACCCCAACATGCTATGCATTCCTTGCCTGGGGAGGGAACTATTATGGATAAATTTGACCAAGGTAAAAGGCATAAATATGTGTGTGTGCTTGTATGTGTGGCAATAGTATAATTCAATATGGTGTGCATAGGGCCTAGGGTTGAGATGGCAGGGCATGACCATGAGCCATCCTTCCACGTAAGAGGACCCATAAGGTGTGTTGTACATAATCCATGGTAGTAATATTATAAAATGTTAAGGTGGCATGGTTCCTCCATGTGCCACCCCTCCACCTAGGCAGTCCCATGCCTGCATTTAGTGAGACATGGCCTAAGGACCATGGGAGAAGTAGTATAAAATAGGTGGAGATGGATATTATATTGGATTATTCCCTCCATGTAGAATAGGCCCATGTGGGGGGGTGTAGATAGTCCAAGAATGCAAGTTAAATCATTGGGGAAAGTAGGATGAGGTGGCAAGTCTCCTTGTGCCAACCCTCCACTTGTCCTCCTAGATGTTTGACCATATTATAAAATTGGGAAGAGACCAAGGGAGTTTCTTAGACTTGGGATATGGCATTTGATTTATGTGGAAAAATGAGGCAAAGGGTTGTTGCACACAATTGAGAGTGCGTACCCACCTAGCCCACATGGGAGATTCCTGCACACACACCATGCATGTGGGAGGATGCATTTATTGGTAGAGACCCCCTCTCTTGGCTATAAAAGGAGGGGGCTATTCCTTGATGGGACACGCTCATTCTTGTAAAGCCACCTAGTTACTAGTACTTTGATTTCCCCCCCCCCCATCCTTCCTTTCAAATAAAGCATGACTCTCTTCCTTTGATGTCTCCATTTCTACATTCCACCTCCCATCATGTACATGCTCCTCTTCCCCTTCTCCCTTCTCCCTTGTGCCATGGTCCCCCTCTTCCTTCCCACCCCTCTTAGTCCCTTTTCCTCACCCATGTTAATGCTTCTCCCCTCATGTTCCCTTTTCCTCTATGGCCCTTGAGCGTCACCATGCCTAGCATCAAGCCTCATGCCTTGATTTCTTTTCTAGTTAATAGTGTGTGTGTGTGTGTGTGTGTGCGCGCGCGTGCGCGTGCAAATTCAAGATGAACATTATCCATCTTAGACTTATCAATCAAGACAATTTGTGATAAGATAATCTCTACAAATAAAGTTTATGAAAAAATCATGTAATTTTGCTCAATTATAAATACCAAATGATATTGAAGAAGCTCCATTCACCTGCATCCATCCACAATAAGGACAAGTTAGAACAAGAACCCTCAAGTGTGGGACTATAGGCTTCAATGCATAGCTCCACTTGTTATCGATGTCACAACATCATATGTTATTTATAGCATTAGTTTTATTGACCTTGGTTGGTGGTACATCGTGTGGTACCCCATCATTCGACTCACATGCCTCCAAATGCTCCATGTATATAGTGGAAGTATTACCACTCCTTTTTGAAACATAATTTCACATAATGTCCCAAGTAGGGATCTGACAAAATATTCAGGTTGTAATCTTTTTGTAATGTAAGTCAATAATAGCTCAAAAGAAAGAATTACTTAAAACCCTCACATATATATCAAGATCATGATAGTATTGACTTATATAGAGGGATCTAAGACCCTCTATTAGAGTAGAGAAAAGTTATTTTATTCAAGTATCCTGAATCACATGCTCTTATATCCCCAAGAAAAAGGAGAAGGATCCATGCCCTCCTATATAAGTAGGGATTTGCGGTAGCTTAAGGAGGGTAGATCAAAGGAAGGTATTTATGAAAATACCTGATGTCTTTGCTATTTCTCTCAACTACACACATTATGCAAGGTCTTCTCTTGCAAACAATCCATATCCAAGGTGGCTAAAACACGTTGCATCATGAAGAGTATCACGTATGGAAGTGTTTTTCAAACAAAGGGGTGCATATGTATAGTGTTACATACCCGAGCTTGGCTCGATTGAAGAACAGTCCTAAGGCTATTTACAAGTCGTTTGCCCTAGTATCTAATCGACTGCTCTTTTTGAGATTTAGCAACTTTGATCGGCTTCACAGGTACCGATTGACTTAGCATATGAACACATGGATAATCCTTAGTGTAGAGACATGATCAAATCACTTGCCTTCCTTTAATGGCATTTTATATGTGCATATTCATGTAATACTCGAGACACATTGCTATAAATAAACTCAACATCAATTGAAGATAGAACTGCCCATACCAGTTAGCTCCAAAATAAATCGCTCTATACTTGCACATAGTTTTCCTTGGGTCTTTTAGTGAGTAAATGATCTCACATGCGATATGCTGACTGAGGACTCAGGAGAAAGGTGTTTGCATATGATCTTTTGTCTCATACGTAGCTTTAGAAACATCCAACCAAATGTAGAGGCTCTTGATTAGCGAAATGGACAGCCAAACAGCCAAGTGGTTAGCTATGATCATAGTGTATAGCATCACATAGAATTCAAGCTGAATAGAGAAGCTTCCTCTCTACCTACCATCTTCTTCGTGAATTTGTGTGAAGTACAGACATAATTATGTAAGCAACTCATAGCTTACCGGATCATTTCTTACATCCTCCATACTAGGATATGTAGAAGCGAAAGATGAAGGTGGACTGCGATCAGAATCTCTTGCTAGATCAAAATGTTCATGATGAAGGTGATAAGCATGAGCATAGAGAAGGCTAAGGTCGACTATGATCAGAAGCTATTTCTAGATCGAGATGTTCACCAAAGAGAGCTAAGGGAGTTTATATAATTTTAGGGGCTATAGGCCAACTTAGTCGGTTACTTTGTGGTCATGAGTCGGTTTATAGTCCGTTATATGAATCGTCCTGCGACCTTTTGTTTCAAGGTATTTTACTTTGAATATTGAATGCATTCTTTATATTTAGAGCAAACTCCATTTAATTAAGTGGGTGTTTAGCACCCCATTTAATAGAGCATTACTACATTCCGAGATTTAATTCACCCATTAATATGCTATTCATCCATATAGTTCACACCATCTTTAGTCAAGTGGGTGTTTCTATCACGTACGAATGGAATAAAGAATTTATGTATTTCGATCAAATACTATACTAGACTGCCCATTTCAAGATTTTAGAGCCCACACATGCAAGCTTTTTATACATATATACACTTCCTTTTATCACAAGTTCTTATGGTTGACCAATAGTTTGAAAACCATGCTTGACAAGATACAATCATAGGTTTGTCTTTAGTCTATATAGTTGCAAATGCAAGTCCAATATGGGCCATAAATTTTGTTTTAACCAATATAACTTATTAGCGATGTATACCCATGCTTAGCTAGTAACAAATTTGGAATCAATTCTCCATCATATGTATATCATGAGGAAAAAACATCGTGGTCGAGCAACAATAAACTTGCCAACCTACATCATGTTGTATACACCAGTGTAAGTGTGTGTGTGTGTGTGTGTGTGCCCAACCATCCGCCTGCACAATCACAATCCCACACTCTACGAGGGTCACCATGTCCCTTGTAGAGAGGGGTTATGGTGCCCACCTTTTGAAGAGAGAGAACTTAGACAAAAGATACTAGCTTATGAGCATTGTTTTGAGTGATATCAAATAAATTTTATTGGATCTTGAGTATTGATTGAAGTCCTAGGAAAATCACTATTAAGGAAGTTAGAAACAGCCCTCTTGAGCCTCAAGCTATTACAACCATTTTTAGAAAAGTATCTGAAATTTTTATGGGAAAATAAGCCGCCTATTTGTCATTGTTACAAATGTAAATGATAGGCATAATTTGAGAGCATATACCCATATAGCAAAGTTTTGACAGTCTATTGCTATCCACCTTGATGAATCTTGAAACCTTAAAAGGGAGAGAATCCCTTTTGTTATATTTTAGGATGATGAAGGCCCCATCATGTACTGTTGTGATAATGATCTCTGTGCTAAGAAACTTAGCACTAGTTCCAAATATACAACCATTCTCCAGTCGTCAAAAAGTTATGGTAACAACAATAATCTCCACAAATTAAAGAGGGTAAATTCAATTATCTCCAAGGGAACAAAATATCACAGGGTTAGGTATATTGACCAAGCAAATGTCATCGATGTATCTAAAGGGATATTGCAACCATTTCAAAATATTCCATCTGCCCTATCTAGCCAAATTGATGCAAAATTTGTACTCAAAGTAAAATAGGTAAAGATTGCAGCAAATGGGTGAGCAAGATAAGCCCATAGGAATTCCCTTCTTTTGCCTCCAGGTCATGTTGTTAAGTTGAACGCACATGTTGGAAATGAGCCATGAATTAATTTTAATGACTGCCTCCATATCATAGTTTAGCTCAAGTCCACCTGTTAAAGTCCATATAACTTCAATTGGAGAGTGAGGCTTTTTTTCAAAAATAGATAAAATTGAAGCTACTATCCTTGAATGTCATAATGATTACCTTCCTTATGATGTTAACTAGACCAAGTTCTCCTTCTAGGGGAATGCTTTCATAGCATTGTGCTATGTCAGTGGAAAAAATACTAAATATTTTGTTGGGAAGATTTAGAGTGTACTCATAGAGGGATTCAATCCCTTACCAACAAGAACAATTGACTCCACCTTTGAGAAAGGGCTCATGCTGTGTTTTAGCACATTTACTTTTAAGTTGTGAAATGCATGTATTGATAAGTCCAATTTCATCATAAGTGCAACTAGTAGCATTGGTAATCCATCTAAAAGTGTTCTTATGGGCTTTGTATATACCCATAATAAATGGTAATTTAGTGGATAGAGGTGTTACAGAAAATGCATGGAGTTCGGTTTCAATTTAAAATAGCAATGCAATGTTATTAGAAGCCTTGTCAATACCATGCATGAAAAAATGGTCCTTGGTGCAAAAATTATAGGCATTTAGAAAAAAGTCTCTCAAAATTATGCCTTCAAGTAAGGGGTTATCAAAAAGAACATGGACGAAGTGTGAAAAGTCATTTTCTCTTGTACTTTCCAAGATCTTCCTCCCGTGAATCGAAAAAGAGATATATCTATGAACCTGTGTCAAAAAAGAATCCTTTTAGTAGGATCCCCATCCTCTATTAGAGATATTCTGGAAGAGTTTTTACTACCCTCCTCTGTATCATATCCTGTGTTACCACGTCTTGAGTTGTCCATTACAGATTCATGATCCACCAAGGGAGAAATCAATAGTATCTTGACTTCTCCTAGCATCACTGCCCCTATTGAACCCATAGGAGACCACTGCACATTGCCCTCTGCCTCTGCACATGGGAGGGTGGTAGCCTCCTCTTCTTGGCACACCACCACGTCTCCCACCACGTGTCGAGTTGTTTCCACCTCTAGAACTTCTGGGTTGCCTTTCATCCATAACTCTAGCCTGGCGTTTTGAGTTAAGAGACCTGACCAAAAAGTTAATACCTTTTCCATTAAGCCCTTGAAATGGATCAATGTCTAGATCACTTACTGTGGCTCTGACACCTTCATTGACTGAATCTCGGTAGCAAGAAAAAATCATAGCTTGCTTAACTGAGAATTGAAGAAAAGAAGAGCACCATTGTATGAAGGCATACATTTTGACTATAAGGGTGTTGTCATGCATAAATTGGTGTACATGATTGAGTATGCACCATATAGCACGGTCAAACCACATTACCTTATTGGGACACTGCAACCCTATATTGTTATAGTTGTATTTTAAGTAGGGTCGCATATAATTCCAAACATCTAGGACTTTTTTTGCAGATAATAAAGTTTTGTGGCTACAAAAAATTCCTTGTTTTGATGTGCAAAATGACTCTTCTAAATCATTTAGTGCAAAGAGCTCCGGTAAGATAATGTTGTCTGTATGTGCTGTCTTCCCTTTAATAGCCATGTTCTTGTATTCTTTTTTAACAGCATCAATATTCTCAGTAATTCTAGCCAAAACTGCCCACATTTCAAATGTGATGGGTGCTATAGCTACAACGCTTAAGTCATTGAGTGACCACAATTTATGGTCCACTTGATGTGCAAATTTCCCTTCTAATATCCTTCTTGGGATAAGGAGATTAACTGAAATATCCTTGATATTAAGAGCCAAAGTGCCTGGTGCAGGGAAGTCCTACATAAGGACATTTCTCTCTTCTTCAGATAAAGTGTCAAAAGGAATCAGAGAGTGTAATTTTGTGGAAAAAGGTGTAACCGTGGGGTTATGTTTCCTTCCTCCATTATTATTGAAAAGATACTCTATATTGTGGTAGCGATAAAAAGATTTAATTACCCCATCAGATTTTCTCTTATATTCCTCGTACTATGATTCATCATTGGAAATTATCTTACCAATAACCTTTGATATCTTTTGTATAGTGGAAAGGGCATTATCAGAAGATTTTGCAGAAGATGCGGCACCAATTTGAAATACTTAACTAGATCAATAGTAGTTGTTGGTTCTCTAGATCAACAGAAAGCAAACCATTGTCGTGTTGTTGGATGAGTTTATGGATTTCTTTGCTAGAAATAATAGATAAAAATCCTTGGACTCCAATGGAAGGAGCTGGAAGGGATCAATATAGCCCATTTTGTGTAGATCATCGTGCCAAGTATAGTCCTATAAAAGTACATATGGACAATGAAAGAAATAGAAAAAGATAGGATAATGTTATGGATGGCAATAGACAAGGGTTATCCTCCCTTCTCCATCCCCCAAGTGTGTGTGTGCAATTTCAAGACAAACATTATCCATCTTAGACTTATCAATCAAGAAAATTTGTGATAACATAATCTCCCTCTCCCTCTCCCTCTCCCTCTTCCCCTCTCTCTCTCTCTCTCTCTCTCTCTCTAATGTGTACTTTGTTGTGGTATATCAATGTTGTTTGAGCAAGCACAAAGCTCTTCCCATCACTCTGACCTCCTCCCTCCCTCCCTCCCTCCCCCCCCACCCCCCTATGTGTGTGTGTGTACTGGCCCCTGAAATGATATTATATTATATTATACTCTCTCTCTCTCTCTCTCTCTCTCTCTATATATATATATATATATATATATATATGTATATATATATATATATATATATATGTATATGTATATATATATATGTATATGTATATATATATATGTATATGTATATATATATATGTGTATATATATATGTGTGTATATATATATATATATACACATATATATATATATATATATATATATATATATATATATATGTATATATACTATATATATACATATATATATGTATATATATATGTATGTATGTATATATACATATATATATGTGTATATATATGTGTGTGTGTGTGTGTGTGTGTGTGTGTGTGTGTGTGTCTCTCTCTCTCTCTCTCTCTCTCTCTCTCTCTCTCTCTCTCTCATCTATCTCTATGTTCTCTCTCTCCTCCCTCCATATCGCTCTCCCTCTCTCTCCTCTCACTCCTCTCTCTCCTCCCTCTCTTCCCTCTCTCTCTCTCTCTCTCTCTCTCTCTCTCTCTCTCTCCCCTCCCTTGTGCCCTCGGCCCTCTGTCCCTCACAATGCTAAATGTTGTGGCACCACATGGAAAAGTAATATTATGGACCCCACGCTGTCACCTCTGCGGCCATATAGTGTGCTGCCATAAATCTGCATTTCGATTGCCTTTTTTGACTCGTGTGCTCATCTTGGCCCCTCCGTCATCTTCATTAATGTGGCTGCATGTGCCACCACCCTTGTTGAGTGTGCAGTGCGTGCCGCCATGTGCTATCGTCGCAATACCACCACATGGCACATAATTTGCATGGCAATACCGTGCATTTACTTCCCCTTGCAGTTGTAACTCTGCTATCTCATCTGCATTTACTCCCATCCCGTCGCCACGTGTTCTCTTTTTTCGTGCAATTATTGCTGAATTTGATTCCTGCATTCAAGGAGTAGTTGTTTCACGGTTTGTGGGAGGATCAGTCTTTTACACCACACAAAATGGTGGAACAAAAAGAGGAGGATACTGCTAAAATTTATATCTCTACTAATGAAGATGTTGATTACAAAGTACCTATCATTGACGCCCATTTTAAGAGGTAACAGATCCTTGAGGTACTCATTGATGGGGGCTCTAGAGTGAAGATTTTGTCTATGGAACTATATAAAACATTTTGTTCTTATGAGTTCATCCCAGAACCATTCCAAGTAAGGATGGGTGACCAAAGAAGGATACACCCATTAGGTATACTCAAAGGACATGAAATTAGCATATGAAGACTCACTTTCAATCCCAGAACCATTCCAAGTAAGGGTCATTTACCAAAGAAGGATATAGCCATTGGGTATACTCAGAGGACAAGAAATTAGCATATGGGGACTTACTTTTATAGTCAGCTTTGTGGTCCTTAGAATGGAAGAAATATTCCATGCTTTCGGGAAGACCTTGGCTCAGAGCTCCAAAAGTCAAGCAAGATTCAGGGGTTGAGAGGATTACTCTAAGGAATGGTAAGGAGAAATTCAAAATTTCTTTAACAAAGAGAAGTCTTCCTCGGCATATGCAACAATTGGAAGCTGAATGAGTAAACATGGTAGCTCAATTTGAGGAAGATGTATTTCTCAAAATAAATCCTTCCATGGTTCCTTTGTTCAAAGCGTATTAGCAAGCATTGTGCAGCAATATACAAATGGTAAATACAAGTTCACGGCTTCAGAACCAACTGTGCAAAGTGACAGGTAGACAGTGTCAAACAGAAGTTGGCAGACGCACTTCCTAACAAGTCAAAAAACCAGCTATGACTAAGGAGTTGGTGTAGGAATCAATGATTCCATGGTCGTCCTCATGGAGAGACAGATTAACATTTGAGGAAGGTGTTTGAGCTTTGTGATTGGACTATGGAAGTTGTGCATGGTGATTGGTGGACTGCATGGGAGGATATGTGGACGACCATGGCAACCTCTCTGGAACTCTAGACACATGGCGGTTGATGGTAGTCGATCAGCACATGGAGGTTAAGGAGATTGGTGGTATTCGTGGCGGTGATCTTCTACAAGATGGCTTCGTGTAGCTGCTCTCAGTCTTTTGTCGAATCAAGCTTTGTGCCTGTGTAGTGTCAAGCTCTTTGAGAGCTTACTAGTTCATGCTTTTGTAGGGTTCATTAGTTGAGTCTTTCTCAAGTCATTTGTATGAGCAACAAACTCAATAGATGTGAGATCCGTTGAGTCGTTTTGATTAGTAAAAGATTTCTCCATACAATCTTCGTGTCATTTCCATTTCGTAAGTGAACTGGTTAATTCATGCAAAGTTATCTTGCATCTCTTATTGTCCACACTCATTTTCAACCGTGTACATTAACAATTCAAGGCTCTAAACCTATCAATCAGATAGTGATGATGACTTATTAAAGGAGAATTAGAAAACACATGTTCAGGTAGTTATTCAAGCAGAAAGAGTTTTTGAAGAACACATGACTAGAAGTGCTCGTGTTAAGGAGGAGGATTTGCAACATATAAATCTTGGAGAACCAAATAATCCAAATATGGTGCTTCTCAGTACGAAACTTCAAGAACCATTTAAGGAGCATCTAAAGCAGTTATAGTTAGAATTTAAAGACATATTTGCATGGCACTACACGGACATGAAAGGAGTGGATCCTTCATTTTGCCAACATAAAATGAATCTCAAACTGGATGCAGTTCCAATTTTCCAATAGAGATATAGGATGAATCCCAACTATGCAAAACAAGTGAAAGAGGAGTTGGACAAGCTCCTACAAGTAGGGTTTATTTATCCCTTGGATCATGTTACTTGGTTATCTCCCATTGTAATAGTTCCCAAGAAAAATGGAAAGCTGTGGATTTATGTTGATTATAGAAATGGAGAGAGAGAGAGAGAGAGAGAGAGATTTTTTATTATATATAAAATATTTATCTATATTTTTGCATTTCATCTTTAGTTTTTGTGTGTATGTGTGTGTGTGTGAAATAATTTTTATTTAATTTTAATTTCTTTGTGGTAGGTGCAGAGAGGGAGGGACCTTAAAAGAAAGCATAAGTGTTGATTTTTATAAAAGATGTGAGCATGACACCCCAACATGAGTGTAGCAATTGCGAGGTGGTTTTGCCACAAGCGCAAGGTTGATAGGGCTAGAAACTAGCCAAGTCAATTTGCTAAATTTGACCCTGATGTTGGAGATTTTCAGGTATTATTGTACAAGTTAGGGGGTGTGAAGAGAGTGGGAGAGAGGGAAGGAGTCTCACTTGCAGCTTTCACTTGCAGCTTTCTCACATACACAATGGGGGAATACACACAAACGTGGAGGCTGAAAACAGTTTTCCTCTTCTTTGTTATGAAAGCCAAAAGAACTCTAGTACAAAGAAAATAGAAGAACCCTATATGTGGGTCTCAAACCAAACTCAACTAACTAAGGTGGCTTACTAACTGAGCCACAAACTAGAGTAGATAAGGATAGCTGTCATCCAGCTATTATTCGTGGGCGGTGTACCAACCGCATCTGTAGCTAACAAGTCGGTGACATAAATGCACAACGATCACCCTGGCATATCGCGAGTGGAGCTCGATATCTCAACACTCCCCCTCGAGCTCAATCCCAATTCCTGCATACCAAGCAAGTCTCTAAACTTACGCAGCTTCTTTGCGCCCAATGCTTTTGTGAAGATGTCAGCTACCTGATCCTCTGTGCTGACATAAACTAGATCAATAAGACCTAGTAACACTTTCTCCCGCACATAGTGATAATGCACCTCAATGTGCTTTGTTCTAGCATGAAAGACTGGGTCCTTTGCCAAGTGTATACTGCTCATGTTGTCACAATAAATGACAGCTGGCCCATCTGTAGACTGATGCATATCATAGAGTAGCTTATGCAACCAAGCTACCTCACATGCAGCCATTACTGCACCCCTGTACTCAGCCTCTGTGCTCGACAAGGCAACTGTAGGCTGTTTCTTGCTGCTCCAAGTGACTACAGCACTCCCAAAAGAGAACACATATCCACTGGTAGATCGTCTATCAGAAATACTACCAGCCCAATCAGCATCAGTGTATCCATGCAACTGTATCTGAACCCCAGCCTCATAAAATAGTCCATACTGCAATGTGGACTTCACATACCTGAGTATGCGTCTAGCCGCATCCAACTGCGGTTTCCTTGGAGCCTGCATAAACTGACTCACCAACCCAACAGCATAGCTCAAATCTGGCCTGGTAATAGTCATGTAAATCAAACTTCCTACTATGCGTTTGTACATAGTAGGGTCTTCCAGAAGCTCACCTGCATCTGCGCTCAGCTTCACATTCTGCTCCAAAGGAACTGAAATAGGCTTACAGCCTGTCATCCCATATTTGGACAGCATGTCCAGTCCATACTGCCTCTGCAAGAGCTGTATCCCACTTGGTGATCTAATCACCTCAATGCCCAAGAAATAACGCAGCTCTCCCAAATCCTTCATCTCAAACTTCTGCCTCAATAGCATTTTCACATGAAGGATATCTTCATCACTATCACCTGTGATGATCAAATCATCAACATAAATGACAAGTAACATAATCCCTTTCTCTGTTTTTCTCACATAGAGTGGAAAATCTGCCTTGGAAATCTGAAAGCCAATAGTGACAAGATACTGTTTTATCTTGTCAGACCATGCTCTAGGTGCTTGCTTCAAGCCATACAAGGCTTTCTTCAACCTGCAAACAAACTCAGGATGAATAGCATGAACATAACCTATTGGCTGCTCCATAAAGACCTCTTCTTGCAAATCACCATGCAAGAAGGCATTCTTTACATCCATCTGATGTAAAGACCATCCCTTTGATGCAGGCATAGCAATGGCTACTCTTACGGTTGCCATCCTTGCAACCGGGCTGAAAGTTTCTTCATAATCAATGCCATATGTCTGTGCATACCCCTTGATAACTAATCTTGCCTTGTATCTATTCATAGAACCATCTGCATTGTGCTTGATCTTATAAACCCACTTACAGCCAATTGCATTCTTGTCTTTAGGCAAAGGCACCAATTCCCATATAGCATTTGCATCCAAGGCATCCATTTCTTCATCCATGGCTTTCTCCCATTTTTCATTTCCCATGGCTTGCTCAAAAGAAGTGGGTTCTGGTTCCTGTATCACTTTGACCATATAGGCATAGTGAATGGCTGTAAATCCATCATATTTCAGCCTATCCATAGGATACCTAACCCTGGTAGACCTACGCAAAATAGGCTCACTTCCAACTACTCTTAAAACATCCCTAGTCTTCCTTACTCCAAGTGTCACAACAGAAGGAATACCCAATTCATCATTAATGCTCTACTCTGAGCCACTGGATTCACCATCCACATAAGAGTGACCTGCATTCACATCAAACATAGACTGATCTACCTTCTCTTTTCCTTTTCGTGATACCTGCGTACCACTATCTGCATTACTTTGAGGAGATTCTCATGATCTCAATCTGCCTGTCCATGGCGAAGTATGTGAATCACTACTAGAGGACACTGCAGGTCCACTGATATTTTGTGATTGCTGCTGTGAATTTTGCGCAGCATTACCATTTTGTGCATCTACATCAATCATCACATTTACTGGTTTATACCAGCTGCTCATCTCATCAAAAACTTTATCTCTGCTCACTGTGAACTTACGTGTAGAAGAGTTATAGCATCTATACCCTTTCTGCTGCAGAGAATAACCAATAAAGACGCACTTCTCAGCCTTTGGATCCAACTTGGACGACCTCAACTCATCTAGCACATGAACATAGGCAATGCAACAAAAAAGTTTCAAATGAGAAATGTCTGGTTTTCTACCAGTATACATCTCCTCTGGCGTCATGCCATGTATTGCTGCAGTGGGAGTCCTGTTCATTATATAAACTGCTGTAGCAACTGCTTCAGCCCAATAATAATCTGGTAGATCTTTTTCATTTAGCATGGCCCGAGATACCTCTCCAATATGCCTGTTTTTTCTTTCTGCAATTCCATTTTGCTGTGGGGTATGACTGCATGAATATTGCTGCTTTATGCCATGCTCCTACAGGAACCTTGCAAACTCATTTGAGAGGTACTCTCCCCCTCCATCTGACCTTAGGCATTTTATTTGCAGGCCTGTTTCTTTTTCAACCATAGCTTTAAAAGCTTTGAAGTGCCCAAACACTTCACTTTTCTTTTTCATAAAACACACCCAAAGTTTTCTGCTGAAGTTATCAATAAATGTGACAAAATAGTGACAGCCTCCAATAGATGCAGCTTTAGTAGTCCACACATCAGAGTGGATTAATTCCAATGGCTTTTTACTCTCTTGAACATGCTTAGGAAATGGTTTCCTTGCCTGTTTTCCAAATTGACAGGCTTCACACACCTTATGCATTTCTGCAACCTTGAATTTAGGCAATCCTGCAACAATATTTTGGGCCTGCATTGATTTAAGTCGCTATATATTAACATGACCAATGCGTTTGTGCCAGATATCAATATCTGCAACTACACCGGTCCCATGTGCAAACATTGCTGCACTCAATTCAGGCATGTCCGCATCTAGTGTAAACATCCTGCCCTTCTTCTTTCCTTTTGCTATCAAGCGACCATTATTTTTCATATCCTCATCAAAGCATCCATGAGGATTGAATCTGACCTGCAAGCCCTGCTTAACCATTTGACCAACAGACACTAGGTTCTTGGTGATGTTCGGGACATGAAATACATCAGACAAGTATTTCTTTTTCCCATCCTGCATAGACAAAGGAATTTTGAACTCTTGTACAAAGAAAATAGAAGAACCCTATATGTGGGTCTCAAACCAAACTCAACTAACTAAGGTGGCTTACTAACTGAGCCACAAACTAGAGTAGATAAGGATAGCTGTCATCCAGCTATTATTCGTGGGCGATGTACTAATCGCATCTGTAGCTAACAAGTCGGTGACATAAATGCACAACGGTCACCCTAGCATATCGCGAGTGGAGCTCGATGTCTCAACAGGGGGGGGGGAGAGAGAGAGAGAGAGAGAGAGAGAGAGAGAGAGAGAGAAAGAGAGAGAGGGAGGGACAGAGGGACGGAAGGAGGGAGGGATCAAAGTGGTGGGAAGAGCTTTGTGCTCACTCGAGCAAGGTTGATATACCACTATAAAGTACACGTTGGGGGAGAGAGAGAGAGAGGAGGGGGGGAGGGGAGGGAGGGGGAGGAAAAGAGGTAGGATGGCGTGCGCACATGGGAAAGAGAGAGAGAGAGAGAGAGAGAGAGATTATAAACTATAGATACATACATACATACATATATATATATATATATATATATATATATATAGTTTATTTATTTATTTAGTTTTTATATATTTACACAAACAAAAATATGTATATTTATATGTAAATATATATTTATATATTTTATATTTATAATTATATTTGCATATATATATATATATTATAATTATAATTATAATTATATATACATGTGTGTGTGTGTGTGTGTATATATATATATATATACCTATCTATCTATCTTTAACCTATTAATCATGGACAAAGGGGAAAAAAAGCAAGGACACCTGGCAGCTTGGAGGAGAAGAGCTTGCCACATGTCACAAAGGAGCTCGTGGATGGAGGTTGGAAGAGGGGAGGAGGTGGAAAGACAAGAGGAAGGCTTTGAGTGGGGAGGAAATGGAAAGACAAGAGGCAACTTTGGAAGGAAGGAGTGGATAGAAGGTCAATGGAATGGAGGAAATGGAAGTTCACCTTTGGGAGGAAGGAGGCGATGGAACATCAATGGAATTAAAGGAGGAGATAAAGCCATGGGTTAAGACTTAGCCAAAATTTCAAAAGCCAATCCAAGTATGCAAGGTTAATTGATTAGCAATTTAAGAACCAATCAATGCATGTGCCGAAAAGAGCTCTCTCTCTCTCTCTCTCTCTCTCTCTCTCTCTCTCTCTATGTATACATATCTATATATGTATGTATGTATATGTATATATATATATATAATGTATAGGTATATGTATATGTATATATGTATATATAATGTGAATAAATATACAATAAATATACATATATACATATATATACATATATACATATATATATATATATAGAGAGAGAGAGAGAGAGAGAGAGAGATAGAGAGAGCGCAAAGTGAAATTCCGCAAAGTTTGAGATTTATAAATGAAACCTTGAATTTTATTAAAGGAATCTATGATCGCAACTTTGAGACCCAGGAAGCGAGTCTCTAGCCCATCGTAGACGGGTCAGGTTACTCGTATACTAATATTATGAATGCTTTCTCATCCCTCTCCCCCTTTGAGATGTCCTTTCCTCTTTAATGCATGGTTCCTCCCCCCTCCCCAATGTCATGTCTCTCCTTCTTTAATGCCCTCCCCCTTTATACCTTAATTTAATCATGGCCTTCCCCTCTTCCTTTTCACCCCTCTTCCTTTCTCCACAACTAATTAATAAGACTTTCCCATTTTTCATGTCATAGGGCACCTATGCACCTATTGGGTGCTATGATGGTGTTCTTCATTAATTTGTTGTAGGCACCCAAAGGGGTAAAATACCCTATTTCAAAGGGCTAAGGCTGCTTATTCAGAGGAGGCTACTTCAGCATATGACCCAAGGCTTGGAAGCCTCTATAGAGACCAATCTATTTAGCATGTAAATGGAGGTAGCTAATTGTTAACATGGCACTTGCCCAGAGAGGAGAATTAATCTCCCTTGTAATTGAATTTTTTCACATATATAATCAGCCATGGAGCTGCTATGAACACTACTCTATAACTTTCTTTTGCTCTGAAATAAAATACCTTCGGATCGGTCCAGTCCAAGTTGGTTCTGGGCCCTAGCGCTATGGAGAGAGAGAGAGAGAGAGAGAGCACTTCTGCTTTGCAAGTCTCCGCCTATGACAAAAAGGTTCGCCATGGAATGAAGGTGTGCGAGATAGTACTGGAAACTCATTGTAGTCTCATTAGGTTTAGGCTCTTGTATCTAGGGTTTGTTTCGTGCTAGCTTACCTTTGTGGCTCCAAAATCTATTTGCACGCTCCTTTCCATCTATGCCCTTATAATCACATGCAGGAATAGATATTATGCTTGGTCTTATCTCACTATACCTCTCTATTATGATCATCTTGAATTGCATACTAGCTATGTAGTCAACACATGTACAATGCCAGTAGTAAGGCAAACATGTAACTTTTAACCTTTATTTAATATATACAGGCGCCTTTGACTCCTTGCTCTAAAATGTTTATGTTGATATTGTTAGATATCAATGCTCCACTCTCGTGTAACTACGTGGAAACCAGCTAACTCTACTTGTAAGCCCCCCATATGAGGAGAAGGCATTTGAGTAGCTCGGTTATCCGGTAGGACTTGGTTTGGACATCAGATGGGGGCCATGTGTGGCCTGATGGCTAAACGGCTTCAAATAGAGTTGGCACACTACCAACTAGGCTACATGCAAGTGCGGGAAGGCATCCCATGACTGATCGCATTGAGGGTAGACGGAGCATTTCCCGGGACAGCCCACTCTCAGGTTGCAGGGCTCGTTTGGAACCCTAGATGATCCCGGATGTGGCTTTGGGCCGAACGGAGACTGCAGGTTAGTTGCTCTATTTTGCGCCACGGTTCTATCCGTGTGGTCGGTGGCCTATTTCGAACCGACCCCCAGTCGACCGTTTTGGGCAGACTAGGTCGGTCACCCAATTGGGTCTAATCGACTACGACTGGTGGCTATATAAGAGCAAGCCCGTGAAGCCCATATTCATCACTGACTACAGCAACCCTGATTCCTTAGCATCCAGCCTCCGTCCTCTACTGTTTCCAGCACCCCATCGAAGCTCCTCACACAGGAGCACACTACTGGGAGGCAGCGCCTTCTATTGTATCAGTTTTATAATAATTAAATTTTTATTCTCCATACTATCTGCTTTTCTCTTGCATACGAGATCTTATTATCTATTGAGCACAAACGTTGTATTATTTTCTTACATGGTATCAGAGCTTGGGCTCTAGCAAGAAGATTTGGTAGTGTGTTTCTGTTTGCGAGCAGATTATGAGAGATGGCTCAGCTCGCAAGACTGTGAATCCCACCTTTCGACGAAAGCAAAAAGTTGAACGACACTAACTACCCACTCTCGAAGTTCAAGATGAAGACCATCCTAAGCGCATACGAGCTTTGGGATACTGCTACTAGGGTGGACATGAAGCCGCCGAATCCGGCCAATGCAGCACAATAGATAGTACCAACTACGGATGAGATTCTCGCGTGGACAAGAAGAAATGAAGATGCGCTGTGTTCTATTGTCTGCAGTGTAAGTGATTCTGTCATGGCGTTAATTCAACATGTCACCACAGCAGAGGAGGCATGGATGGTCTTGAAAAATCAGTACGAGCCCACGAATCAGATGCGGATTCAAAATCTAGAGACTCAACTCGCGAACGAGAAATTGTCTGGGTCTGAAATGACAGAGAAATTCATCACTATAATGAATCTGCACGATCAGATGATTGCGATTGGCATCACCATCACTAGCGAGAATCTAGCACGAAGGTGCATACGGATTCTCCCACCAAAGTATGACGGTCTTGTTACGGCGCTGAATACGCAAAACAAAAATCCACTTAACTTTGAGGATTTCAGTGCAATGCTTCTAGAGGAGGAGATGTGTCAAAAGATGAGGACTAGAGAAGATTCGACTTTCTGGGCTGGATCAAAGAAAGGTAAGGGTAAGGACTCTTGTAACCCATCTTCTGATGATGATAAAAAGAGAAAGAAGAAGATCAAGTGCTTCTATTGCAACAAGGCAGGGCACAAGTAGAATGAGTGCCGAAAGAAGATTGCAGATGAGAAGAACGGTGTAAAGAAAGAGTCCAGCAACAGTGCACAGGCAGTACCAGTAGAGCTGTTTGTAGCAATTGAGGAGATTTGAACGAAGGCAGTTCATGTACCTATGGATGAACCTTGGATCATTGACAATGGTGCATTGTGCCACATGACCAGTCGGAAGGATTGGTATACCTCTCTACAGCCGGTAGGAAATGACATCCTGGTAGCAGTCGGCAATGATGCAAAATGTCCAGCAAAAGGAAAAGGTACAATTGCTCTCAAGTCAGATGGAGTTGTAAAACAATTGTCCGATGTTCTTTATGTGCCAGATATCAAGAGAAACTTGTTGTCCATTTCTGCAATCACGGATCCGGACCTCAAAGTTCACTTCGACAAGAATGGCGCATAGATTTTGGATCTTCAAGAGAAGTTCGTTGATAAAGGTACACGACGCAACATCTATGAACTCTCAGCTTTCAGTGCTCAAGCTGATGTGAGCAACACTAAGCTGTGGCATGAGAGGTTTGATCATCTAAACCTTAGTTCTTTAAAGGAGATGCATAAAAGTGGAATGATTACAAACCTACCAAAAATTTTAGATCTGCCCGATGTATGTGAAGCTTGCATGATGGGCAAGCAGCATCAGCAGCCCTTTCCTAAAGAGGCTAGCAGGGCAAAGGCTCCTCTAGGGCTCGTTCACACGAACCTCTACGGAAAGATGGAGACCGAAGCTTTGGGTGGTTCCTACTACTTCATGACACTGATCGACGACTACAGTAGAAGGATATAGATACTTCCTGAAGACTAAAGATGAGGCTTTTAGTAGAATGGCATGTAATGGTCGAGAAAGAAACAGAGAGGAAGGTGAAGAAGCTGAGATTAGAAAGAGGTGGTTAGTTCACATCAAGTGAATTCGAAAGTTACTACAAAAGTCACGGGATTAAGAGACAGAAACCCTCACCACATACACCACAGCAAAATGGAGTAGCAAAGCACAAAATGCGCATCATCTACGAAATGGGTAGGAGTATGATGAAAGGGAAAGATTTGCCAAAGACTTTCTGGGCTGAAACATGTAACACGGTAGTTTACATTCTGAATCGTAGCTACACGAAGGCTGTGAATGGGATGACTCCACTGCAAGCCTTTTCTGGTGAGAAACCTTCAGGTGCACATTTCAGAGTTTTTGGATGTGATTGTTTTGTGCATGTCCCTGATGCTAACAGGGCCAAATGGAAACCGAAGAGCCGAAAATGTATTTTCTTGGGCTACAATAAAGAGGCGAAGGGTTACCGTCTCTATAATCCTGTTACCAAGAAAATAATAGTAAGTCGCGATGTGGTCTTCTCAGAACAACCGCATCAATTGGAGAAGGATGCTTCCTTCCTAGACAACCAAGACTAGGATATCCATCCAGTATAACCACCAACAGCAGACCGAGCTACTTTTGGACGGCAGAGAACCTCCAGCCGTTGAGGAGGAACCATCCGAACACCGCCGGTCCAAGAGATTAGAGGAGCAAAGAAGGGTGCATGAACACTTGGTCAACTACGCTTTGATGACAAAGGTGATCTATGCTGAAGAACCCAAGTGTCTTGAAGAGGCACAGGAAGAGGCACAGGGTGATAATAGGTGGATGGAGGCTATGCAGTCGGAGTATGGCTCCATAATGAAGAACAACACTTGGAACCTTGTGGATCGACCACCAAAACGGAAGGTAATCGGCACCAAGTGGGTGTACAAGACCAAGTACAAGTCCGACGACACATTGGATAAGTACAAGGCTCGGCTCGTGTCAAAGGATTCGCACAGATACATGGTTTTGATTATCAAGATACTTTTGCTCCCACAGCTCGACTTACTATAATTCATAGTGTTTTGGCTTTGGCAGTACAGGAAAGTTAGCCCGTGTTTCAGATGGATGTAAAATTCGCCTTTCTGAATGGAGATCTCAAGGAGAAGGTCTATGTGGAACAACCACCAGGTTTTGTGATCCCCGGTTTAGAAGATAAATTCTATAAACTGAAGAAGACACTTTATGGACTGAAACAGGCCCCACGAGCGTGATACCAGCGGATTGATGCCTATTTTCTGCAAAACGGGTTCAAGAGGAGCCCATCTGATGCAAATTTGTATATCTATAGAGAAGGAGGCAGGTGTATGATCGTGGTCCTTTATGTGGACGACCTTGTCATAACAGGAAACCATGAAGAGAAGATCTCGCAGACAAAGCAGTTGCTAGGAAGAGAGTTTGAAATGACAGCAGAACTCGGACTCATGCATTTCTATTTGGGGATTAAGGTTTGACAAGAGCCAAAATAAATCTTTATCTCACAGCTGAAGTATGCTGGAGAGATACTAAAGGCATTTGGCATGGCTGAGTGCAAGACAGTTGGCACCCCTATGGAGGTTGACGTGAAGCTCTCAAACGAGGATTCGCCACCACTGGTGGACGAAGCGGAGTACAGAAGGCTTGTAGGCAGTTTGATTTACTTGTGCAACACACGGCCGGACATCAGTTTTGCGACTGGTGTACTAAGCAGGTTTTCCAATAAGTCCCGGGAGAACAATTGGAGGGCAAGGATGTGGGTGTTGAAATACATCAAAGGCACACTTGATTATGGCATCACCTATACCAAGGGCAACACCTTGACCGAATTCTCTGACTCGGTTTGAGTAGGAGACATGGACAGCAAGAGATCAATGACAGGTTACTGTTTCTCACTTGGATCTGGAGTTGTGTTATGGGTCAGCAAGAAGCAACCCACACTTGCTCTTTCTTCTACCAAGGCTGAGTACAAATCAGCATGTTTTACTTCTTGTGAGGCAGTATGGTTGAGGAGGATTTTAGGGGACATGGGTGCAGTGCAAAACAAGCCTACGCAGTT
Organism: Dipteris shenzhenensis; assembly: GCF_047967505.1. Taxonomy (NCBI): domain Eukaryota; kingdom Viridiplantae; phylum Streptophyta; class Polypodiopsida; order Gleicheniales; family Dipteridaceae; genus Dipteris; species Dipteris shenzhenensis. Next base: position 49,016,876 of record NC_141598.1, on the reverse strand, counting down.
ATCATGTGACAATCAGAGTTGCATGGCAATTGCAAAGAACCCTGTGTTCATGCTCGCACAAAACACATTAAGATTCAATATCACTTTGTACTCCAGCTCATCATGGATGGAGAGGTCGATTTGGTGTTCTGTTGGACTACAGAGAATGGTGCGGACATCTTCACGAAGGCTCTTGGAAGAGACTTGTTGGAGAGGCATCTTCATCGACTTGGCATTGGGTCGAAAAAGTAAGTTCACTTGCGGGTGGACATTGAGGGAAGGTGTTAGATATCAATGCTCCACTCTCGTGTAACTACGCAAGAACCAGCTAACTCTACTTGTAAGCCCCCCATATGAGGAGAAGGCATTTGAGTAGCTCGGTTATCCGGTAGGTCTTGGTTTAGACACCAGATGGGGGCCATGTGTGGCCTAATGGTTGGATGGCTTCCTTCGATTTTTTTCCACACATTTCAAGCGACCACACACTGCCAGAAGAGATGCATAATGTTTTCGACTTCCTTGTTACAGCAAGGGCATAATAAATTTGTTACGAATCTTTTTGCCAAGCGAGCCCTTACAAGTAGCCATTGATGTAGAATCTTCCATGCTGGAAAACTCAACTTACCCAGCTTACACCTGCCAGATTTCCTTCAGTCTTTTCCTCCACCAGCCTAAGGAACGACGTAATCCCCATCTCCTATTAAGGTCAGCAAACACGAGGGGGGAAGGAAGATCAACCTGTAAATTCCTTTTGCAGATATCTTTTTCAGTCGGGTCTTTCCTAGCAGCCATTGTGAGTTCCTATGACTAGGCTGATTGATGCAGTTCGTAGGCCAATCCTCTGGCAGCCCCTGTAGAATCCTGTGAAGAAAGACAGTTTCTTGGACTGACAGGGAGTAATCACAGCTAATATCCCCAATGGGTTTCCAATCTCCCTTCGAGGGACACCAAATTTGGGACCAATATGTCAATCCTTTCTTGCATATAGATCTCGCCTTTGCCACGTCCTTCCTAGCAACAGATTGGCCCTCCAATTGGATTGCATTACTCCACCAGATCGACTTGTTAAGGCTGGCATCCCCCTTGAGTCCACCCAGCCCCTTCCAAGTCAACTTGGAGATGCAGCATTTCCAGGCATAGATTAGTCCCTGCATCATATCAGACCCTACTGCTCTCAAGGGGAAATCAGAGAAGAGTTTCCCATACCATTGGAGGCCTTTCCACTAGCCCACTTTCAGTCCTTTCCCTTGCTCTATGAACCACCAAGCCATCACCACCCATGGTGCGCTGCTATGAAGCATGTGTGGCAGCCATTTCCCCACCAAGGAGATTTTAGAAGCAATATCTGGTAGTCCTACTCAGCCAATTGTTTGAGGATCTTCAATGCATCCCAAGAAATGTAGTGCATTCTCCTTTTCCCATCCTCTTCTGCCCAGAGGAAGGCTCTAAAGAGCTTCTCAACCTCATTCCAATGTGTTCGCTTAAAGGACCACACTGAGGCCACGTATGTGACAGAGGCAGATAAGATGTGCTTCACAATTAACAGTCATGCATTCCAAGGCACATCCCATGCCATGCCCTCAATTTAGCTTTGATCTTTTCTTTAAACCATTGGAATCTTTGTTTCATTGAAATGCCTACCCCAATTGGGGCTCCCAAGTATCTCACAATTACCCCTTGATCAATCCACTGAACTGGCAGTTCCCTTAACCAATCTGTTGAGAGCTCTCTGGTCAGCCTAAACCCATATGACTTGACCCAGCTGCATATGGATCCCGAGGCCTGGCAGAATAAAGCCACTGACTGCATCAGTGCATCTACTGACTTCTTCTCTTCAACACAAATTGCCATAAGGTCATCTGGGAAGAGTTGCAGTACAAGTTGCTCTTTAATTGGAAGCATTAGCCCATGCAAGCTGTTGTCAGCTACTTTCTGCTTGACTAGCCAAATGAGGGGTACTAAACTAATGGCGAACAGCAGCGGTGCAATCGGGTACCCTTGCCTAATGGACCTGGTTAAGTCAAAGGCCCCTACAATTCCACCATTCAAGCACAGCCCAGCTGAAGCATTCCCAAAGAGCATAGAGATCATGTTGCAGAAGTTTGAGCCAAACCCAAGTTTTAGGAGGACTCCCAGCATGTAGTCCCATCTGATACGATCATAAGCCTTATCTAGGTCTAGCCCAAGAAGAAGGCATTTCTGTCCAGACTTCTCTGCATAGTCCAAAGCTAAACTGATATTAAGGATGTTCTCAAAGATATCCCAGTTCTTTACAAATCCACACTGTTCTTTATCTACAATCTTTGTGCACAGCTCCATTATGCGTAGAGACAACGCTTTGGCAATCACCTTGTAGGATGTGTTGAGCATCGAGATCGGTCTCCAATCCCCCACATTTAGTATGCTGGGCTTTTTGGGGAAGAGCTTGATTAATCCTATATTTACATCTCTGGAGAACATTCCTTTTGTGACAGCATCATTTGCCATTGCCGTTAGATCCCCACCCAGTACATCCCAGAATTCTACAAAGAACTCAGCGGTGAGCCTGTTTGACCTAGGCAATTTCTCTTTCTTCAAATCTTCCAAAGCCTCCCGCAGTTCATCTTGAGAGAAGGGACGCGAGATCAGTCCTCTTTGAGAGTCTGTTATGTCTGGTTTGAGGTCCTTTAGCAAGTCCTCCATAGAGGCCTGCCAATCCTCATATTGAAATACTCTCTGCCACAATAACCCTTTTAAATGCATTGAAGGTCCGTTGAGAAAAGAGAGAGAGAGAGTGCAGGTACAAGACGAGTCGATAGAGAAATCACGTCAATCTTAGATTATTTGAAAACACACAAGTACAAAGTACTTGTACCTAGACCTAGGACTAAGTGTCCTAGGTGTCACATAGGACTAAGTGTCCTATGTGGCCTAGAAGGCACTAACACTATAAGTGCCTACACTTATGCCTACAAGGCACATACCATGGCCTATAGGGCATCACTAGAACCATCATAAGATGGCCTACAAACCCCCCTCCATGGGATGGGCTGGAGTACTCTGGAAACGTCTCAGAATACCTGGTAGTTTCTGATCATGGTGGCACATGTTCATCCAAAAGGATATAGCCACCTATGAATGTACAAGGAATGTCAGATCATGTAACAAAGGGAACCAAGTGTAAAGCGTGTCGGAAGACTTCGAACTTGGGACGAGGAAGTGCCTTTGTAAACATATCTGCGATGTTGTCCTCTGTGGGAAGATAGGACAACTCTATCTCCTGCTGACAACCGCTCCCGAACATAATGATAGTGAGCTTCAATATGCTTGGTATGCGCATGAAACACTGGGTTACGCGCAATGGCCAAAGCACTCTGGCTGTCAGTGTAGACAATAGTGGAGGATGTCTAGCAAATACCAAGATCTGTAAGTAACTGTCGAAGCCAAACACACTCTACTGTAGCGGTGAAAGCTGCCCTGTACTCAGCCTCACAGCTAGACGTGGCAACTGTCGGTTGCTTCTTGCTGAGCCAAGAAATACATGAATTGCCAAGCAAAAAACAATTGCCAGTATGTGACACTCTGGTGTTGGAACATCCTGCCCAGTCACTATCCGTGTAAGCATGCATGGTAAGTGAACCCTGATCACCGTAGAAGAGGGCTAAATCCCGAGTGCCTCTAAGATATCTGAAGACTCTCTTCACTGCCTGCCAATGCTGTGAACTGGGCATGTGCATGAATCTGTTGAGCTGAGATACTGCATACTGCAAGTCAAGTCTGGTGTGACATAAATAAATAAGGCATCCAACAGCCTGCTGATAAAGAGTGATATCACATGGTGGGCTCCCATCATGAGCTGAGAATTTGAAGCCAGGGTCCACTGGAGTAGAGATTGGCTTGCAATCCTCAAATTGAAAAGGATCAAGGAGCTGTCCAATATACTTGGACTGAGACATCATGATACCCCCCTCAACATGAGCAAACTGAATGCCCAAATAATAATGGAGCCGTCCCATGTCTGACATGTCAAAAATCTGCTGCAAATCAGCCTTGAAAGCTGCAATTTTCTAAGTATCAGGGCCCGTGATAAGCATATCATCCACATATAAAATCAGCACTAAAAAATCAGATCCACTCCCACGGAAATAAAGAGTGGGTTCTGTGGGACTATTCCGAAAACCAAGGGATAGTAAGTGTGCATGAATTTTGGCATACCATGCCCTAGGTGCCTGCTTCAAACCATAAAGGGCTTTTCTAAGCCGGCATACCTTGTTTTCAAAATTAACAACCTCAAAGCCAGGAGGTTGTGTGACATAGACTTCTTCCTGCAGATCCCCATGAAGAAAAGCGGTCTTGATGTCAAGTTGGTGCACTTGCCAATGATGATGGGCTGCAATGGCAATGACACATCGAATGGTAGTAATCCTGGATGTGGGAGCAAATGTCTCCTCAAAGTCAATGCCTTGTTGTTGGGCATACCCTTTTGCAACAAGACGGGCTTTGTATCGATCTATGCTGCCATCAGATTTCCTTTTTAATTTATAGACCCACCGCGTTCCAATGGCATGCTTGCCAGGTGGGAGATGTACTAATTCCCATGTGTCATTTTTGGCAATAGATTGTAACTCAGTTTTCATTGCATCCATCCACTCTTTGCTGTCAAAAGCATCTTTATGGCACAAAGGCTCTTCATTGCAAGCTGTAGCAAGGAGTGCAAACTCAAGAAAGTGACCATGCTGTCTATTCCCTGATCTTGTCCGAGCAGCAAAAGGCTGATCTTGTTTGCTGTCCCTCAATGTGTCAAGAAGCCATCTCGGAACTTTATTTTGCGGTCTATTGACAGCTCTTTCTTCAATGACTGCATCATGAGTAATGGGATCATTTTGTGCCGAAAGAGAAACCTGCAAATCAGCATGAGGTTGGGGCTGATTATTGCTTAGTGGAGGGCCTGCAGGAGGCTCATGTTGCTGCTCAAAATCCTCCTCTGATGATGGCAGAGGTAACCAAGATTCAAATTTCAAAGACATCAAACATGTCAACATCTGGCTTTGCTTTGCAGTCCACAAGAGGAGAAGCTGAATGTTCAGCAAAGATCACGTCTCTACTGACAATAATCTTCCTAGTATTTGGTTGATATAACCGATACCCTCTGCTCTCCTGGCTGTAACCAATGAATATGCATTTGATTGCCTTGTCATCAAGCTTATGTCTCAGCTGAGATGGTACATGAACATATGCAAGAGACCCAAAAACTTTCATGTGTGAAAGTGAAGGCTTTCTGCCTTTCCATGCTTCATAAGGTGTAATAGTCTTTAATGCCCGTGTAGGTGATCTATTCAGCACATAGTTGGCACACATTACTGCATCAAGCCAAAATTTATTGGGCAAAGACTTGGCCTTAAGCATGCATCTGGCCATCTCCATTGTGGACCTGTTTTTCCTTTCAGAAACAGGATTCTGCTGAGGAGTGTAAGGAGTAGTGTGTAAGAAATCCTAGATTTACTATATTTAGAAATGTGCTAAGGAACAGAAAGGAGACTGAAATAGCAGAGAACAAGGAATAATTGTATTGCTTGAATGTGTGTAGGGTGGATGTGTAGTGTGTCATCCATACAATTGGGCCTCTCTTATATAGAGAGTGAAGAGTCACACATGAAAAGGTGTGTACTCCAAAGGGTATGTGCATGAAGAGGTGTGTACCCCTTGTGAAAGATGTGACCCTTGATGAGAGGATACATTACAATAGAAATGTCTCTTCAATAGGATGTCTCTTGTGAAGGGTTGTGCCTCATAGGAAGTGTCCCGTCGAAAGGGCAAGGGTTGTGCCTCATAGAAAGTGTCCCGTCGAAAGGGCATACCCTTCCACAAGTGTCCATTCATCAAACCATCCATAAGTCTAGAAATAGAGAAAGGAATACGTCACAAATCGTGACATCCCCTCCCACTCAAAATAAGACCCTGGTGGAGATAATGAACTGATGTAGAAAAATATCACTATAAATTCTGAAAATACTGTTGTAAAATGTCAAGGTACTGCTGTAAGTCTTCATCAGATTGCCAAGTAGCATCGGAGTCGTCCAGATCTCGCCAAAGAACAAGGAATTCCGTGATAAGTCGATGTCGAGTCTCTCGCTGTCGATGGTCTAGAATACGCTCAGGAATATGGGGAACATAATCGTCTACGATTTCTGGGACATAATCACCTGCAGGAGGAACTGCTTCATCGCCTGGAATGTACGTCTTTAGCCAAGAAATATGAAATGTTGGATGGATTTTACCCCATGATGGTGGTAATTCCAATTTGTAACTTACAGGTGAATTTTTCTTGACGATCCGGAAAGGTCCATAGTATCTTGGTCGCAACTTAGGAAACACAAACTTAACCGTCTTATAGCGATGTGGGGCTACAAATAATAGCACCATGTCACCAGTGTTAAACTCTAGGTGACGTCTATGTTTATTGGCAGACCGTTGATACCGCTCTTGCGCTTTTCGCATATGATCCCTGACTTGGAGTAGAATGTCTTGCATTTCTTGAACCAGTTGATCAGCGAGGGCCACTCGATGTTGAAGTACAAAATTCATTGGTACAATCGGAGTGTGTCCATAAGCTGCTTGAAATGGAGTCATGCTAATGGCACTATGGAAAGAGTTATTATAAGCAAACTCAAGGAGTGGTAGATACTCTTCCCAAATTGCTAGGCGTGACTGAATATAATGTCGAAGCATTTCTTCCAGAACTTGGTTGACTCTTTCAGTCTGGCCATCTGATTCTGGGTGGTAGGCTGAACTGAACAGTAGAGTTGTACCCAAAGATTCGAACAGTGAAATCCAAAAGTGGCTAGTAAACTTAGGATCTCTGTCGCATATGATATCCTTCGGCAATCCATGGTGTTGGAAGATGTGTTGTATGAAGAGTTTGGCTATGTCCGGAGCCTGTGCACTGCTTTTGCAAGCAACAAAGTGTGCCATTTTGGACAATCGATCAACAATTACCATAATCTGAGTGTTACCTCTGGAGGATCGTGGTAGTGTTGTAATAAAATCCATGGAAATACTTTCCCACCTTTCAGTTGGAACTGGAAGAGGCTGAAGAAGTCCTGTTGGAAGTCGTCGGCTTGCTTTCATTTGTTGACAAGATAAGCAAGATGTAACCATTTTGATGACGTCGCTTTTCATCTGAGGCCAGTAGTATGTTGCACTGAGTAATCGATAAGTCTTGTTGATGCCTGGATGGGCAGCATAAGGAACTACATGATGCTCTTTTAACAAAAGACGTCAAACATCCTTGTCATGTGGTACACAGACGCGATCTTGATAATACAGAAGGTCGTCCGTATAAGAATAGGATGAAAAAATCTTCTGTTCGAAAGTCGAAGAGTGATCTTTTGAAAGAACTTGTACTGCTGTGCCGAAGTCTTTATCATTGAAATACTTTCCTTTGAATGAATTCGGAACATCCACAGACAATGTAGAGATTACGATAGCTGATGCTAGAGATAACCTGCTGAGAGCATCTGCAACTACATTGTGTAGTCCTGGAATGTACTCAATGGTCATGTGAAGTTGGCCAGAAACTCAACCCAGCGTGCTTGTCGAGCGTTCATGACTGGCTGAGTAAAGATATACTTTAAAGAGTGATGGTCTGTCTTGACCACAGAGTCGGCTCCCATGAGATAATGTTTCCAAGAGCGATAAGCATGTACAACGGCAAGAAACTCCTTATCATAAACCGGATATCAGGTTTGGATATCAGAATATTTATGGCTGTCAAAAGCAATAACTCTGCCTTCTTGCATCAAGATTGCTCCTGTAGCAATGTCGGAAGCGTCGGTCATGACCTCAAATGGAAGGTTTGGGTCAGCAATAGCCATAACAGGTGTGGTAGTGAGTGCTTGCTTGAGTTGTTGGAAACTATACTCTGTTTCGGGAAGCCACTGAAAAACTGCTGTGCTTTTCAATAATTCGGACATAGGAGCTGCGATTTCGGAAAAACTGATAGACCTCTGTATGGTAGAAGTTTCCCAATCCGAGAAAAGAGCGGACATCATGAACATTCTTAGGAGTAGGCCAGTTTCGGATTACCTCGACCTTCTTGGGATCCACACAGATGCCTTGAGCGGAAATAACATGTCTCAAATATTCGAGTTGGGTCTTGAAGAACTCACTCTTCTCAATGTTGATGTAGAGAGAATTTGCGCGGAGAACTTCAAAAACTTGGTGAAGATGTTGTTTGTGCTCATGTAGGGATCTACTGAAAACGAGGATGTCATCGAGGTAAACGATGACGAACTTATCGAGGAAAGGCCTGAAGATGTCGTTCATTAATGTCATGAATGTGACCGGGGCATTGTTTAACCCAAAGGGCATGACCAAACATTCATAGTGTCCATACTTTGTTCGAAAAGTTGTCTTGTACTCATCGCCTTCTCGTATGCGAATTTGATGATAACCTGAACGAAGATCAATCTTTGAGAATTGTGTTGCATGTAGAAGTTGATCGAAGAGGTCATCGATGCGAGGCAATGGATACTTGTTTTTTATAGTGAGCTTGTTGAGGGCTCGGTAGTCGATGCAGAGACGCATTGACTTATTCTTTTTTTCCACAAGTAGTATAGGAGATCCAAAAGGACTGCGACGAGGCCGAATGTGGCCTTTGTCGAGTAGCTCGGTCACGTGTCTTTGGATTTCTTCATTTTGAGTATAAGAAACCCGATAAGGAGGTTTCGACGGTGGATTACTGCCGGGAATAAGTTCGATTGGGTGATCCACTGGTCGTCGAGGTGGTAACTGCTTTGGCAATTCCTGTGGAAAAATATCCAGGTAGGGCTGGAAAAAAGGTTGGTTGAGGTATTCACAAGGATCCTTAGTTGGTGTCTCCTCTACTGCCGTAACCAACAGAAGTGAAGTCTTTACTTGACGTTTACTAACCCACTTCTTTACTTGTAGGGCAGAGGCAACTAGGGTTGAAGGAGAGTCCCTAGAACCAATTAGCTTAATAAGTTTTCCCTAGTGGACAAACTGGATAGTATGGCTTCGAAAACTGATTGATGGATCATAGTCGTAGAGCCACTGTTGTCCAAGTATGACATCGTATCGAGAAAGAGGCATGATGTCGAAGTTCAACTTGTCCGTATAATGTTGGATGCGAAAAGACAAGTTTTTGATCCTGGTGTTGCACAAGAAAGTCGTTCCATTTGCGAGTTCAATCTGATAGTCCATGAGACTAGGACTGGTGGTCAACCGAAGTTTGTCGACCATAGAACTAGCTAGGAAGTTATGAGAGCAACCACTATCGATGAGGATAGTGACCGTTGTTCCACGAATCGATCCTTGAACACAAAGTACTTGTTAGCTCCAGCTCGAGTTCCACCAACAAGGTGGTTGCGATGCAATCCCACCAAAGGCATTTTTCAATTGCCTCCCTCAAGTTTATTCTCAGTTGAGTTAATTCCTCAAATTTCCTTCTGACCCTGTTTTTATTCTTCTCCCAGTTCCTAGCTGTTTGCACCACAGCTCGTACTGCATAGTCCCATCTCATACTCGAATCTTCTGACTGTTGTCGGGCCTTTCTCCAGGTGTCTCTTATTGTGAGGCAGAACATACTTGACTGCAGGAGGCTGGCTTTGAATTTAAAGAGAATATCATGTGACTTGCTTATAGCTGTGGGAACACCAAATCTCCAAGACACGGGCATATGGTCTGAAATGCAAGTGTTTATGAGGTACTTCCCTTCCATAGGTGCTCTCATCCACCAAGCTTCACCGGAGGCATAGATTCTGTCCAATCTGCTTGCTCTATATGCATCCCCCTTTCTCCTGTTGCACCACGAGAAGCCTCCAAGCCCAGTGGAGTCTAATTCAGCACAATCGACTAACCCAAAATTCCAGCACATTTGTTCCCACACTTCCACTTCGGCTACTGTCAAGCCTCCATTCAGGTGAGATCTGTCCCCTTCAGTCTCTGTAAAATTCCAGTTCCTAATTAGGATCCTAGGGTTCATCTGTGAGCAGCCCATTTAAAGCATTCCAACACTCTAGTCTCTAGACTCATTGGGGGCGTACATACTCAGCACACGGAGTTTTAAGTTCTCCACTTGCAAAGACACCGCAACAAAGCATCCATTAACATCCTTAACTAATTCCTGGGCATTGAGATCGAGCTTACCTGCCACCGCCACTCCCCCACTGCCAAGAACAGGGCAGTTGGAGAAGACTTTGTACCCTGCAAGCCCTAGAGAGAACCAGAACCGATCATTCTCACCACATTTGAGCTCCTGCAATAGAATTATATCCGGGCTATATTTTCGAATCACCTCTAAACATCTCCGCTGTTTAACGGGTGTGCAGCACCCCCTTAAATTCCACGAAAGGACCGAAATACTCCTACCAGCCAAATTTCTTGAGCCATTACTGGTTCGACAATGCGCGGTAAGCATCTTTAAGAAGACTAAATTTGTTCTCCTTACCTTTCCCTTCTGTCCCACCAGCTTCCACGGTTCCTCCGCGGGAGTAATTCTGGACTCTGCCTTAGGGAGGGTTGGGGGGGGATCCGATCGATGAGAGACTTTCTGCATGTCGTTCTTGGGAGCATCGCTAGCCTTTGGGGAGTCAGACTGTGGACCTGCTTGAGGCACCCGAGAGTCCCCTTGTTCACCATTACCTAGCTTCGACAGTTTCTGGCGAAGTGTGTGGTTGCCTTACAAATATAGCAGGCATTGGGGAAGGCCTCAAAACGAACCTGCTGGGCAATCCTTTTGCCATCCGGGAGGTCAATGTCGATGAAATCTGGAGGTCAACGCTCCTGAGAGAGATTTCGTGGGGAGAGGAACGAGTAAAACCTTGCCCAAAGCGGTCACCAGTCTTTCCACAGAGTCGCCAAAGAGATTTGGAAGGTTTGGGAAGTCGACCCAGACTGGGCATTCGTGGTGTAAGAACTCGTCAATAGAGAATGCAGGGCTCCAAGGGACAACCAAAACTGTCGCACCTGAGAACATGAGGGATCTCCCGGCCAGTTCGTTCCTGAGATTTTTTGAGACGAACCCAAGAAGGAAGAAACCCTTTCCCATAAACCTGGCAGAGTATCCTGATGCAGGGATGTCGCATTCAAACGCAATGAAGTCCTCGAGCTCGACCATGGAGGGCACTCGCCCAGTGAAGAACAGGTACATTCCACCCTTAGCCAACCGAGTAAGCTCCGGTTTGAGGTCATCGAGCTCAAGTCTGCAAGCCACAGCATGCCGTTTTCGTGTTTCATACCATCATCCATGGCTTGGAAGCCACCTCTCGGGATCTTCGGTCGGATTCAGCGCTGAGGAGTTGGCGAGCCACTTCGTCTTGCAGAACTGAAAAACCACCTTGAAGACGTTGAACCGGTTTTTGAGCAAACGATGGGACAGATTTCTCCTCAATGTCCATATCCCTGGCATCGGGATTCGGATCACCTCGATTGGCGCAACATCTCGATTGCCCTGCTCTCCGTCAGACAGTTCATCCAACTTGGGGTCGACACAAACACCCTCAGCCCATCGCGACCGTTTCATGCTTGGAGGCAAACGGAGCGACGGACATGCACAGCCCCTCCCGCGTAGCTCTCGACAGTCTAGCCACACACATGATTTTTGGCTGCCCCAAATGAGTAATTGTTTGGCCCTCCAAAGAGAACTAGATCCTGGAAGGTGACCTAGAATATATATAAATGATTTTAGTGCTTCCTAAAAATTGTTGAATAATATTTTCCATTTTGACTTAATTTTTAAAGTTAATTTAGAACATAGATTTATTTAAACTTGCGATTTGAGAATAATTAATTATGATATCAAGAAGAGCACTATAATAGTAGAAATATTTGAAATACACTACAATATTTTATAAGACTAAATACATGAAAATTTATGTAGTATACTTAAAAAAGGTTATTATTGGATTTGTTTTAAATGGAGTTATATATCACTAAAAAAAACATGAAGTATTTAAAAGCATTTTTTAATAATAGTTCATACATGAAATATTTTTTGTGTATTGAAAAAATTTATTAATGCTTTGAAAACGAAAAAAAATGCTATGAATTAAGAGTCCTTCAATAGTATGACTTTACTATAGTTTGAAATAGGAAGTTTTTTACATGTATTGAAAATGGGCTTCTATTTAAATATACCAGATTATGTCTCTATTTTTGAAAAAAGTAAAATTTTTTTGTAGATGCTGGATTTCCATTGAGGTTATTGTAGCCATATTTCAAGTCGGTTGTGTTGAGTTCTTTTATGAATTTCTCTTCGAGTGTATCCGCTTTACTTTTTAAGTTTGTAGTGGCTAGGATTTCTATTTTGAAGTTCGAGTGGAACGGTTTGTACCTGTTAACATCATGTTTCAATTTTAATGGAGGATTGGTTTGGTGTTGAGCTATCCATTTTTCAAGATTTCTAGTTTGTCCAATATATCGTTTTTCTGTAGTAATACATAGAATAGAATATATGTAATATGGGTCTTTTGTGCCTTTTTCTTTGTCTTCTTTGCGATTTCCTATTTGAAATAGCAAAATGAAGTACGATGAGTTTTTCCATGTGTGTTAAAAAATGAAATTTATATGTATTTTAAGATATGGAGTCAATAATGTACCCGTAGGTGGCTGAAATATATTGTTCTTTGGCGGAGTCGGGAAAAACTCAAAATGTTCGCCATATGCTTCTTTTGCAAAATTCAAATCAATAATAAAAGTTATACCTTCTATGGTAAATGGCAATTCTTTTGCCTTTTTTTTAATCATATGTTTGGAACATGTTGTTGAACTCCGCTAGTATGACATTTCTAGTCTTACGATCTATTTTGAGAAGTTCGGCTAAGCTTACACTATAGCCAAAGTGTAGAAGTTCAAGGCAATAAGCTGAAATTCTTTCTAAGTGCTTATCTATTATAGCTTGTGCTTCTGTTCTCAACATCATTGGAGTAATGATATCGTCCTCTTTTGTGATTTTTTGAATTATGTACTTAGTTAGACATGCATTATTATAGCCAAAGTGTAGAAGTTCAAGGCAATAAGCTGAAATTCTTTCTAAGTGCTTATCTATTATAGCTTGTGCTTCTGTTCTCAACATCATTGGAGTAATGATATCGTCCTCTTTTGTGATTTTTTGAATTATATACTTAGTTAGACATGCATTATGTTTTGAATTGATATTATGTATATGTTATTTATTGTATTTTAAAATGAAAAGTTTAATCATTTTTTATAAATAAATTTGGGTTACTAACCGTTTGCTCTCATTTCTTTGTCCTCATGTTCTACCTTCCATTGTTGTACTTTATGTTGATTGTTATCCATGAAATTCCTAAGGTCTTGTAGTGTGCTCCATCCATAAATGTATTCATTTGGTTCCGTTCTAGCCATGTTTGCGAGACGCATTTGAGTTGTATACCAAAAATAATTTTGTTCCTTTGTTCTTTTTGTTAATTTCTCTTGATCTTGTTGAGCCAATCGGGCTTTACTTTTGAATTGATTAAAGATCTGCGAAATAGTAATCTATTATAAATTCGAATATAAACTAATGTGAAGAAATACTACAATGCGTAATATTGAAAACATACCTCGTCTGATGTTGCCATATTTTATTGTTGGTTGTTCTTCAAATAAGTTTTTGATAGATCATGCATATTAGTTTGTATATCAAAAGTTTCTTTTCTCTTATATTGATGAATATTTAATTAAAGGATTTTCTATTGATTACTAATTTTTTAAGTTGATATAAGCATTGGAATGAAGTCAGTTGGATTGATTTTATTTAAGATTCTTAAGTTGTTTCGAGTAGTAACTTGTCAAAACATGACATATGTTAGGCCTGGTTCAAATGATTTTTATATTACTACAAGAGCCTTTCCTTTGAGTGTGCATCCTTGTGACTTGTGTCCTGTAATTGCATATGCTAGTGTGATTGAAAAAGTTCTTTTGTGATACCATATGGAGTTTAATACCTTTCTTTTATGTTTTGATATTCTTAGTGTGATTTTTTCATTTGTTGATAAGATCTTAGCATGAATTTTTAAAATGTTATTTGTGTTATTATCTATTTCTAGTGATATGACACTTGCAATAGTGCCATTTGTAGCTTCGATTGTGAGATCTATATTTTTTGTGATCATCTCTTTCGCTCCTATTGCTAATTATTGTATAGAGTGGAAGTCTAGATCCATTATCCATTGTTTTAATTCTAAGATTTGATCTGTATTGGATATCACAGTGACGCTTTTAATTTGATGCTCATTGAATTTCTTATGTAGTATGAACTCATTATAGTATCGTGTGTCATTTTGATGGGTGCACAGTATAGTTGTGTCCTTGTCAATGAAATCATTTGCTTCACTATCCCTCATGATTAAATAACCTAGGTAATATTGAATCTCTTCCACCATTGGTTGTCTTACTCTAATTATGTTTAAGAATTCTATGTATGTTGGATCTTCTAGGTGATGTATTGATGTGTGAAGGAATAAAAAGGTTACAGTTGTCTAGAAACCTGAGTTTCCAACATAGCATTTTCTACAAATTTCATTTTCTTGCACCTTGCATTTACATACTGGAGGCAATTGGGACATATCTCCGAATAAGAGCATCATTTTAAAATAGGGTGATAAATTCTTGTGGACCCAAATTAAGAGAGTTAGATGAAGTGCCATATATGGGTGACTAAACAAATAGAATAATAGATTATAAGAGAATAGACTTACCACCCATGCCTCATTGCCTAGCCCTCTGCCACTCTCAAGGTCTAAAACACCTATAGCATGGAGATGTCTCCTCGCCGCCGTCCTTTGATTCTCCCACTTTTTTGGCGTTTTTCTGATTTCTCTCTTTGTGACCTTCTAATCCTCTTTTTGTGCTCATGCGAGCGTAAGATTAGCCTCCCTAATCCCATTTCTCATCTCTGACCTACCGTGTCTAAGTACAAGGCCAATGCGCATGCGCATGTAGTCGTCATCAAAATTATATTCTGAGGGGTATTGAAATTTCTCCTTGAGCTGCATTATGAGAGAATTCTTCATTGTAAGGTCTTGAGAGCACCAGTCTACGAATATACCTTTGGAAAAATATATGCTTAGGAGGCCCCTCATATAAGAGACAACTTGAAGCCCCTTCTCATCCTCAATAATCTCATGCATGTTATTGATATTATAGTGAAGGTCCTCGGGCATGATAAGCTCTCCCTACCTAAAGCTTGAGCTACTAGATGGGGTGGCAATGGTGGAGCGAGGCATGGCAGATCAAACTAGGGTGGAGCCAAGTGTGGTCAAGCAGGTGGGCAAGGGGCCACTGGCAAGTTGTGTCTCATGATAGGGAGGGAGGTAGGAATGCATAGATTGATCTACATCTACACTTGCATCTAAACCAGAACAGCCACTCTTGCTAGAGCCAGGGGTGGAGCCAGGGGTGGTAGAGTGCTTCGTGTGACAGGGGTGACAAGGCGCTAGTGTCAGGCTGTGTCTCATCTATATGTGCACTTGCACCTAAACCACAACAACCACTCTTCTTACTCTTCTAGAGCCACACCGTCAACACCTAGGCAATGATGTCTCACTAACTATGGTAGGAGACCCCTGTCTAGTAGGCATACCTGATGGCCCTGCACTAGGGAGAGGTGATGCAGCAAGAGAGGCATCAGATGAGGCGATTTGAGACTAGATATAACAAAGTCAAAAATTAGGTCTTAGGGTTTAGGGCACACGGCACAATGAATATGGTATAATTTTTACATTGATGTAATATTAGGAGTATAATGCTTCTTCAATGTTTCTTTGGATACTTATCAATGGTTGATTCCAGAAAGTTTTATGACTGGATGAGTATGCTACGCACAATGGTGGAAAAAGAGGCCCTGTTAAGGAAGGGACAGCTTCCAAGTTCCATTGGTCATTATATCAGCAAAGTGGATCTACATATATTAGTCTTCTGTAAAAAATTTTCATCAAATAGAAAGTTAAATGGAAAGAACAAAGGAGAGGAAAATTAAAAAGAGAGAGGAGAGGAAGAGAAAAGAGGAGAGGAGAAGAAATGAATGCGGGAAAGAAGAGTGGAGAGGAGAAGAAAAGAAATTAAAAGAGAAGGAGAAGAATGTGAAAATGCCCAAAAGAAAGCAAAAATGCAGAAAAGAATGGAGAAGAATGCAAAAAAAAATGCGGAAATGCAAAAAATAATGGAAAATAATACGGAAATGCAGAGAGGAAAGGGGAAAAAGTGGAGAGGAGAGGAAAGGAAAGAGAGAAAGAAGCGAGAGGAGACAGAGAGAGGAAGGGAAAGGTAAAATGAGAGAGGAACCTAGGGAAAAAAGAGAGGAAGGGAAGAGAAGAGAGGGTGGGGAAAGAGGGGAAATGAGATGGGAAGGAAGAGGGGAAACATGAGAGGAAGGGAGGGAAAAAGAGAGGAAGAGAAGGGGAAAATAAGGGGAAGAGAAACAAGCATGGATGTTTTTATCGGAGCTATGCTTATATATCAATATAAAATCTTGGCGAAAGTTTATCAAGCCCATTTTTTTTGTTTCACAATATTGATAGGGTGCAATACACCTTTATATATTTGCTTTTGAATTTTGAACTAAAAATTGTAACTTTCGACACCAATATAAAAGTTAAGCTTTTTGGAAGGGTAAAATGAGAGGAGAAGGGCAGGGAAAAAGAGAGAAGGGAAGGGGTAAAAGAGAGGGGGAAAGAGGGGAGAGAAAAAAGAGACAGGAGAAGAGGGAAAGAAAGAGGAAAAGAGAGAAATAGAAGAGATAGAGAAGAAGGGAGGGCGGAAAGAGAGGGGGAAAGAAGGAAGAGGAAAACAAGAGAGGAGAAGAGAGAAAGAGATTGGGAAAAGAGAGAGGAAGAGCAAGGAAAAAGAGAGAGGAAGGCAAGGGAAGAGAAGGGAGAAATGAGAGAGGAAGGGAGAGGGGAAACAAAAGGGGAAGGGAGGAAAACAATGACTAAGAGAAGGGAAAAACACTAGGGGGGAAGAAAGTGGGAAAGTGAGGGTTATAAAAGAGGGGAAGGGATAGGAAGAGAAGGAAAAAATGAGAGGGGAAGGGAGAGGAAAAAGAGAGGGAGGGAAGAGAAATGACAGAAACAAGGGCAAGGAAAAAGAGAGGAACAAAGGGAAAAAAGAGAGAGAGGAAGAGAAGGGTAAAACGAGAGGGGAAGGGAGGGGCAAAAGAGAGGGAGGGAAAAAGAGAAGGGTAAAGAGGGGGGAAATGAGAGGGGAAGGGACTGGAAAAGAGAGAGGCAAAGAGAGAAAGGGAGGGGGGAAAGAGAGGGGAAGGGAGGGAAAAAGAGAGGAAGAGAAGGGTAAAACAAGACGGGAAGAGAGGGCAAAAGAGAGGAGAAGAGAGAAAGAGGGTGGAAAAGAGAGAAATAGAAGAGAAAAAGAGAAAGGAAGAGAGGGGAAAATGAGAAACTTAGAAATAGAAGAGAAAAAGGGAGGGGTAAAAGAGAGGGGAAGGAAGAGGAAGAGAAGGGAAAAACAAGAGGGGAAGGGAGAGGAAAAAGAGAGGGAGAGAAGAAGAGGGGAAGGGAGGGATAAAAGAGAGGGGAAGGGAAAGAGAAGGGGCAAAGAAAGAGGAGAAGAAAGGAGAAACATAGAGGAGCGGAGAAGATAAGAGAGGAGAGGCGATGTGAGATAAGGGTTTGCTATGCCCATCACATTTGCTAGCACTTAGGGCCCTAGCAAATGGACATTGCATCATAAAAATAAAAATAGAAGAGAGGAAAATAGAAGCTCCTTACTTGGAGCTCAAGGAAAGACAACCTCGGATCGCGAGATTGCGGTTTTGATCGGCTCCCCTAGAAAATAAAGCAAACACAATTTTTTTCAAAAACCAATGGGTGAGGTAAGAACTATTAAGAGCAAAAAAGCGAGAAAGGAGTTACAAAGCAAGGGAAAGCCCTACTATAAGCAAGAAACTAGAGCAAAAAAGAAAACAAACAACCAAACAAGAGGTATAGTTCTTTAGCACATCTTGCTATTCATTATGGCTCTTCTTCGAGGGAAAAGAGAGGGAAAATAGAGGAAAACTTGAGGGAAAGTAGAGTAAAGACATAGCACAACAATAACTTAGAAATCATGAACTTAGAAATGAATGAAAGAGGAGAGAAACATATACCTTGACTCGAAGGGAGAAAGAAGTTTGCTGTAAGACTTGGAAGTAGAGAGGGAGATTTTTGGAGAGGATGGAGAGGGGGAGATGAAGCAAGAACTATTGGGAGTAAAAAAGCAAGAGAAAGAAGTAACAAAGCAAGGGAAAGCCCTACTACCAGCAAGAAACTAGAGCAAAAGAGAAAACAAACAACCAAGCAAGAGGTATGGTCCTTTAGCACATCTTGCTATTCATTATGGTTGTTCTTAAAGCAAAAAGAGAGGAAAACTTGAGGGAAAGTAGAGGAAAAACATAGCAAAAGAATAACTTAGAAATCATGAACTTAGAAATGAATGAAAGAGGAGAGAACACATACCTTGAAGGAAGGGAGAAAGAAGTTTGCTACAAGACCTGGAAAGTCGAGAGGGAGATTTGTGGAGAGGATGGAGAGGGAGGAGGTGGGGAGGGAGCTTTGTTTGTAGAGATTGCAAAGGGGATGGAAATGAAGGGCAAGTTGTTTGAATGGAGGGTGAAATAACAAAAATAGATTGAGGCATTGGGGGCAAGAATGAAACGCTATTTTTGGAAACCATTGGTCAATACCGATGGTTCTATAAACACAATGTTTGTATTTACGACTAGTTTTAGGGTATTGCCATCTGTATATACTGATGGAATTAGGGTATTGCAATTGGTATATACCAACAAAACAAGGCATTTTTGCAAAATTCATGGGTGCTTAGGTAAATTCTAAAATTTTGTGTTGTAGTTTGTAGGTGTATAGATGGAGAGGATGAGTGGAACACTGGAAGCTCATTGGATGAGGGGCCAATTCCCAAGAGCATGGGGTAGCTTAAGAAGAGGTTTCCTTGTCCTTTCACATGTTTTAAGCAACAAGTTTGACATCAGCACCATATTGTCATATGCCATGTGCAAGCATGTGGGGAATCATCACAAGTATCGGCTATTGGTGGAGCTAGTGGATCATCATTAAGTCAATGGTATTTCAGTTTGTGATTAATTTTGCATGTGCATTGTGCACACTAACCTTGCATTCATACAAAATTACCATTATATAGGATGAGGAGGGCAGCAAGAATCAGACTGCTAAGGATAGAAAATGTTTGTAATCTCATGCAAATTGAGTGACAAAGTACCCACAAATATACCAAAAGCTTTGTCTTTTACAAAATTGACGCTCAATATGAAAAGCCCCAATTCCTTAAGGGCAAATTGTAACAAAAGAGGGCAAATCGAGGAGAAGCCCAAAAAATTATCTGCAAATGCAAAATGCTAGCAATGTATAGAGAATGCCCCAATTCTTTTTGCTACAATCAAATGTGCCTACATGGTAGCCAATCGTACATCCTGCAAATAGGAAAGAAATATATTGATGTAGCTATACGATAATTATATGAATAGTACATGCAAAATGTACGGTAGATTTGGGAGTGTTAAATGGTCAAGTCTCGACGTTAAACGGATGTTTGAATGGAGTTGACGTAGATTGTATCTTTAGCTGCTCTAGATTTTCATGGATGTTGATGATGCATATTTTCCCATACATTGATGCAAGTTGTACTATACATTGATGCAGTGCTATGTAGATTGTAGGGCAGTTGACATAGATGCTACAAAGATTGTACGACCAAGTTGACAGCATGTACGAATAAGTCTCCAACTTGCACAATGCTTGTATGTATAGCTTCTAGGTGTTGTATGCACACTATATGCCACTTGTACGGATGCTCAACACAGTTGTATGGAAAGCGTGCAATAGATTCTAGACAAATTTACAATAAGCGATATGGAAGTAGCATAGAAGAAAATGACATTAGTATGGGAGCAACTATGCTCATATGCACACACAAGAGAAATGAGGTGAGGATTCATTCATGCAGGTGTAGGAATGGGGAGGCTGGATGAACATTAATAGCATTTAAGTCATCAAGGATTTGAGGATGGTTGGCTAGTTGAAGGAAACATTTGATGAGACATCCTTATCCATAAGTTTCTCTTTCCCTCACCTTATATAATGATGAAGTGGATGCTTCTCACATTGAAAGATAATAGATGAGTATCTTCTCATCACCTTATCCAACAACAAATCACATTGAGAGAGCTATAACATAATTGTGTGGACGTTTAGACATGACTGCATCTATGTACAATAAAGTGGGTGTGCAAATGAGAAATTTGGATTCAGGTTTTATTATATTAGAAGAGGGAGTTTCTACCTCAAATCTTTTGTTTTCATCTTGCCAAACTTTGTCTTGAGATTTTGACATATGGAGTTGCTATGTAGTTGAAGTATTAAAGCTTACTACCATGGCTCCCCTCCCACCCTCAATGCTATAACAGAGTTTTCAGCCATGGTGTGGGAATTATAATCCCAATGCTTGCATTAAGACAAGTCTACGTAGACTACATTAAACTTTAAAGAAAGTCTAATGACTATGATGTTTGTTGCTATAAATTTTTCATGATTGTTGGGACAAAATTGCACCAAGTATTAAAATCAGACTTTAGGCTTTAGGTGCTCAAATAGAGTGTATTGCTTTGTAAAAGGCAAGGAATCAACCACAAATAGACCAAAGGTTAAAGTTCCAATATGGAATGCAAAACTGATATTGCTTTTTTGGGCTTACGAGTAAATAATGGAAGCTAGAACGTAAATAATGAGAATGCTCAAACTTCAACCTTGCAATATTGAGGCGATCATAATGGTGGTAACTTTTGCTCTCTCCTCTCTTGTAGATATCTCTTTCAAATCAATAAGTTGTTCATACTCTTTGGTAAAGGCATCTCTTTTTAAACTATTGTGCCTTCATAGGTCTCTATAACTTATTGATGTTTTAATACATTCAAGAGCTATGACTGTAAAGTGATCATGGATGACTTTTCCAAGTTAGTTTCGTTAAGAAGCTAAACTTTATATTCATGTCAAAAGTTTGTATGCCCTAATAAAAATAAATGTTTGAAACTTTTATCCAAAAAATTTTAAAATATCGCCAAGATTTACCTTTTTTACTTCTTAACTCTAAGGAAAATATATAAAAGTATACTACATTCTATCGATATTGTGAAACTAAAACAACGAGCTTAAAAATCTTTCCCGAAGATTTTATATTAGTATATAAGAAAAGCTTGGATAAAAACATCCATGAAAGTGATTTGTGCATTCACATCCGTGTAATCTATAACACTTTGCTTTCTGCTTCATATTGCAAAGGGTAGACTTTCATGTGCAACTCTATTGTATTTGTTGTGCCATATTTATGGTGAGAGAGAGAGAGAGAGAGAGAGGGGGGGGGTGGGGGGGAGGCAAGGGGGGGCAGGGGAGAGAGAGAGAGAGAGAGAGAGAGAGAGAGAGAGAGAGAGATAATCTTCCCTTAGAAATTGCTCAAAAATAAATGGTGCCAAGTTAAAGATGTTCCATAACCCCGGTGCAAGTACAACAACAAGACCCAACAATGCTTTAGCATACAAAAATGTGCTTTGGGAAACTCCAAACCTAGGACAAAAGCAATCACACTTCTTTCTTTAGATTATCCAATAATTGCTCTATGTTTCAACCATAGTTCAAGCTCCTCACCTTGAATGGCATTTAAGTCATCAAGACTTTAGGGTTCCCACTTTGTTGGCTAGTTGAAAGAAACATTTAATGAGATGTACTTCCTATCAATAATTTTCCCATCCCCTCACCTTATCTAGGGATGAATCACATTGAAAGATAATGGATGAAGTCCTTGTGCCACCGACCTTATCTAGTGATGAATAGAATATTTCTCACTTGGGATAGAAAATTTCTCACTAAGTTGGAAGATAATGGATGAGGCCATTCCCCTCACCTTATCTAATGATGAATGGATGAGACCCTCCTATTGACCTTATTAACAACAAATTGAATGTTTCTTGCATTAAAAGCTAGTCAACAAAGAAGGTGTGTGGACGTTTAGGTAGGATTGACCTAGGTGTGCACATGAATGTAAGTCTATACTCAAAAGGTGAGGGATTTTTTTGCCTCGAACTATTATATAACTCTTCTTCATTTTCAACCCGCTTGACGAACCTTGTCTTTAAAAGGGCATTCGGAGTTGTGATGTGATTGGGGTGCTAAAGCCTATTCTCATGGTTCCCCCAAGGTCGCAAGAGTTTTGAACCTTGGTGGCAACATTAGAACCATAATGCTTACATTAAGTGAGACTACATTAATGAAAGTTCATGCTCATGAAAAAGATGGTAGGATGTTGAAAGTTCATGCTCATGACTAATAAGGTAGGGTGTGGAAAGTGTTGTTTCACTTTTTTAATGATTGTTGGGACTATTTTGGTCCAAAGTTTCACTTAAAACCGAACTTTAGACATAGATGCCTAAATCTAAGGCTTAGGTACCCAAATCAAGTGTATCGCTTAACAAAAGGCATGTGATTAAGCACAAATAGGCTAGGTAGTACAGGTGCAATGTGAAGCAAGTCACTTTTCAAGGCTTGTGCGAAATGGTAAATAATGGTAGATATTAAGAAAGGGGAAACATTTTTTTTAAAGAAACTAGGTAAACAATGGGAGTTGTAAGCTCTAAGAGCCAGTGCACACAAGTAAGGAAATGTGCCATTGATTATCCATTTTTAAGGTTGGCTTGAATTTCGAGGAAAAATGGATGCCACAATCTATACCTTAATTTTGGAGGTGCTGTAGAGCACCTTCAAGCAATGGCTTGGCTCTGCTTCTGCTTTCAATGCTCTGTCTTGCAATGCAAAGCTTTACCCAACCAATGAAAATTGGCCACTGTCACTCCTTTACTTCGTGAAATTGTCAGGCACGAGCTCCCTCGAATAGATTACACTTCAATTTTTGTTCACGCGAGCATAGACTTTTCAGGCTGCAGAGTCGCACTAAGATGCGCGCTCTTTGTCATATGTGGAGTGACTCTAAGTTCGATGTGAGAGTGAAGACTCAAAAGGCATGTATGATTGTCATGTGTGTACTGTCCTGTTTTTCTCATTCTTTCTTTGTCCCTTAATAACCACCGAGGGGGTACCAAACCACGTGTGAGGTGTACCGAAACCAGAGAGTTTGGACAGATGGTTTTGATGTGGGAAGAAGCGTAGCTGAGTAGGCCTCTTTCCCAACACCAGCTCACGCCAACAGACTGGTGTTTCTGCACTTGAGTGTTTTTTGTTCGATTTGGGCATTGGACATTGCGTTTGGTCACTGTTTCACCAACATCTAAGCCTTTTCCGAAGTTACGCAGCACCTCCCACCCACGCTTTTACTCAGTGTCTGCCTGCTCGCATACGCGTCTCCCCCTCTATTTATATCAATCACATTGGGCCAGATCCTTTGCCCCGCTGCCTTCCCCCCACATACACAAGTTGCCACCCTCCCAAGGAATTTTCTACCTCTGTTCCATTTCTCATTCGCTCTCAACTTTCCACCCTGCATTGAGGCTATCACAATGGAGGTATCTCTCTCTCTTTCTCTCTGTCCCTCTCTCGTAGATAGCTCTTTCACAGCCGCTCGCACTCTCTATTAGACGTATTTATCAGACTATTGCACCTTTGCAGGCCTCTGTATCTACGTTGCAGGTTTTCTTAATCTCAATAGCTACGACTACAAAGCCATTCGCTCCTTAACGTTTTTAGTCATGACCCAACAGCTATAACACTTTGCCTTTTGCCTTCCATTTCGTATATTTGCAGATGGTAGAACTTCTTGTTCGTATGGACTGTAGTGGTTGTGAACGAACAGTTCGTAAGGCACTCTTGAGCACTAAAGGTATGTACCCGTTGGATTCCATCGCCGGATATTCCCTTCAACATACACAGTGTACTACTAGGAGTAAGAGTGGTAAAAGTGCTATATATGATCTTCATATTATTTCGTAGAATCAAGGTTTTGGTTCCGGACAGTAAATGGTTCTTGGCAACATAGTTACTCAACTATGATGTTTGTCTTTACTGCAGGCGTGGAAAGCGTGGAAGTGGAGTTGAAAAGAAGCAAAGTAACAGTAACGGGTTACGTAGATCGAAAAAAGGTCCTCAAGGCTGTGAGGAAGACGGGGAAGAGGGCCGAATTCTGGCCGGAGAGCTACCTGCAACAAACAGGGCAACCTCAAGCAGCCATGGTGAGCAACTATATGAAGAAACCGCAAGCGTTCACGAGGAGTTACAATTATGAGAAGCACGGACACAACAACTACGGGAATTTGGAGGAGTCCTCTAACTACCAGACGGAGAGCAGGCCCGAAGATCGTGTGTCAACGATATTTAGCGACGAAAACCCGAATGCGTGCTCCATTATGTGACCACTGTCATGCCAAAAAATGCTCTCTTTCTAGCGCCCTCTCTCTGCCCCCTTCAAGCCAATCGCCTCTAGCGCAGAGACAGCCTGCGTAGTTTTGCTTCCAACTCTAGCTGTAGTGAAGAGTCCTCGTGGGTCTGTACAGGCGGCATATTAGACTGCTACACAAAAATCCTCCAAGTTTTTTTCCCAGCCGGTAAAGATACAAAATTCAAAAAGAACTATACAATGAAAAAGGCTCCTTTCGAGGGATGTTTTTATCGAAGCTATGCTCATATATTAATGTAAAATCTTGGGGAAAGTTTTCAACATCATTTTTAAGTTTCGCCAAGATTTACCTGGCGAAACTTTAAATTTCTTGCATAAAAGTTTTAAATTTTGGCAAATGTTTCAAACATTTATTTCTATTAGGTCAGACAAACTTTCGACGCCAATATAAAACTTTAGCTTCTTAACGAAACTAACTTGAAAAAATCATCCATGCTCCTTTCACATCAAAAGGAAGAAAGCTTCACTCCCAGAGTTTCCCGAGTAATTTAGAACTTTCATTTTTTCGCCCCAAAAAAGACATCAGCATTTTTCTCTCAGTATTCTGTTCTTCGGCATTCTTTCGAAAGCAATTCCGTCCATGTGGCTCCAGATTTGGTTTAACACTAAAGCTCTAATAATTTGAAACATCTTATAGTGGCATGTCGTCTTGGTTGCCCCTGTCCCCCAAAAGCACCTGAACTTGAACGTGGTCCCCAAATTGTTCACCTTCTTTTTCATTGTTCCCCAAAGTTCGTGGGAGACTCGACATAATTCCCACAGCAAGTGCATGTCGGTTTTATTGAATTTGTCACACAAAGGGTAGGAAGACAGAATTCGTGGATTCCAGGTATAGATTGTGGCATCCATTTTTCCTCGAAATTCAAGCCAACCTTAAAAATGGATAATCAATGGCACATTTCCTTACTTGTGTGCATTGGCTCTTAGAGCTTGCAACTCCCATTGTTTACCTAGTTTCTTTAAAAAAAATGTTTCCCCTTTCTTAATATCTACCATTATTTACCATTTCGCACAAGCCCTGAAAAGTGACTTGCTTCACATTGCACCTCTACTACCTGGCCTATTTGTGCTTAATCACGTGCCTTTTGTTCAGCGATACACTTGATTTGGGTACCTAAGACCTAGATTTAGGCATCTATGTCTAAAGTTGGGTTTTAAGTGAAACTTTGGACCAAAATAGTCCCCACAATCATTACAAAAGTGAAGCAACACTTTCCACACCCTACCTTACTAGTCATGAGCATGAACTTTCAACATCCTACCATCTTTTTCATGAGCATGAACTTTCGTTAATGTAGTCTCACTTAATGTAAGCATTATGGTTCTAATGTTGCCACTAAGGTTCAAAACTCTTTTGCGACCTTGGGGGAACCATGAGAATAGGCTTTAGTACCCCAATCACATCACAACTCCGAATGCCCTTTTAAAGACAAGGTTGGTCAAGCTGGTTGAAAACTAAGAAGAGTTATACAATAGTTCGAGGCAAAAAAATCCCTCACCTTTTGAGTATAGACTTAGATTCATGTGCACACCTAGGTGCAATCCTACCTAAACGTCCACACACCTTCTTTGTTGACTAGCTTTTAATGCAAGAAACATTCAATTTGTTGTTAATAAGGTCAATAGAACGGTCTCATCCATTCATCATTAGATAAGGTGAAGGGAATGGCCTCATCCATTCTCTTCCAACTTAGTGAGAAATTTTCTATCCCAAGTGAGAAATATTATATTCATCACTACATAAGGTCGGTGGCACAAGGACCTCATCCATTATCTTTCAATGTGATTCATCGCTAGATAAGGTGAGGGGATGGGAAAATTATTGATAGGAAGTACATCTCATTAAATGTTTCTTTCAACTAGCCAACAAACTGGGAACCCTAAAGTGTTGATGACTTAAATGCTATTCATGGTGAGGAGCTTGAACTGTGGTTGAAACATAGAGCAATTATTGGATAATCTAAAGAAAGAAGTGTGATTGCTTTTGTCCTAGGTTCGGAGTTTCCCAAAGCACATTTTTGTATGCTAAAGTATTGTTGGGTCTTGTTGTTCTACTTGCACCGGGGTTATGGAACATCTTTAACTTGGCACCATTTATTTTTGAGCAATTTCTAAGGGAACATGATCCTCTCTCTCTCTCTCTCTCTCTCTCTCTCCTCCACCTCACTGCCCCCTCTCTCTCTCTCTCTCTCTCACCATAAATATGGCACAACAAATACAATAGAGTTGCACATGAAGCTCTACCCTTTGCAATATGAAGCAGAAAGCAAAGTGTTATAGATTACATGGGTGTGAATGCACAAATCGCTTTCATGGATGTTTTTATCCAAGCTTTTCTTATATATTAATATAAAATCTTGGGGAAAGATTTTTAAGCTCGTTGTTTTAGTTTCACAATATCGATAGAATGTCGTATACTTTTATATATTTTCCTTAGAGTTAAGAAGTAAAAAAGGTAAATCTTGGCGATATTTTAACTTTTTTTGGATAAAAGTTTCAAACATTTATTTTTATTAGGGCATACAAACTTTTGACAGGAATATAAAGTTTAGCTTCTTAACGAAACTAACTTGGAAAAGTCATCCATGATCACTTTGCAGTCATAGCTCTTGAATGTATTAAAACATCAATAAGATATAGAGACCTATGAAGGCATAATAGTTTAAAAAGAGATGCCTTTACCAAAGAGTATGAACAACTTATTGATGTGAAAGAGATATCTACAAGAGAGGAGAGAGAAAAAGTTACTGCCATTATGATCGCCTCAATATTGCAAGGTTGAAGTTTGAGCATTCTCATTATTTATGTTCTAGCTTCCATTATTTACCCATAAGCCCAAAAAAGCAATGTCAGTTTTGCGCTCCATATTGGAACTTTCACCTTTGGTCTATTTGTGGTTGATTCCTTGCCTTTTGCAAAGCAATACACTCTATTTGAGCACCTAAAGCCTGAAGTCATATTTTAATACTTGGTGCAATTTTGTCCCAACAATCATGAAAAATTTATAGCAACAAACATCATAGTCATTAGACTTTCTTTAAAGTTTAATGTAGTCTATGTAGACTTGTCTTAATGCAAGCATTGGGATTATAATTCCCACACCATGGTTGAAAACTCTTTTATAGCATTGAGGGTGGGAGGGGAGCCATGGCAATAAGCTTTAATACTTCAATTACATAGCAACTCCATATGTCAAAATCTCAAGACAAAGTTTGGCAAGATGAAAACAAACGATTTGAGGTAGAAACTCCCTCTTCTAATATAGTAAAATATGAATCCAAATTTCTCATTTGCACACCCACCTTATTGTACATAGATGCAATCATGTTTGAACGTCCACACAATTATGTTGTAGCTTTTGTGATAAATGTTCTATTCATTGTTGTTAGATAAGGTGATGAGAAGATACTCATCTATTATCTTTCAATGTGAGAAGCATCCACTTCATCATTATATAAGGTGAGGGAAAGAGAAACTTATGGATAAGGATGTCTCATCAAATGTTTCCTTCAACTAGCCAACCATCCTCAAACCCTTGATGACTTAAATGCTCTTGATGTTGATCCAGCCTCCCCATTCCTACACCTGCATGAATGAATCCTCACCTCGTTTCTCTTGTGCATGAATATGAGCGTAGTTGCTCCCATACAAATGTCATTTGCTTCTGTGCTACTTCCATATCGGTTATTGTAAATTTGTCTAGAATCTATTGAACGCTTTCCGTACAACTATGTTGAGCATCCGTACAAGTGGCATATAGTGTGCATACAACACCTAGAAGCTATACATACAAGCATTGTGGAAGTTGGAGACTTGTTCGTACATGCTGTCAACTTGTTGTACAATCTTTGTAGCATCTATGTCAATTGCACTACAATCTGCATAGCACTGCATCAATGTATAGTACAACTTGCATCAATGTATGGAAAAATCTGCATCATCAACATCCATGAAAATCTAGATCAGCTAAAGATACAATCTACGTCAACTCCATACAAACATTCATACAACGTGGAGACTTGACCATGTAGCATTCCCAAATCTACTGTACATTTTGCATGTACTATTCATATAATTATCGTATAGCTACATCAATAGATTTCTTTCCTATTTGCAGGATGTACGATTGGCTACCATGTAGCTGGCACATTTGATTGTAGCAAAAATAATTGGGGCATTCTCTATACATTGCTAGCATTTTGCATTTGCAGATAATTTTTTGGGCTTCTACTCGATTTGCCCTCTTTTGTTACAATTTGCCCTTTAGAAATTGGGGCTTTTCATATTGAGCTTCAATTTTGCAAAGGGACAAAGCTTTTGGTATATTTGTGGGTACTTTTTCACTCAATTTGCATGAGAGGCATATGATAATACAGTGTTGATGTCAAACTTGTCACTTACAACGTGTGAAAGGACAAGGAAACCTCTTCCTAAGCTACCCCATGCTCTTGGGAATTGGCCCCTCATCCAATGAGCTTCCAGTGTTCCACTCATCCTCTCCATCTGTACACTTGCAAACTACAACACAAAGCCAAAAATTTTAGAATTTACCTAAGCACCCATGAATTTTGCAAAAATGCCTTGTTTTGTTGGTATATACCAATTGCAATACCCTAATTCCATCAGTATATATGGATGGCAATACCCTAAAACTAGTCGTAAATACAAACGTTGTGTTTATAGAACCATCAGTATTGACCAATGGTTTCCAAAAATAGCGTTTCTTTCTTGCCCCCAATGCCTCAATCTATTTTTGTTATTTCACCCTCCATTCAAACAACTTGCCCTTCATTTTCCATCCCGCTTGCAATCTCTACAAACAAAGCTCCCTCCCCACCTCCCCTCTCTCCATCCTCTCCACAAATCTCCCTCTCCACTTTCCAGGTCTTGCAGCAAACTTCTTTCTCCGTTCCTTCAAGGTATGTGTCCTCTCCTCTTTCATTCATTTCTAAGTTATTTTATGATATGTTTGTCCTCTACTTTCCCTCAAGTTTTCCTCTCTTTTTGCTCTAAGAAGAACCATAATGAATAGCAAGATGTGCTAAGGGACCATACCTCTTGTTTGGTTGTTTGTTTTCTCTTTTGCTCTAGTTTCTTGCTGGTAGTAGGGCTTTCCCTTGCTTTGTTACTCCTTTATCTTGCTTTTTTACTCCCAATAGTTCTTGCTTCATCTCCCCCCTCTCCATCCTCTCCAAAAATCTCCCTCTCCACTTCCAGGTCTTGCAGCAAACTTCTTTCTCCCTTTGAGTCAAGGTATATGTTTCTCTCCTCTTTCATTCGTTCATGATTTCTAAGTTATTGTTGTGCTATGTCTTTACTCTACTTTCCCTCAAGTTTTCCTCTATTTTCCCTCTCTTTTCCCTCTAAGAAGAACCATAACGAATAGCAAGATGTGCTAAAGAACCATATCTCTTGTTTGGTTGTTTGTTTTCTTTTTTGCTCTAGTTTCTTGCTTGTAGTAGGGCTTTCCCTTGCTTTGTTACCCCTTTCTCGCTTTTTTTATTACAGAAATTATATTTCTGATATATCTTGCTTTGGACATTATTATTTTTAGTCGAGTGAGACTATGACAAAGTACTCCATAGGAGCGCACCGGACACGGCGGGGGTCCTAGTGGATACTTTGTGTGGTTAGTTGGGGACGCCTGACTAGCTTGTGTTTTGCCATGCTAGATGGTCGATATTGTGGGTGATTCCATGTTAATACTGATGTCGCTAGTGTTATTGGTGTTGTGCTTGATTATTGTGCTTTGAGCCCGGTTATGTTGGGATCAGTTGATTCGATGATTCGTTCAATCGATTGTTAATAACTAATGTAATTGGCGGCTTGAGTACAGGTGATGGAACTTATAGCAAGGATTGGAGTTAGTGCGAGGGTACTGATCAAGGTGTCGCACAGCACATTATAAATGGCCATGGGCCAATTTTGTATTTGTTTTATTATTGCAAGTTTGACCAGTATATTTTGTAGAGGACATAATTCATTTTTGGGCCCTAAGACAGCTATGTAAAGCAAATCCCTCATTTTTGGATGAGAGGGATAATTTTGGCTCCTTGATGCTTTTATGGAATATCATAAATACTCTAGATGAGGAAGTATGAGCCACTCATCTAGGGGGGGGAGATTGTACCCAGTCTGTTGTCGCTCTCATGGTGTGATTGTGCTCTTCTTCTTCAATTGATTAAGTGGTGAATTTGTGTGAAAGGAATTACCTTTTGGTTTCATTTTTGCTCTCAATAGTTCTTGCTTCACCCATTGGTTTTTGAAAAAAATTGTGTTGCTTTATTTTCTAGGGGAGTCGATCAAAAGCAATCTCGCGATCCGAGGTTGTCCTTCCTTGAGCTCCAAGTAAGGAGCTTCTATTTTCCTCTCTTCTATTTTTATTTTTATGTTGCAATGTCCATTTGCTAGGGCCCTAAGTGCTAGCAAATGTGATGGGCATAGGAAACCCTTATCTCACATCTCCTCTCCTCTCTTATCTTCTCCGCTCCTCTATGTTTCTCCTTTCTTCTCCTCTTTCTTTGCCCCTTCTCTTTCCCTTCCCCCTCTCTTTTACCCCTCCCTTCCCCTCTTCTTCTCTCCCTCTCTTTTTCCTCTCCCTTCCCCTCTTGTTTTTCCCTTCTCTTCCTCTTCCTTCCCCTCTCTTTTACCCCTCTCTTTTTCTCTTCTATTTTTGAGTTTTCCTCTCTCATTTTTCCCTCTCTTCCTTTCTCTTTTTCTCTTCTATATCTCTCTTTTCCACCCTCTTTCTCTCTTCTCCTCTCTTTTCCCCTCTCTCTCGTCTTGTTTTACCCTTCTCTTCCTCTCTTTTTCCCTCCCTTCCATCTCTTTCCCCCCTCTCTTTCTCTCTTTGCCTCTCTCTTTTCTTGTCCCTTCCCCTCTCATTTCCCCCCTCTTTACCCTTCTCTTTTTCCCTCCCTCTCTTTTGCCCCTCCCTTCCCCTCTCGTTTTACCCTTCTCTTCCTCTCTCTCTTTTTTCCCTTTGTTCCTCTCTTTTTCCCTGCCCTTGTTTCCGTCATTTCCCTTCTCTCCCTCTCTTTTTCCTCTCCCTTCCCCTCTCATTTTTTCCTTCTCTTCCTCTCCCTTCCCCTCTTCTATAACCCTCTCTTTTTCTCTTCTATTTCTTGCTTTCCCACTTTCTTCCCCCCTAGTGTTTTTCCCTTCTCTTACTCATTGTTTCCCTCCCTTCCCCTTTTGTTTCCCCTCTCCCTTCCTCTCTCATTTCTCCCTTCTCTTCCCTTGCCTTCCTCTCTCTTTTTCCTTGCTCTTCCTCTCTCTTTTCCCCATCTCTTTCTCTCTTCTCCTCTCTCGTTTTCCTCTTCCTTCTTTCCCCCTCTCTTTCCGCCCTCCCTTCCTCTATTTTTCTCTTTTCCTCTCCCTTTCTCTCTTCTCCTCTCTCTTTTTTCTCTCCCTCGTTCTTTCTTTTCTCCCCTCTTTTCCCCTCTCTTTTACCCCTTCCCTTCTCTCTTTTTCCCCGCCCTTCTCCTCTCATTTTACCCTTCCCTTCCTCTCTCTTTTTCTCTCTTCCTCTCTCTTTTCTCCCTCTTTTTGTCTCTCTTTTTCGTCTCCTTTATTTCTTGCTTTTCCTCTCTCTTTTTGCCCTCTCTTCCTCTCTCTTTTTCTCTTCTATTTCTCACTTTTCCCCTCTCTTTCTCTCTTCTCCTCTCCCTTATTTCCATGGATGATTTTTTCAACTTAGTTTTAAAAAAAAGCTTAACTTTTATATTGGTGTCGAAAGTTACAATTTTTAGTTCAAAATTCAAAAGCAAATATATAAAGGTGTATTGTGAAACCAAAAAAATGGGCTTGATAAACTTTCGCCAAGATTTTATATTAATATATAAGCATAGCTTCGATAAAAACATCCATGCTTGTTTCTCTTCCCCTCATTTTCCCCTTCTCTTCCTCTCTTTTTCCCTCCCTTCCTCTCATGTTTCCCCTCTTCCTTCCCATCTCATTTCCCCTCTTTCCCCCCCCCTCTCTTCTCTTCCATTCCTCTCTTTTTTCCCTGGGTTCCTCTCTCATTTTACCTTTCCCTTCCTCTCTCTGTCTCCTCTCCTTCTTTCTCTCTTTCCTTTCCTCTCCTCTCCACTTTTTCCCCTTTCCTCTTTGCATTTCCGTATTATTTTCCATTATTTTTTGCATTTTAGCATTCTTTTTTGCATTTTTGCATTCTTTTCCATTGTTTTCTGCATTTTTGCTTTCTTTTGAACATTTTCACATTCTCCTCCTTCCCTTTTAATTTCTTTTCTTCTCCTCTCCACTCTTCTTTCCCGCATTCATTTCTTCTCCTCTCCTCTTTTCTCTTCCTCTCCTCTCTCTTTTTAATTTTCCTCTCCTTTGTTCTTTCCATTTAACTTTCTATTTGATGAAAAATTTTGACAGAAGACCAATATATGTAGATCCACTTTGCTGATATAATGACCAATGGAACTTGGAAGCCATCTAGCATACTCATCCAGTCACAAAACATTCTGGAATCAACCATTGATAAGTATCCAAAGAAACATTGAAGAAGCACCATACTCCTAATATTACATCAATGTAAAAAATATACCATATTCATTGTGCTGTGTGTCCTAAACCCTAAGCCCTAATTTTTTACTTTGTTATATCTAGTCTCAAATCGCCTCATCTAATGCCTCTCTTGCTGCATCACCTCTCCCTAGTGCAGGGCCATCAGGTATGCCTACCAGATAGGGGTCTCCGACCATAGTTAGTGAGACATCATTGCCTAGGTGTTGACAGTGTGGCTTTAGAACAGTAAGAAGAGTGGTTGTTGTGGTTTTGGTGCAAGTGCACATATAGATGAGACATAGCTTGCCACTACCACCTTGTCATCCCTATCACACGAAGCACTCTACCACCCCTGGCTCTACCCCTGGCTCTAGGAAGAGTGGTTGTTCTAGTTTAGATGCAAGTGTAGATGTAGATGAATCTATTCATTCCTACCTCCCTCCCTATCATGAGACACAACTTGCCAGTGGCCCCTTGCCCACCCACTTGACCACACTTGGCTCCACCCTAGTTTGATGTGCCATGCCTCGCTCCACCATTGCCACCTCATCTAGTAGCTCAAGCTTTAGGCAGGGAGAGCTTATCATGCCCGAGGACCTTCACTATAATATCAATAGCATGCATGAGATTATTGAGGATGAGAAGGGGCTTTAAGTTGTCTCTTATATGAGGGGCCTCCTAAGCATATGTTTTTCCAAAGGTATATTCGTAGACAGGTGCTCTCAAGACCTTGCAATGAAGAATGCTCTCATAATGTTGCTCAAGGAGAAATTTCCAAACCCCTCGGAATATAATTTTGATGACGACTACATGCGCATGCGCATTGGCCTTGTACTTAGACACGGTAGGTCAAAGATAAGAAATGGGATTAGGGAGGCTAATCTTATGCTCGCGTGAGCACAAAAAGAGGATTGGAAGGTCACAAAGAGAGAGATCAGAAAAATGCCAAAAAAGTGGGAGAATCAAAGGAGGGTGGCGAAGAGACATCTCGATGCTATAGGTGTAAATCACACCTTGAGAGTGGCAGAGGGCTAGGCAATGAGGCATGGGTGGTAAGTCTGTTTCTCTTAGAATCTATTATTCTATTTGTTTAGTCACTCGTATATGGTACTTCATCTAACTCTCTTAATTTGGGTCCACAAGAATTTATCACCCCATTTTAAAATGACCTTGGGATGATTAGAAAACATTCAAAACATTTTAATACCACGTTTTAAAATGAACGTTTTAATACACCACAAGATGTTGATTGTCTTGAAAGAACCAAATAGTTTTTAGATGGCATGTTGGCTACTTTGGGAAGTACTTGTCATGTCTTGAAGCAGGTTTCTCTTGTCAAATGTGAGTGAATAAGTGACCTTGGCCAATGCTCGGCCGATATCCTATAGATAAGGAGTAGAGACACACCTAGGGAGTAGAACCAAAGCCATTCTTCATAAAGCTGGAGCATCGGAGACACCCCATCGATTGGGCTATGGTGGCTACTCATCATGTAAGTGTACCCCAATCGTCCTTGTTCTCAAGCATGTTTGAGCGTACCTTTGATCTTATGTCAATTAAGCTGTAATCTCATTTTTAAATTGTGTCATTCTTAGGGTGGAAGTTTCAACCCAACTACAGCCCTAGGTAGCAATGTAGAAGAGGAGGAGCTTGCTGTAAGTGGGGGTGTGGGTGAGAGAGATGCTGAGGGATTAAGCGAAGGCAAGAACATGGGTCAAAAAATTTCGGGTGAGGATGAGTCTAGTAGTTTGGAGGATGAGGAGGAGCAGTAGTACATTGAGGTGCATGTGGGTTGTAGGGCGAGGGCAGGTTGTAACTACTTAATCTTCCAAGATTTGATGGGCGGGAGGTTTAAAAAATTCAAAATTAGCGGGGGTAGCAAAATTTTCAGTTGCCAGTTTTTCCCCCTCCGGTGATACACGCCATCAGAATTGGATTTCCCAAACAAATACAATGTGGCCTAAAATGCTTCAAAACACAAATAGGTGAAAGGGCACACTATTAGGTTTGATGTTGTGTATTATGAAATGCAATGAGTTTTGGCATGCTTATGAGCCATATAGCAAGCAATTGCATGGAAAAAGCAACAAAATTGTGAATAGTGTTGGATTTATTAAAAGATCTTTGCACATACATAAATTGAACATTTTCAACTCCTTTAGGGTGAATCTAGATACCAATACCAACAAGTATCAATGTTTTGAGACCACCATGCAGTAATCTCACTAGTTTCTATTCCAAATTTTCAATCCCTTTTGGTTTTCAACAAATCAAAGAAATTTATGGAGCGTGCCCTCAAATGGGTGTGCGTCACTTTAGCACAACATTGGAGGCTCATTAATCCATGCCTAATGTTCTCATTTAGATGTGTCCTTGGGTTGAGGAGAAGCTCACATAGTGTACTTTTGGATGATTACTTGGTTGCATGTATGTACAGAATAAAATTTTGATGTTTTTGAATAAATTGCTATATCATATAGTCTTCAGGATGCATGCTTCACATGCAACATAGCGCTTGTAATGCTGTAACCATCTCATTACAAATCCTTATTCCATAATTGTTTGGTCTCATGTTCAAGTTTGGAATGTGTACTACAACTTGAAGACAAAGTTTGCCGAATTCAGTTGACCAATGCATAAGTTATAGGTCATGTACAGAAAGATACTTATGTACTGAAAATTCCTTGAACCTCACCAAAAATGGCTACACCCAAGCGAACAATGACCCATGCCTCAAAACACGGGCAACAATGCAAATCCAAAATTCATGGCACAAACTTTACATTTCTCTCTTCTGCCGCAACCATAATGCATTTGACTTTGAAAAATGAACCTTAGGAATATTGACTTAAGGGGGTCACCCTTATGTGTCACGTGGCATCCATC
Source organism: Dipteris shenzhenensis (assembly GCF_047967505.1). Lineage (NCBI taxonomy): Eukaryota > Viridiplantae > Streptophyta > Polypodiopsida > Gleicheniales > Dipteridaceae > Dipteris > Dipteris shenzhenensis. The sequence goes on along the minus strand of NC_141598.1, from coordinate 48,981,068 downwards.
TGGAAGGTCTTGGAACTTTGGAGAAATTTCTTGTAGCAGAGAAGCAGGACAAAACAGAGATTCACCACACCTTCAAACCTTCACGGAATCAGAAGGGTATTTGTAAGTAAAGGTTTTGGACCGTCCCGAATCTAATGGAATAGACAAAATGGAAAATGGATGCTTGTAGTGGGATATCTGATACATGGTGGACATGATAAAATAGTGAAGGAAATGGCCATCGACCCAAAGATTCAGAACTTTGTCAATCCAACTCCGAATGGCGAGCAACTTTGCAGGTAGAGGTTTGAGACCACATCCCGGATGCAATGGGATTGACAGCACTGCAAAAGGTGGTCTCAATCTCCGGATCCAACACTCGGAGAAAAAGGCGTAGGTGTTTCTCCTCTCTAACGAGTATTTTTGCAGAAGCTATATCTTTTGATACAGAGTTCGGATCGAGGCAAAAATGTAGCTCTTGAAGTCCTCTACAATATTACTATCACCATCACTCCATGCATCCGTAACGGTCCCTCCTGAAGATCCCACCTCATATCACCAACGCTTCACCTTCTCACAAGATGAGCATAGGGCAACATATGCGGGTGTGGCACTGCATCCTGTATCAAATTAAAAAAAGATCATATATCAAACACATGAACACCCATAGGTATCTCAATCAAACTTAACTCTTTAACACTTACCATGTTTACGGTCGCCTCCCATTCTCCATACTTTGAGATGTGATTGAGTATAATTTTGCGTGCATGATACATGTTTCCTCAACATCGATCACACATACATTTGATTTTTTGCTCCAACCACATTTTGTGATGGTGATACGGAGGGATTCATCCTCACTGGAGCTACTTATTGAAGATGAAGACGTCCTACAGATAAACAATCCAAAAAATGTGTTCTTGCAAGAGTTATAATTGTCAATACTCTGTGTACCCTCTAAAATCGTGTCTAACACCACATCTGTATTGTGGAACACATCTATAGGTGCGTATAAAACATAGTATAGCCGTGTTGATAGATGCATGTTTAGATGCGCTTTTAGATATGTGTTTAGACGCGCAGACTGCTAGTTGATTTTCGAACCTACTTTTAGTGCACTTGCTTTCCTTCACATACTTTTAGCATCACGTGGCTTACTTTCCTATTAATAGACATAGCTTCAGGCATCCACACTTATCTCCAAGAATGCACATTCATCTCCAAGCTTACATAGTCATCCCCAAGCATACAAGAGAAGAGGGTGAACAAGGAAGGGAAGAAAGAGAAGCAACTTTGAAGAAGGACAAGAAGCTTCCATACCTCTATCCAAGGTAAGTGAGCGTGATAGTACGATCTTCTATGACATCACTCAGACAGGAGGCATCTTGATGGATGCACAGGGGAAGGACATCATGGCCTTCATGTGCTTTGTAATTGCTATTAACTATAGAGATTTCTTTATTCACTACAAAGACCAACCAGAAAAGTTAGCTGATGAGACCCTTGCTGATGTTCGCTCTAGGTATCCCAATCCCCCCAATGTTCAGTTCACACATAAATGGGCCAAGTCAAAGATTGTTATGATACTTGCCAATAAAAGATCTTCGCTTAAGAGGCAGGCACCAGTCGAGATTGCCACGAGAGAGGGAGGTCAACTACTAAGAGGCCAGCCCCACACCGCTCATAAGCGTGAGTGGAAGAAAGCAATGAAGGCAGTGAAGGCGAACCCCAGCCTATAGCACATGGACGCATGAAGGATCCAAATGGAGCAATATGGAAACGTGCATTTTGGAGCAGGGGGTGTTGAATCATGGGAGGCCCAATTTGTAAGTATCGATCTCAAATTATATTGTATTTATGTGGTTTATTGGGAGGTTGTTTCTTTGTACTAACTCCTCTGCAAATTGTGTCATCTTACAGCTTGATATCGTGGGCAGGTACCCTAGTCCCGTCGAGACAGCCTACCATCACCACCATCGCAGAGGAGATACGTGGAGGCACTTCTATGATGACAGGTTGATTACTGAGGAGCAGTATATCCGAGCTACTGGAGCGCCCCCCCAGGTATTTAAAAGTAATTGAATAATGTCAATATTGTAAATAAAGATTTGATTTTTCATACATTGATACATGTCCCTCGTTTACAAGGCCCTAGGGCTGACCAGGAGGAAGAAGATGAGGAAGAAGGGAGCGAGGACGTGGAGAACTTAGATTAGTCATAGAAGTAGTGCTAGCTACTCTTTTTTGTACTTAAAGCCATTGGCTTGGCTTCATGCCTCTCTTGTATATACACTCCGACTCTTATTTTTGGTACTTGAAGCCACATGACGTGGCTTTTCTTCGTGCTATATGTACATACAAGCACTTTTTGGGCTATGAATTAATATACACTCCTTTTATTTTTTTGGCTTTCAATTTCTTTGTGCAACGTTCTATCAATGAATGGCTTGTAAACTAAACCTTTTGGAGTTGTAATGTTTTATTCGGAATTGTAATCATCGGCTATAGACGTGCTTAATATCATGCTAATTAAAATGTGGTTGGCTGTAAGAATTGAATTGCACAATGTGGAATTGGGATTCTTATAACTACATAGCATACACAACATACCCAGCATTCTGTTCAACCATACAAATTTCTGATTTTATTAAAAAAAAGACTCTATAGCGCGTCTATGTACATGTCTTTCTATTTTTTTAAAATTTCTACAGAGCGTCTAAAAGTGCGTCTGTCTTTGTTATATAGACGCGGGTCTATAGATGCACAAATATATGTGCAAATAAATACGCCCGTAAGTTTTTTTTAAGTCAAGAAAACGTGTCTATGTGCGCGTCTGTGGGTGCTTTGTGTTATTGTGCAAGCTGCCTTTGGGAGGATGGCATGCGACTCAAGGGCGGATTTTTTTTTTTTTTTGTGAAAAGATATTTATAAGTAACATAATAAAGGAAGTTACATAATGAAATTTGCGCCTTTAAAAGGCCTTCCTAGCGCCATAGGTGGCTAAGTGCTTCACAAGCTTCATTCTTTTTTTCCCAAAAATTTAAGTGTTTTCCTAATTTCCACAAGCTTACTTGCTACTGGTAGCATCCCTGCTGGGATTCTTTGAAATGTGATATTTTTTCTAAATTGCCACATAGTCTGCAATGCTAGTGCTCGGAGAGCTTGGATCATTCTGTAGGTGAGGTCATTTTGCCCATTTTTGTCCCCTAGGAGGGCCATCTTCCACTTTATCTTGATCCTGATGTTGAGGTCTACTAGTTTTTTTTCCAGTCCTCTCCACAGTTCTTTAGTCACTGGGTATTCCCAAAAGAGGCGCATGTGGGTTTCTCTAAGGTTTTTGCATAGTGCGAAGTAAGGGGACACTCTCTGGTTCCACTTTGCTATCCTTGTTTTCAATGGCATCTTGCCCATCATAATTCTCCACATCAGAAAATTGAGTCTCAAGGATGGGGTTGCTTTCCATACATTTATGAGTCTACATCCCCATCTCACTAGTCCATCCATGGGGGCGAAGAATTTCCATTGCCTCTTCCCAAAAACCAGCATCCCAATTGAGTTGCCTTCGTCCCTGAAATCTTTGGGCTGCAGCTTTGTGAATGCCTTCCCATTCGTCCATACAAATCCCTTAAAGTCCTTAGCCTCTTTGTATATGTGGCCTTATATGTGGCCTGTTGGCCAGGTTTCCTTTATTCTGCCTATCATCCCACTTACCATTTGCTTCTCTGATCTGCTGAGATCATATCCCTGAGCCACCTGTTGTGGTGTCATCCACTTCGCTCCTCCCGGTGCCTGAAGGTTCTCATTCCTTTTGTGTACAGTCGAGCCGCCATTCTTGGATGAGTTTGGATAGAATGTCTTCGTTCCAAATGCTGTTAACATATGATGCCACTTACATATTTTAAGATAAAATCCAGTCTAGCTGCAGAATTAATGAAGTGGGTAGCGCAATAGAATCATCGCTAGCATCTTGTGTCGGATTGAAAGGTAAAATTCAAACGAACTGCTTTACATAAAATTGAGAGGAAAAGTGAGTGATTCACAGATAATTACTGATTGTAACTGTTCAGAACTACATCCGTATACGGTATGATCCTAGTGGGGAGCTGACGGCAGTCAGTGCAAACAGCCGATGACAGAATCATCGCATGCAAGATGTCCGATCAGATATCGTGGACGATTTAGGGGGGCAGCGGCATATAATCTCGTTCCATCTTTAGAGACAATCGCTCAAGAACACAGTACTATTTAATGATAAAAGCTGTCCTGATTCACATTATGGAGCAGGAATTCGGGTTGTCATCGCTGAACATCACGGCTAGGCCACTTTTGGGAATGATTGATGCTGGGTTCGTGTAGCCCTCCACGACATTGTAGCCATGTTTCTTGTAATTGTAAGTCTTGCCAAATTTTTCGGACTCCTTCAAGTATGGGTTATAGCCGCATATGGACGCCGGCATGATCAGCTCAGCGCTCTTGCCAGTACGTCTCACAGCCTTTAATACTTTCTTCCTATCAACGAATCCAGTTACGGTCACCTTGCCTTGCGTCAGATTGACATCCACTGACTCCACACCTGCTTCCACTACACGAGATTAGAGTCTCACCGTCGCAAAAATTCCTTTCGTGCAAATTATAAGTACATCTAACTCATGAAAATTTTAAGAACGTCTGCAAACATAGCTCATTATACCTTTCAGTTTGGAGAGGGCGTTGCGCACCTTACGCTCGCACCCGTTACAATCCAACCGCACGCGAAGCTCTACGACCTGGTGAGAAGGGCCAATTGCTTTTGACAATGAGAACGATGATAGTAAGAAGCTTTCTCGATTGGAGGGAGACCAGGGGTGCATTACAGAAGTGCTCTATAATTTCTTCCTCTAAACCTACTGCCTTTTAGAAAGAAAGTACATAATGTGAAACTGAAATCAGAAGAACGGCGTACCTCCATAACTCCTACTAGTGATGCAACCCGTATAAATTACTGGCAAAGCTTTGATAAGTAGGTATTATCTCCAGAATAGCTTAGACGACTGTCCACACAGAGCATTCCACAATTTATATCTCCTTGGAATGATGAGCAAAAAGCAGATCCTTATATCGCAGTCTCTCGCGAAGCAGTAAGTTTATGTGAAATTCAGTGCTACCAGCTTCCTGTAGCTGAGATTTGATCTAAAGGTCGATGTCCTTTTCAAGAAGTCCAAATCAGTTCTAATTTCCAACATGGGGCCAACGAAACGTATACGGCATGCAAGTAAAATTATCAGAACCGAGGAATGCGAGTCGCGACACACAGCTTGACAGCTATCCATCGGAGAAAACGATGGTGGCTGGCCTCTGCTTAGGGAAGACCAAATCCACTCGCACCAAGGATCCCGTGTACTAGATGCAAGGTGTCAGTGATGCTCGGATTGCATCTCCGTCTTTAACATCTTAGAAGTTCGAATCACCTTTCACAAACTCTATCATCAAACGGAAGTCGCCATCGTGATGGTGCGGGACATAAGTGTTCCAACCTCCAAGCAAGTAATTATTGTTTAGTCCAAGCTTGTAGTTATCTTCGTCTCACGTCCACCGCCCATCCCCCTACACATGTTTGTCTCCTTGTCTCGCACCCGGCAACACCCTTCTAGCTTCAGTCTATACTTAAAACTGATGACGTCCGGCAACCTATTCATACATTGCAGTTTCTTCTTCATCCTGCCAGCCGGTTTCCAAGAGATGTAACACGGCATCATGGGGCGCGCCGCGCCCATAGATTCGAATAGGCAAGCTGAATTCCAGGCGTACTAGGTAATGCAACAAAATTAATGCGCAAAAAGTGCGTCGACGCAGTGACGTCCGTCTGCGTACTGCCTATCGCAACAATTATACACCTTAGATATATATAAAGGGACATGGGTTTCAGTGGCATCAGGAAAACAAATCGACTTGCAGTGGTTTCATGCTCAAACATTATTCGCGCACTGTGAGAGATCATCCACACTGTGAAGCGAGCTTGGAATATGTCAGAGTTTGAGGACCGAGATGAAACTTTATCGACTTCCGGTTTTCATATTTTTCTTGCCATGGATCCGCATGCGGGTGAGATGCGAGAACCAATTGTTTCTTCAGCTTTTGCGATACATTATAGTTATGTAGCTATCTGTACATGGGGAAGTATCAGCAATGAGTGGCGGGCGATGCAACAGTCTATAGCTCAGCTTTATTGATAGATTATAGTTATGAAGCTTTTCCCACACGGCAAAGTATATTCAACAATGGGAGTCTTGCAATCCAGATCGATAGCTATCAGCTTTGATGTGAGTGATGGAGTCTTACTAGGGTTTACAGTGACGTGATTGTTGGTGACATTGTAGAATTCGGGAGATGGGCCTAGAGCTAACATTGGCGGGCCATGTAGGCCAGTGTTGAAATTTGAAGGCCTGGGTAAGCATTCATATGGAAGGCCTCATACAATGAATGGCCTTCCATGGAGAAACTTTGGCCTTCAACTGTAGCTCTAAAATAAAATTAGACTTCATAGATTTGTTTTGAAGTTTTCATGGCCTTTAAGGCATTCAATATTCACTCTAGGCATCTGAAATTAGACTTCATAGACTTGTTTTGAAGTTTTCATGGCCTTTAAGGCCATGAAAACTTTGTTTTGAAGTTTTCATGGCCTTTAAGGCATTCAATATTCACTCTAGGCATATGAAAATAAATAATTCATTTAAAAAAAAGGAAGAAATATTGGATATATTAAGCAGGTTGGTCAGGCCCAAGGAAAAGACCAGTACATCAGAAGGCATTTATGCATCAAGTTGTAGAGGCCTACGATTTTTCATATTCAACCATGCCTCATATATCTTTGCCCAATCAACTTCATTCAATGATTGAGGTGCCGTGAGAGAGAAAAACATTAGAGTCCCCACCTTCCAAGAGAAATCACACACATATATATACATATTTAAAAAATCTGAAGGTTAGTCTGCATAGACGGCCTTCTTTTACAATTTGCTCCCTACAAGTGGCATTCTCTGCATGAAGGCTAAAATTTTAGACTGAGTTTCTTTTACAGGCTAAAATTTTTTCCCTACTTCATATGAAGGCTTGGAGAGCTTTGATGCCTGATGAAGCCTTCAAATTTTAGCACAAATGTAGGCAACAAGTAGATGGCCAGACAAGGGCAAAGATCATGTAGATGCATGCAAAGTTGACTAGAGTGTACACGAGCAATGCAGTGCAGACAAGAACGAGAAAAGCAGTGTAGTTTACAAAGTTTGCAGACAAAGAGGAGCAGACGAGCAATGTCCAGATGACGAGAGACGAGCAAACACGGGCAATCTATGCAACAGAGTGGGAAAAGTGTCGATTGGATAGACTAGGATATGTGGTGAGGCATGGGTGGGCCAAATTCTTGGGTAACATGGAGCTAGTGAGGTGATGTGGCAGGGTATGGTGAGGTGTTGGATCTATCTTTTGTCAGAGGTGTCGTTTGTTGATTTGAAATTTAGTCTTTGATTGTTTTCTAGTTTTTATGTATGATCATTTATTTACCTTTAGTCCAATTTTTAAAGGGGTTTGATAGGGTAGTGGAGATCTAACCTCAGACCTTGACAAACATAGAATGCTTAAAATGAAAACTTGGCATCTTTTCTTTATTTGCATAAAGCTGTTACTAAACAATTGAATCCCTTTTGTAAGATAAGTATCTCATCTCCCTACTATCTCTCACCTAATTCATCCATTAGTTTGCTCATTTGTACTTTGATTTTTTCTATTCTAAAGTCCCTCAATTCACTAAAATCATGCCAGGGTTAATGTTCGCTTGCGTCTAGCCATTTTTAATGAGGTTCATGGCATGTTTTGTCTTGTCGGACCCATAACTTATGCCTTGCTCAATGGAATTCGATAAACTTTGCTTTCAGGTTGTAGTATACATTCTAATCTTGAACATCACTACAAGACACAGGCCTCTTTTGAACGCTATCTTTCGATGCTTCATGAGCACAGGCACAAAGATTGTCGACATGGTTAGCGGGCGGGGAAGGTGTTGGTGTGTATGTCAAAATAGCAATTGGTATGATAGTCAGTATATATGTCGGTATAGGGATCGGTATATATCGACCCCTATACCGACATATATATCGACTGCCATACCGACTACTACTAACCCTTGCACAAACGCTTTTATTAACGCTTTCATCAACTTCTGGGTACACTTTTCCATACCAATGTTTTTACAAAACGTCATTTCCAAGGGTCCCAAAATAATTTTGGACCACAAGTTTGGTCATTTGAAAGATAAAAAATATAAGAGTATGTACACCAAAATTGAGATCAAAACACTCATATATTGATAGTGAACTTAACATACAAATTAATGTATAAAATGTCACTATAAAATGTGACCCTCGGACCAAATTACACATAAGAAGTCTCATTGATGTCAAAACTATGAATCAGTGGCCTTTACATTGACGGCTTCAAGTCTTGCACACCAAATATGTCTATCTCAAGATTTAAATACAATTGATCACCTACATCATAGACTTGCAGATCCTCTAGTTCACTAGCCTCTAGTTCTCCCTCTTCTTCCCCAAAGTCATGATCTCCTCCTTCCTCCATTACAGTGTCATTATTGTCACCTTCTTCGTGGCCCATATCATCATCTTCATCCTCTTCCCTAGATCCATCGGCATCATTATTTGGATCTTCTGTCGGCATCTCCGTATCCACATTCCTATATTCAAAAATATGTTTGCTTTGTGGAGCAACTTGGACCACGTACCACCATCTTGGATCCAAATGATTCAGATGAAAGACCACCTACATTGAAGATACAAATTAGGTGCTAGTAATTATTTTCATTTATGCTCAAGTATTTTTAAAAAAATATATGAACGTCTACCAACATTTGTTTAAAAACGACGATATTAGCTTTTAATCAATTCATCAGTGTGTACCTGTTCACAATGCTCTAAAAGAACAAAAGTATGTCTTTCATCGATCTAGGGTCTAGTGGAGTCAATGGCAAAGAAACCACAGCTGTCTCTCTTGACTGTAGCATTGGGACCATTATAGATAGTTCTAAACCATTTGACATCAAGAATGAAAATACTAAATCTTCTAAAATGAACTTCATAGATGTCATGTATCATCCCCACAATAATCTAACTACGAGGAGAGAAGATTGGTATCAGGAGCACTCGCACGGCTATCTTGTACAAAGTTAGCCATGACTCGACAATCATATGTGACTCTCCTTGAATCAATGCATTCCACATGAAAATGCCATCCATATGGCCACAATGACATGTATCTGGGGACACAAGAGTAAGGTCAGATAGATATGGCACCCTCTGCCTATGCATGACTCTAAGTCTCGATGATGTTCCAAGCATTGGGCATATCGGGGTCCATGGATGCAATAAACTCTGTGATGTATACTAATGACTCTTGCACAAGCCATCCCTCCACCATGCTTGCTTCGAGTCTAGCTCTTTGCCTTAAAAATCCCTTCAAGGTTTTCATAAACTGTTCAAGGAGAAACATCCAGCAACTATGAACGGTTCCTGTAATGGCAACCTCATCAACTACGTATACAAACAAGTGCACCTGAGTCATCATAATGCTTGAGGGGAAGTGCTTCTCAAGCAAGCACATTGCTTCAATGGAGTCCACCTTAGCCCTCTCAATGTTCAATACAAAGATCTCTTTTAGTGAGATCCACCTATTGCATATGCACTTGTAAGACTCAATATTTTATACCCATCATTTAAAATTGTATGAAATATAATGAAGGCGATATGATAGTAAGCATATGATAGTAAGCATACTTGACAATGCCATTGATCTTGCAGATCGCAGTTCTAACATCTTTTAATAAGCATCCTCACACTGTAATTGGGAGGATAAAGTACCCAAGAAACAAAGGAGTTATAACAATGTGTCACAATCGTATAAGTTACACGAAAGCATCACAATCTTAGTTCTACTCTTCTTTCAAGCTAACATGTAGAATACCTATAAGACCTTGCGTGAATCATGGGACTTGAGGCCACTAAGCTTATTGTCCTTTGTAAAATCTCCCCTCAGGCAACGCATGTGTCCCATGGGTGTCCAGAAAGATGCACAATATCTGCTTTGACCCTTGCCTCCTCTACCTTGGAAAGGATCCATGGTGCCTTTGGAAGAACAATTTTAGGAGGACGCTCTTGGGTTCCTGAACCACCCTCCTAAGTTGTAGAACCACGCTCTTGAGTTCTACGGACATGTTATGTTGAGAGATCAGGCTCAACATCATGTGATCATATGTGCATAGCACTAACACATATAGAGTGCTATAAAGGAAAGAGTTAGATGCCCTAATCCTAACCCTAAATGGGTTTGTATATATTCTACATTTTCAACTAAATCTAGCATACAGTTAGTCATTTGTGGTGTGCTCTCTAGCTGTGCCCTCTCTCCTCATCTCCACTCTTCTCCTCTCCCCTCTTCATATTTTGTCATGGTATCAGAGCATGGTTTTGCCTTTCGCTGAGGTGCCATTCTTGTGAGAGAGATTGAGATTGAGAGATCGAGAGAATGAGAGCAAGTGATTGTTCTTTCATTCCGGTGATGAAAGGTTTCCATTGAGTGGTGATAGAGAAAAATTCCATCCATTTGAGAGGAATTTCCATCCATTCATTTTCTTTAGAGTTCTTTAAGCGATTGAGTATTCATTCTGAGAGAGAGAGAGAGAGAGAGAGAGAGAGAGAGAGAGAGAGAGAGAGAGAGAACACCTATTTCATTAATTTTGGACTTTTTGTGTTGTTTTTGGATGAAGCCCAAAAATCCTTCCCCAATGAAAACTTTACTTTGTGAAAATATCCTTCCCAAATCAAAATTTTACTTTCTGAAAATATTCTTCCCCTATCAAAAGTTCACTTTGTGGCACTATCATATTCACATAAAAATATTGTTTTTTCAATCTATACTTTTGCACCAACATGCAAGAATTTGAAATAATCCTATATTAGAAATTCTAGCTATATCTAAGTTATTTGTTAATTTAATTATTTTTAATATTTTTCCTTGACGTTTTTCCTGGACGTGATAACTTTATAAATCCATGAAAGGAGACTTAAATATTTTATGAAAATAACATTGTCACTCGCAATATGCACAAAATTTTTAAAACTTTTAATAAATAGAAAAAAGACATGATGCCATAAGACCCAAGTTTTGTATTGAACCAAAGAGGTATAATAGCAATTATAGCTATTATTATATGATTACATTGAGAGACGTTGCTCTTAGTTAGAGTCTTTATATCCAAAATGATATAGATTGAACATATGTTTACAATTTAAATTGTTGCTCTTAAAGAGCCTCAATTTGTGCCATCTGCATAATTTGACTCCCCATTGTCTTATTGCTCAATGTCATGACAGTCCCTTGCCAGGTGCCATCTGCATAATTTGACTCCCACTTGTCTTGCCAAGCCTTGCCCCTTGGGTGCATTGACTCCCCATTGTCTTATTGCTCAATGTGATAGTCCCTTGCCAGGTGCCATCTGCATTAACTCCCTATTGTCTTGCCAAGCCTTGACCCTTGGGTGACATCCAGTGCAAAATACAGGTGCCATCTGCATTAACTCCCACAAGTTATCTTGCCAATCCTTGCCCCTTGGGTGCATTGACTCCCCATTGTCTTATTGCTCAATGTGATAGTCCCTTGCCAGGTGCCATCTGCATTAACTCCCTATTGTCTTGGCAAGCCTTGACCCTTGGGTGACATCCAGTGTGTATTTTGACTCTCATTTGACATAGGAGGTGATGACTCTGATTATAATTTTCTTGGATTGGCTTCTTGCCTAGTACCCAAATAAAATCCTTCAATGGACTTCAATACAAAGCTTTAATCATGGACATTCTTCATTTGCGCTGTCTCTTTCTACTTCCTCCATGGTGAGCATCCTTAAAAATTAGTGTATATGCAAAATAGTTTGTTGTGGTAATTTTATTTTTCCTTCTACCTCATATCCCATGTGCTTCTTTGATTTCTTTGCCCTTGAATGCCAAGACACTATGATTGTCTCCGTCGAAACTTGAGAGACCACTTCATCATTTGGGACCCACTCCTTCATTATACAATTAGTATACAATGTGTTGTTATCCATATTCTCCTTCCTGCCCTTTGGCTCATACCATACCGCTGTAAATGTTGTAGCTCTCCCTTGGTCATCTCTTTGCACATCAACTACTTTTGCAACCCAAAACTTCACATTCTCATATTCATCATCAGATGGCCGAACCACAACAAAACAATCGACCTCTATATCTACTTGTGGCATAAACTCTCTCTTCTTCGGTCCACAATATGGATGTGGGAGTAATGATACAAATTCATTTTCAAAGACTGGAGCTGGGCGCAAATCATTATGAACATTTGGCCAAAACATATTGCATTCTTCCTTGACATCCTTTGAGCCTTGCACTCTCTCAAGGTCCTTTATTAAATTTTGTGTCTTGTTAATTATAGTGGTAGTGTGTTCTCTCCAAGTAGGCTTCGAATCAGGATATCTCCGGAGCATTTCCTCTTTGTATGTAATAAATGCTTTTAATCCTTCTATTTCACAGTTAGACCTCTCATTGAATTCTTGTATAGGAGCCCATGTTGGATACCTTTCCTTGCTGGGAATTGAAGTTAAGAGACTGTAAGGTTCTTCAAGTTCCCATTTTGTATCATGATAATATTGTTGCCATTGCATTACGGGTTTTTCATCTTAAAAAAAAAAAAGAAAGTAGTGTGGATTGGTATGACCTGTCAATGCATCACCACCCGTTTGTATGAAAGGTAGAATGAAGCTCTTCCAATCATACATTCTTTCGAGCCTCTCACATACTGTACTTTCCTTACGACCACCAACTTGCCTGCCACATCTTCTTACCAAGTCATCTATTGTCTCCACATCCTTGCATTTAAGCTCCCTTGAGACTGTGCTAAAAACCTGATCAATATCCTCATGTGTACGCCCAACATACAAAAATCCACATTCGCCTCATTGAAGATTCGATGAGCAACTAGCATGGAGCAGAATGCAAACATGAGTACATTCTTATTTTCTCACCAGCAATTATCAGCTTGTATTCTCAAAGTCGGTGGTAGGCGACCTTTTTCTGCATGTACATTGCGAATTGCCTTCATAATAGATATTACAACTTGATTGCTATCATGTAGATGTAAGGAATCAATCCATATATCTGCAAAGAACTTAATTCCATGCACTAACACTCCACATAGATGTGTCTTTAGAAAGTGCTTTCCTTGTAATTTAGGTGGAGTGGCAACAAAACGAGGCAATGTTGTTGTATTCTGATCCATGCCATTTACAATAAGGCACATGTAGTCATCGGGATGCGAAATAGCTTGCTCCTTCCAAAATGCATATTTTTGTCTGGAATGTCGAATAAGGTCATGATGAGATTTTCAGTTTTTTTTGTATAATTCCCTTTGATTTGGACATGTTGCACTCTCAATCACTCGCTTTAAATCATCATAGACATTGCACTTTGACATTTTTTGCCTCCTTGGGATTTTAACATATCCAAAGTTCTTCCAAAGAGTATACAAAGTATGAGAAGAAGCTACGGCATCGCCTCTTTGCCTTTGCTTTTCTGCAATAGAGTCAAATACTTTGAGCTTTGTCAAACCCATTGGAAGGTGCATGTCAGTGATCGCGTCACTGTTAGGGAGTTTGGTAGATATATGGGGTTGAGGTAAATCATTTTCATGTATGAAGTCTTGCAAAATTGCTGCTGCCCTGACAGTTGAGATTCTTGATTTGGACCTTCCTCTATTACCGTGAATGCTAAATTTGTTGCCACCCTTTGCCTTGGTGACTAAATCCCAATATGTACCATGGGATAATCCAGTAATATTGTGATATGCCTTATTGCAAATCCTTTTTCCATTTACGAGAGGTTTTACCTTTTGTCTTGAACTTAGCATTTTATTGCCATTCTGAAGAAAGCAAGAGAGACTTGTGAGAAGGTATTCATTTCTTTCGCTTCCTCTTCTTTGCCACACGTGTCCTCTACATTCCCTGATGTCTGCAAGATCAATGAAGTGCATGCATCTTTGCTTGCAACATATATCCCAATGCATTTAACATGTTCTCCTCCTTCATTACTCTCTTCCTCTTTGTTTGCTTTTGTGGATCTGCCTGGATTCGCTTTCTCTTCATGCATATGTATGACCGTTTTCGTTCCTCGTGCACATTGTTATCTGTATTTATGCACTTCTTCTCCTCACATTTGTTTGTAACCAAGCATCCATGATTGGTTGTTGCATCCTTGTCCATATCACAATCAAAGTTAAATATTGAATGATCCTCTGTTGATCTCATCCTCGTTTTTAACATACTCTTAGGACCATTCAATGAATTCAATATTCTACGAGAGTATTGAGAACCTTGAAACTCTTCCACTCCTGAGAGAACATCACTCATTGGGACATCTTGCATGGCTTTCACAAATCCACAAGCTTGATTGACACCAGGTTTGTTAATATGCATGAACTCATCCACACTTGACATCGCTATTGAAACCTTTGCCCTTCTCACTGTGCAAGAATTCATCCACCCCAGATAAGGCTTCGCTTCTAAAATCATTTTGTTTCTCAGAACCAATGAACTCATCCACTCCAGATAAGATGTCACTTCTATAATTGAGTATATTGAAATCATCCACATTTGAAGTGATAGAGCCTGGCACATGGGCACACTTTTTAGGTCCTTCGATATTGTAGTATACCTTGTCTTTATCATTAAAAACCACGTGCCTCTTTCTCATGTTTAAAAATTGCATGCTCCATCTCATATTCTTGCCTACCTCATAGTAGGGATCACATAAGGATGTTATGTTATCAACCATACCATCATCAGTGACTTTTAGAATCCTCATTTGTGCAAATGACCATTGCTCCACTTGTTCAAATCCCAATACTTCACCTTCTGCTACAGTCTTATTTGCAAATGATCTCATTTGTAAAATGTTCCCTATAGTAAAATCCAAGGTGGTGCACTTTGTATTCTTGATAATGTCTGTTGCATAAGTCTCATCTTTGTCCCATGCTATAAATGATTTGTTGGATGTATTGTAGGGCATAACATCTCCAAGTGTTTCCATATCTCCACATTTATACTTTAGCCCAACATGTGCACTAAGAATCTTTGATACAGTAACTGCCACCTTATCTTCGCCAAGTCTTCGAAAGTGGCAAATTGAATTGGGATCACTATCATGGATTGTAGAAAATGAAACTACTTCTCTTTTGCTACATAAAATCACATCCATCCTTGGAACAAAATCTATAGCCATCTCCTTTGTGAGTGTCCTTCGCAAGCAAGCTGCAGTAGCAACAATTACATAAATATTAGTCTCTTTTTAATAATCTACTCATTTATTATAATTTTTAATTAGTACTTAATTTATTGGTGGGAGAAGTTATCCGATCAAGTACTCTTCAGATGGACATGCCAAGTTATCCCTTGCATGGTCGATCGAGCATTAAATACTATTTTTGCTCTAGTGTCATGCACATCCGTAAAAAAACACGAGCTTGCTAGGTATGTTATCCAATCAAGCACTTATGGGATGGGTGTGCCACTTTGCATGTAAGTCAATTCCACCTAGTTGAAGGTGTGTGCAAAGTATTGTGCCCATCGGATATGCTTTGCATTGTCGATCAAGCATAAAACACCATTTTTTCCTTAATGTCATGCACAACCATGAAAAAACACGGTCCTAAGTGTGTTAATCAAACAAGTACTTATCGGATGGGGGCTCCAGTTTGCACGCAAGTCTGTTTCAACTAGGTTGAGATGCGTGCAAAGTATTGTGGCATTAAATACTATTTTTGCTCTAGTGTCATGCACATCCGTAAAAAAAACACACTGCTAGGTGTGTCATCCGATCAAGTACTTATGCGATGGGAATACCACTTTGCATGTAAGTCAATTCCACCTGATTGAAGGTGTGTGTAAAGTATTGTGCCCATTGGATATGCTTTGCATTGTGGATCAAGCATAAAACACCGTTTTTGCCTTAGTGTCATGCACAACCATGAAAAAACACGGTCCTAGGCGTGTTATTCCAACAAGTACTTATCAGATGGGGGCTCCACTTTGCACGCAAGTCCGTTTCACCTACGTTGAGGTGCATGCAAAGTATTTTCACCATCCGATATGCTTTGCATGGTCGATCATGCCTTATACACCATTTTTTCTCTAGTGATATGCACATCCACAAAAAAACACGCCCTTAGGTGTGTTATCTGACCAAGTACTTATCGGATGGGTATGCCTCTTTGAGAACATCTAGATACCACCTAGGTTGAGGCATACAATAAGTGTTGTGCCCATCAGATATCATTTGCATGATTGATCGAGCAATAAATACTATTTTTACTCTAGTGTCATGCACATCCGTAAAAAAACACGCTACTAGGTATGTTATCCAATCAAGCACTTATGGGATGGGAGTGCCACTTTGCATGTAAGTTGATTCCACCTAGTTGAAGGTGTGTGCAAAGTATTGTGCCCATCAGATATGCTTTGCATTGTCGATCAAACATAAAACACCGATTTTGCCTTAGTGTCATGCACAACCATGAAAAAACACGGTCCTAAGTGTGTTAATCAAACAAGTACTTATCGGATGGGGGCTCCAATTTGCACGCAAGTCCGTTTCAACTAGGTTGAGATCCGTGCAAAGTATTGTCACCATTGGATATGCTCTGCATGGTCGATTACGCATTATACAACGTTTTTCCCGTAGTGATATGCACATCCACAAAAAAACATGCCCTTAGGTATGTTATTATCCGATCAAGCACTTATGGGATGGGCGTGCCACTTTGCACCTAAGTCAATTCCACCTAATTGAAGGTGTGTGCAAAGTATTGTGCCCGTCAGATATGCTTTGCATTGTCGATCAAGCATAAAACACCGTTTTTACCTTAGTGTCATGCACAACCATGAAAAAACACGGTCCTAGGTGTGTTATTCAAACAAGTACTTATCGGATGGGAGCTCCACTTTGCACACAAGTCCATTTCAACTACTTTGAGGTGTGTGAAAAGTATTGTCACCATCGGATATGATTTTCATGGTCGATCACGCATTATACACCGTTTTTTCCCTAGTGGTATGCACATCCACAAAAAAACACGCCCTTAGGTGTGTTATCTGACCAAGTACTTATCGGATACGTGTGCCTCTTTGAGAACATTTCAATACCACATAGGTTGCGGTGTAGTAAAAGTATTGTGTCCATCGGATATCCTTTGCATGGTCGATCGAGCATTAAATACTATTTTTGCTTTAGTGTCATGCACATCCGTTAAAAAAACACGCTGCTAGGTATGTTATTCGATCAAGAACTTATGGGATGGGTGTGCCACTTTGCATGTAAGTCAATTCCACCTATTTGAAGGTGTGTACAAAGTATTGTGCCCATCGGATATGCTTTGCATTGTCGATCAAGCATAAAACACCGTTTTTGCCTTAGTGTCATGCACAACCATGAAAAAACACGGTCCTAAGTGTGTTAATCAAACAAGTACTTATCGGATGGGGTCTCCAGTTTTCACCCAAGTCCATTTCAACTAGGTTGAGATGCGTGCAAAGTATTGTCACCATCGGATATGCTCTGCATGGTCGATTACGCATTATACAACATTTTTCTCGTAGTGATATGCACATTTGCAAAAAAACATGCCCTTAGGTATGTTATCTGACCAAGTACTTATCGGATGGGTGTGCCTCTTTGAGAACATTTAAATACCACCTAGGTTAAGGTATAGGAGAAGTATTGTGCCCATTGGATATGCTTTGCATGGTCGATCGAGCATTAAATACCATTTTTGCCTTAGTGTCATGCACATCCATAAAAAAACACGCTGCTAGGTGTGTTATCGGATCAAGCACTTATGCGATGGGAATGCCACTTTGCATGTAAGTCAATTCCACCTAGTTGAAGGTGTATGCAAAGTATTGTCATGCACAACCATATAAAAACACGGTCCTAGGTGTGTTATTCAAACTAGTACTTATCGGATGGGGGCTCCACTTTGCACGCAAGTCCGTTTCAACTACGTTGAGGAGCGTGCAAAGTATTTTCACCATCGGATATGCTTTGCATGGTCGATCACGCATTATACACCATTTTTTCCCTAGTGATATGCACATCCGCAAAAAAACACGCCCTTAGGTGTGTTATCTGACCAAGTACTTATCGGATGGGTGTGCCTCTTTGAGAACATTTCAATACCACCTAGGTTGAGGCGTACAAAAAGTGTTGTGCCCATCGGATATCCTTTCCATGGTCGATAGAGCATTAAATACTATTTTTGCTCTAGTGTCATGCACATCCGTAAAAAAATACGCTGCTAGGTATGTTATCCGATCAAGCACTTATGGGATGGGCATGCCACTTTGCATGTAAGTCAATTCCATGTAGTTGAAGGTGTGTGCAAAGTATTGTGCCCATCGGATATGCTTTGCATTCTCGATCAAGCATAAAACACGGTTTTTGCCTTAGTGTCATGCACAACCATGAAAAAACACGGTCCTAAGAGTGTTAATCAAACAAGTACTTATCGGATGGGGGCTCCAGTTTGCACGCAAGTCCGTTTCAACTAGGTTGAGATGCGTGCAAAGTATTGTCACCATCAGATATGCTTTGCATGGTCGATTATGCATTATACAATGTTTTTCCCGTAGTGATATGCACATCCGCAAAAAAACATGCCCTTAGGTATGTTATGTAACTAAGTACTTATCGGATGGGTGTGCCTCTTTGAGAACATTTCAATACCACCTAGGTTAAGGCGTAGGAAAAGTATTGTGCCCATTGGATATGCTTTGCATGGTCGATCGAGCATTAAATACCATTTTTGCCTTAGTGTCATGCACATCCGTAAAAAACCACGCTGCTAGGTGTGTTATACGATCAATTACTTATGCGATGGGAATGCCACTTTGCATGTAAGTCAATTCCACCTAGTTGAAGGTGTGTGCAAAGTATTGTTCCCATGGGATATGCTTTGCATTGTTGATCAAGCATAAAACACCGTTTTTGCCTTTGTGTCACGCACAACCATATAAAAACACGGCCTTAGGTGTGTTATTCAAATAAGTACTTATCGGATGGGGGCTCCACTTTGCACGCAAGTCCGTTTCAACTATATTGAGGTGCGTGCAAAGTATTATCACCATCGGATATGCTTTGCATGGTCGATCACACATTATAGACCATTTTTTCCCTAGTGATATGGACATTCGCAAAAAAACACGCCATTAGGTGTGTTATCTGACCAAGTACTTATCGGATGGGTGTGCCTCATTGAGAACATTTCAATACCACCTAGGTTAAGGTGTACGAAAAGTGTTGTGCCCATCGGATATCCTTTGCATGGTTGATCGAGCATTAAATACTCTTTTTGCTCTCGTGTCATGCACATCCGTAAAAAAACACGCTGCTAGGTATGTTATCCGATCAAGCACTTAAGGGATGGGTGTGCCACTTTGCATGTAAGTCAATTCCACCTAGTTGAAGGTGTGTGCAAAGTATTGTGCCCATCGAATATGCTTTGCATTGTCGATCAAGCATAAAACACCGTTTTTGCCTCAGTGTCATGCACAACCATAAAAAAACACAATCCTAGGTGTGTTATTCGAACAAGTACTTATCGGATGGGGGCTCCACTTTGCACGCAAGTCCATTTCAACTATGTTGAGGTGTGTGCAAAGTATTGTCACCATTGGATATGATTTGCATGGTCGATCACGCATTATACTGTTGGGATATTTCAAGGTGTATGCCTCAGGCACACCTTGGTTTCTATGTGTGAGTGCTAGAGGCACAGTTAGGTGCCTATAAGCACAATTAGGTGGTGGAGAGCCACCTAGGATGATTGAGAGAATCTAGGAGCAGATTGAGGAGATGATTGTGGAGTTCTGAAGTCATCAGTGATGTCAGTGAGCATGTATGAGGTGCCTACTTAAGGACCTCACTCTTCTTCATTCTATAATGCAAGTAATGCAAGTATTCTAAGTTTGTGTCCACTCTTTGCTTTCCTTTCAGCTTACCAACATGGTATTAGAGCCCTTTGATCCCCCTTGAGCCCATTTCTGCCACATCATCATCTTCTTCTTCATCTTCTTCTTCTCCATTTTCCTCCTTCTTCCCAAAATCTTTGAGAGCTTGGTTCTCCGCCTACAAACGACCATTGCCCAAACCCTCTGAGCTGGAAACTCCTCTGTATGGGTGAACTTCCACCTACAAGCAATTGAGAAAAAAACCTCTCTGTTGGCTACCATTCTCCAAACAGCGAATTTCTTCTATTGCTTAATACTCCCTGCCTGCTCCGCCATTGCCTGAGCCCTCTTAGGAGTAGATGGGCGACCTCAAGACGAAGATTTTGAGCCATTTTTCAGCTCATTTGGTTTAGTAACGAGGGAGAAATCGTCAAAACTCAGGTTCAGTCTGTAGCAACTCCCCTGGGCAAAAGTGCACACCATTTCATCCAACCTCTGTGCTGGACCCTCTCTGGTATATGAGCTTTCTTTTGCTTCAGAAAGCCCTCTTTTCCTTGCTTTGAAGAGTGAGCTACAAGCCCTCCAATTTCAGCCTTTTGGTTTTGACAGTTTTGGACAAGTTTTTGAAGATGATGCTACATAAAATGCTACTCTAGCATTTCTGGTTTTTTGAAACTTTCAATAACTTCAGTACAAGTGTGGCTTCAGTTTTGTTTTGAATTGCTAGACCTGGTTTTGATTGGAATGTATTCATTTTAGCCATCTCTATGAAGCATGTAAGAAGAAGCATCATTGTTTGAAATTTGGTCACAAGACTTTGCTACATTAAATGCTTATATTTTGAAGCATTTCAGTTGTTATTCTAAGCTCTGTAAGAGAGAAGACACTGCCCAATACCTGGGTTAGACCCTCTCATGGCTTGCTTATGCAAAATATGTGAAAAGCCTAAACATAAAGCAATGTCTTGTTATGCTACAAAGGATGAAAATGTCAACCTAACTTCCTTGTTGAAGATTGCCAAAATAATGGTTGCCAAAAAGGAAGCAACTACAAAGCCTGAGATCTACCCTCTCATGGCACTTTTATTTGACTCCAAGTACAAGAAAAAGATGAAGGTCAAATACCTAAGATATGCTTCTCTACACAACTATGGAGATGACAAGATAATTGTTCTCTTGAAGGATATGATTTTCAGATCCACTTGTTCTATCATAGTACCATCTTATAAGGCACTAGACATTGCCCATGTGGTAAGACCTTGCCTTGACATGGATATTCTGCCTCCACAAGATGAGGCATCCCATGAAGATTATGCATTTTAAATCATCTCTATGTATGCTCCAGATCTCTCTTTTTATGTCAAGGTACTCAGCCTGGATAGTCCTCCAAAATGAATGAAAATAAACTATTGTGTTTTGTGTGTTTTGTAAACACCTCTGGTCACCTTATGATGTAGGCCATGTGTATGTTTTGCTCCATGGTACCTCCTACAGACATTGTGTGCATGTACATGCAGGGGAGATAACCATTGGAAGGACTTTTTGTATCCCTTTTTGTTTACCTTACACCCAAGGGAACCCTTGCTAGCATGAGAACCTAGCCATAAATTAATCCTTGACCACCATGAGATGGCATGAGAAACTATGAGACTAGATGTATCCTTGACATAGCCTGAGGCATTCCCTTGAGGGGGGGTTTGTTGGGATATCTCAAGGTGTATGCCTTAGGCACACCTTGGTTTCTATGTGTGAGTGCTAGAGGCATAGTTAGGTGCCCATAAGCATAGTTAGGTGGTGGAGAGCCACATAGGATGATTGAGAGAATCTAGGAGCAGATTGAGGAGATGATTGTGGAGCTCTGAAGTCATCAGTGATGTCAGTGAGCATGTATGAGGTGCCTACTTAAGGACCTCACTCTTCTTCATTCTATAATGCAAGTAATGCAAGTATTCTGAGTTTCTGTCCACTCTTTGCTTTCCTTTCAGCTTACCAACATATACACCGTTTTTTCCCTAGTGGTTCTTGCTCTTCCTTCCTTCCTTTCTTGATCGTCCTTGCTTTCTTGCTTCAATGAATGAAATGAGGGGAGAATGAATGAAGAAGGAAGACTATATATAAGAAAAATTAGGTTTTCCTCCTCCTCTCCTATTGGCTTTCCATTCCTCCCCTCTCTCCTATTGGCTTTTCATTTATCCCCTCTCCCATTGGCTCCCATTACTCCCCCTCTCCCATTGGACCCCCATCCCTCATCCCAATCTTCCATTAGCCCTCCCCCCATCCATCCATTTCTTCTTCCTCCCCATTGCCACCACTCCCATCCCACATTTCCACCATGTCCCATACTCCTCCCATTTCCCAAAAATCCCATATTTCCCCATCTCACCTTCCTCTTTTTCATCCCCTATTAACTCCATCACTCATTTCACTCCCTTATTATCCTACTCCCCTATTACCTTCCCCTCTCCCATTCCATTCTTCCCTCCCCACTCTCACTTCCACTTCCCATTACTCACTTGCCATTTGAAAACTATTAATATATTATTATACTATTTTTTATACTTATCATCATACACCCCTATTACTTCCCTCTCCCATTCCACTCCTCCCTCCTCACTCCCACCTTCACTTCCCATTACTCACTTGCTATACACATTTGCAAACTATTAATATATTATTATATGATTTTTTATACTATTTGCAAACTTACATGTGGGCAAAATCATAGGTGTCAAAACGATCCTATTGTGATCATACAACAACTGTGCTTTTATTCAAGGGCGTATTTATCCTCATCAACAAGCTTATTTACTCAAGGTATGAAGTGCATAATTTGTGCACTAGGTGTTTACTTTGTTGTATCAAAATTGTTTGCCACACACACATATACACATACCGAGAATTTTCTAATATTATCGCATCTACATTTCTCCGATGGGCACAAAACTTTGTACACGCCTCAACCTAGGTCGTATTGACTTGCATACAAAGTGGCGCACCCATCCCATAAGTACTTGTTCGGATAACACACCTCCAAATGTATTTTATGATGATTGTGCATAACACTAGGAACAAAATGGTGTATCATGTAAGATCGACTATGCAAAGCATATCCAATGGACACAAGACTTTGCACGTTCCTCAACCTAGGCAGTATTGACTTGTGTGCAAAGTGGCATTCCCATCCGATAAGTACTTGTTTGAAAAATACACCTACGATCGTGTTTTTTGACCGTTGTACATGACACCAAGGCCAAAAATGGTATTTAATACTCAATCTACCATGTAAAGCATATCCGATGGGCACAATACTTTGCATGTGCCTCAAGAGCGGTGATATGGTATTCCATGCAAAGTGGAACGCCCATTCAATAAGTACTTTTTAGAATATCACAACTAGGACCATGTTTTTTATTGGTTGTTGTCCATGACACTAAGGCAAAAATGCTGATTTATGCTTAATCGACAATGCAATGCATATGCGATCATCACACTACTTTGCACACATCTCAACCTAGGTATTATTGACTTACATGCAAAGTGGCGTGCCCATCCCATAAGTACTTAGTCGAATAACACATCTAGGACCGCGTTTTTTGACGATTGTGCATGACACTAAGGGCAAAACAGTGTTTAATGCTTGTTCGACAATGCAAAGCATATCCGATGGGCACAATACTTTACACACACCTTCAACTAGGTGGAATTGCTTACATGAAAAGTGGCACGCCCATCCCATAAGTGCTTGATCGGATAACATACCTAGCAGCGTGTTTTTTTACGGATGTGCATGACACTAGAGCAAAAATAGTTTTTAATGCTCGATCGACCATGCAAAGGATATCCGATGGGCACAACACTTTTTGTACGCCTCAACCTAGGTGGTATTGAAATGTTCTCAAAGAGGCACACCCATCCGATAAGTACTTGGTCAGATAACACACCTAAGGGCGTGTTTTTTTGCAGATGTGCATATCACTAGGAAAAAATGGTGTATAATGCATGATCGACCATGCAAAGCATATCCGATGCTGACAATACTTTGCATGCACTTCAATGTAGTTGAAACGGACTTGCGTGCAAAGTGGAGCCCCCATTCGATAAGTACTTATTTGAATAACACACCTACGGCCGTGTTTTTATATGGTTGTGCATGACACTAAGGCAAAAATGGTGTTTTATGCTTGATCGACAATGCAAAGCATATCCGATGGGCACAATACTTTGCATACACCTTCAACTAGGTGGAATTGACTTACATGCAAAGTGGCACGCCCATCCCATAAGTGCTTGATCAGATAACATACCTAGCAGTGTGTTTCTTTACGGATGTGCATGACACTAGAGCAAAAATAGTATTTAATGCTTGATCGACCATGCAAAGGATATCCGATGGGCACAACACTTTTTGTACACCTCAACCTAGGTGGTATTGAAATGTTCTCAAAGAGGCACACCCATCCGATAAGTACTTGGTCAGATAACACACCTAAGGTCATGTTTTTTTGCGGATGTGCATAGAGAGGAACTAGAGAGAGAAAGGTTGAGGGGAGGAGAAGAAGAGGATGGAGGGGCTAGAGGGAAGGGAGGAGGAAGGGAGGGAGCGGCAGGGGCAGAGTAGATGGGGGAAAGGAGGAGGGAAGGGGGCCGGGGGAAGGGGGGGACTGGGACAGTCTCCCCTGGAGGGGGGGAAGGGGGGCAGGGGGGAAGGGGGGAGGGGGGGGGGGGCTGGCGGAAGGGGGGAGGGGGGGGGGGACTGGCGGGGGGGAAGGGGGGAGGGGGGGCTGGCGGCGGGGAGGGGGGGGAAGGGGGGAGTGCGGAAGGGGGGGGGCGGGGGTGAAGGGGGGGGAGGGGGAAGGGGGTGGGAGGGGCTGGCGGCCGCAGGGGAAGGGGGGGTGGGGAAGAGGGGGGGGGAAGGGCTAAGAGGGGGGGGGCTGGGGGGTTGGCGGCCGCGGCCGCCAGCTCGGGGGAAGGGGGGAGGGAGGGGGGAGAGGGGGCAGGGAGGGGGAGGCGGGGGTGAAGGGGGGGGAGGGGGAAGGGGGTGGGAGGGGCTGGCGGCCGCGGCCGGGGGAAGGGGGGGTGGGGAAGAGGGGGGGGAAGGGCTGAGAGGGGGGGGGCTAGGGGGCTGGCGGCCGCGGGGGAAGGGGGGAGGGGGGGGGAGAGGGGGCAGGGAAGGGGGGGGGCAGGGGTGAAGGGGGGGGAGGGGGAAGGGGGTGGGAGGAAGGGGGGTTTCGAGAGGGTGCGAGAGGGGGGGAAGGGGGTGGGAGGGAGGGGAAAGGGGGAAGGGGGGGAAAGGGGGGGTGCGAGAGGAGGGGGTGGACAGGGGCGGGGGGGAAAGGGGGGAGGGGGGGTTTGGCGGCCGGCTGCCAGCCCGGGGGAAGGGGGGAGGGGGGCGGGGGGGAAGGGGGGAGGAAGGGGGTGGGATGGCAGGGTTCGGCGAGGGGGGGAAGGGGGGAGGGGGGGGCTGGCGGCCACGGCCGCTGGCCCTGGGGAAGGGGGGAAGGGGGGGGTGGAGGGGGAAGGGGGTGGGACAGGCGCGGGAAAGTGGGGGGGGCTGGTGGCCGCGGCCGCCAGCCCGAGGGGAAGGGGGGAGGGGGGGTTGGGGGGGGGAGGAAGGGGGGAGGGGGGGGCTGGCAGTCAGCCGCCAGCCCTGCGGAAGGGGGGGTGGAGGGGGAAGGGGGTGGGATGAGGGCGGGGGGGAAAGGGGGGAGGGGGGGCTGGTGACCACGGCCGCCAGCCCTGGGGAAAGGGGGAAGGGGGGATGGAGGGGGAAGGGGGTGGGACGGGGGGAAAGGGGGGAGGGGGGGCTGGCGGCCGCGGCCGCCAGCCCTGGGGAAGGGGGCAAGATGGGGTGGAGGGGGAAGGGAGTAGGACGGGGGCGGGGGGGAAAGGGGGGAGGGGGGGCTGGCGCCGCCAGCCCTGGGGAAGGGGTGGGGAAGGGGGGATGGAGGGGGAAGGGAGTGGGACGGGGGGAAAGGGGGGGCCGCCACGACCACCAGCCCTGGGAAGGGGGCAAGGGGGGGTGGAGGGGGAAGGGGGTGGGACGGGGGCGAGGGGGAAAAGGGGGGGGGCTGGCGACCACGGCCGCCAGCTCTAGGGAAGGGGGGATGGAGGGGGAAGGGGGTGGGATGGGGGCGGGGGGGAGCGCAGAGGGGGAAGGGGAGGGGGGGAGCGGGAGGGGGAGGGGGAAGGGGGGGGAGGGGGGAGCGGGAGGGGGAGGGAGGGGTCGAGGGGGGGAGGGGTTTTGGCGACGGAGGGAGGGGAGCGGAGGGGAGGGGAGGAGGAAAGGGCAAGGGGTAGAGGGAGGGAGGGAGGGAGGGGAGCGGAAGGAGAGAGAGGAGAGAGGGAGGGAGAGGAGAGGAGGGAGCAAAAGGAGAGAGAGGGGAGAGGAGGGAGGGGAGTGAGAGAGAGAGTGAGGGGAGGAAGAGAGAAAGAGAGAGAGAGTGTGTGTGGGGGGAAGGTATGGGAGAGAGAGAGAGAGTGAGGGAGAGAAACAAGGGAGTAGAGGGAGAGAGGTTGAATTCTTACAAGAGCGACAAATAAGATTTGACTTAGGAAAAGAATGAAAGGGACTTACTAGAAGAAAGTATCAAGAAGAATGTTGAACACAAATTTGAATTCTTACAACTAAGAGTAGAACTATCACGAGCAAGAGCGACAAATAAGATTCTTGCTCAAATAAGATTTGACTTACTAGAGCGACAAATAGGATTCTTGCTCAAATAAGATTACTATCACAAGCAAGAGCGACAAATAAGATTTGACTTACTATCACGAGCAAGAGCGACAAATAAGATTTGACTTATGAGAAGAATGAAAGGGACTTACGAGAAGAAAGTATCAAGAAGAATGTTGAAGAAAGTATCAAGAAGAATGTTGAAAACAAATTTGAATTCAAAAGGAACGTACGAGAAGAAAGTATGAGAAGAATGTTGAACACAAATTTGAATTCAAATTTATAATGAATTCAAATTTCCCTCTCTTTTTTGAAAATTCAAATTTATGCGTAGAAGGAGTGGGCTAGTTTTTCTTATATATACTTTTCTTTCCATTCATTCAATCTAACTCTCTCCTCATTTCATTGAAGCAACCAAGAGCAGAAGAGAAAGGATAAGCGGAGCCTTACTTTTTTCACTTTTTCTAGGTACTTGCATTCTTTTTCATTCATCATGTAATTCTTTTTCTTTACTTACAATTCTTTTTCAATTAGTTTCTTGTTAAAGTTTTTGAGTTCTATTTCTTAAAATTCGTCTTGTAATTCTTTTTCTTTACTTACAATTCTTTTTCAATTAGTTTATTGTTAAAGTTTTTGAGGAGGGGGTCTTTTAGAAGGCATTACAATTCTTTTTAAATTAGTTTCTTATTTGAGTTTTTGAGTTCTATTTTAATTAGTTTTTTATTTATATTTGAGTTTGTAAATTTGAGAAATGAGAGAATAGGGAGGGAGAGAAAGAGAGAGGAGAGAGGAGAGAGGGAAAGAGAGAAATTAAGAGAGAGAAGAGGGGCTCTTGGCGGCTGTGGCTGCCAAAGGGAGAGAGAGAATAGAAATGAGAGAGAGAATGAGAAATGAGAGGAGTAGGGAGGGAGAGAAAGAGAGACAGGAGAGAGGGAGAGAGAGAGAGAGATTCACAGAGAGAAGAGGGGCTCCTTAAATGAGAGAGAAGAGTAGGGAGGGAAAGAAAGAGAGAGGAGAGAGGGGGAGAGAGATTAAGAGAGAGAAGAGGGTCTCCTGGGGGCCGTGGCTGCTTGAGGAAGGGAGAGAGTAGGGAGAGAGAGGGAGAGAGAGAGAAAGAGAGAGAGGGAGAGAGAGAGAAAGAGAGAGAGAGGGAAAGAGAGAGAGGGAGAGAGAGAGAGAGAGAGAGAGGGAGAGAGAGAGAGATGTTTATCAAAATGAAACGTGGCGAGAGGAGAGAGGGAAAGAGAGAAATTAAGAGAGAGAAGAGGGCTCTTCGGGGCCGTGGCCACCAAAGGGAGAGAGAGAATGAGAAATGAGAGAGAAGAGTAGGGAGGGAGAGAGACAAGAGATTAAGAGAGAGAAGAGGAGGGAGGGAGAGAAAGAGAGAGAGGGAGAGAGAGAATGAGAAATGAGAGAGAAGAGTAGGGAGGGAGAGAAAGAGAGAGGGAGAGAGACAAGAGATTAAGAGAGAGAAGAGGGGCTCCTTAAATGAGAGAGAAGAGTAGGGAGGGAAAGAAAGAGAGAGCTGAGAGAGGGAGAGAGAGAAGAGAGTCTCCTCGCAGCAATGAGAGAGAAGAGTAGGGAGGGAAAGAGAGAGGGAGGGAGAGGGAGAGAGAAAGAGAAGAGGGAGACTTAGGGAGAGAGAAAGAGAGAGAGGGAGAGAGAGAGAGAGA
The DNA here is from genome assembly GCF_047967505.1 of Dipteris shenzhenensis. Taxonomy (NCBI): domain Eukaryota; kingdom Viridiplantae; phylum Streptophyta; class Polypodiopsida; order Gleicheniales; family Dipteridaceae; genus Dipteris; species Dipteris shenzhenensis. Next base: position 48,952,679 of record NC_141598.1, on the reverse strand, counting down.
GAGAGAGAGAGAGAGAGGGAATGAAACTTCTCTGCTAGAAGAGTAGGGAGGGAAAGAAAGAGAGGGAGGGAGAGGGAGAGAGAGAGAGAGAGAAGAGAAGAGGGAGACTTAGGGAGAGAGAAAGAGAGAGAGGGAGAGAGAGAGAGAGAGAGAGAGAGAGAGAGAGGGAGAGAGAGGGAGGAATGAAACTTCTGTGCTAGAGGGAGGGAGAGAGTAGGGAGGGAGAGGGAGAGAGAGAGAGAGAGAAGAGAGGAGGGAGACTTAGGGAGAGAGAAAGAGACAGAGGGAGAGAGGGAGAGAGAGAGAGAGAGAGAGAGAGAAGAGAGGAGGGATACTTAGGGAGCGAGAGATAAAGAGAGAGGGAGAGAGAATGAAACTTCTAGCGGCCGTGGCCACCAAGAGAGGGAGGTAGAGAGAGACAGACAGACAGACTTCTTGCGGCGGTGGCCGCCAAGGGAGGGAGGGAGGGAGGGAGGGAGGGAGGAAGGCTGAGAGAGATTAAGAGAGAGAATTCAGAGAGAGAGAGAGACATAGAGAGGGAAAGAATGACAAATCCTAGCGGCCAAGAGGATAGAGGTAGGGAGGTAGAGAGGGTAAGAGAGAGAGAGAGGGAGAGAGAGAGAAGAGGAGAGAGAGAGAGAGAGGAGAGAGAGAGATGGAGAGAGAGGGAGAAATAATTACAAATCCTAGGGAGAGAGAGAGAGATAAAGAGAGAGAATGAAAAATCTTAGCCACCATGGGAGGGAGAGAAAGAGAGAGTTGAGATAAACTAAGAGAGAGAATGAGTGGGATGAGGACAGAGAGGGAAACACATAAGAGTTGTCAGAGAGAGAGAGAGAGAGAGAGAGAGAGATTAAGAGAGAGAATGAGGTGTCTTGACTATGGCTACAGAGAGATTTAGGAGTCGAGAGAGAGAGAGAGAGAAAGTAAAGAGAGTTTTATATATTTACATGTTTTATATTATACTTTTGTTGGGATTTTATCTTCATACTTGTACCTTCTATGGGAGTGCTGGTGGTTGGTAGGTGGGCCGGGGCACTTTTACTTCCCTTATGGAAGGTTTTTTTTCCCCAGGCTAATAATAGCCCATGTGACCTCATTCTGAGGCTAGGGGCACTCTGTATTTAGCCTAGTTAGCACTTTGTGCTTAGAGGTGTGCTTAGTAGGCACAAACCTATCCTTTGGGTTGTGTGCATATCTTTCCTTTGTACTTGCACATCTTTTAATTCTATTGCAACACACTTCAGCAGAGAGAGCTTCACTCCCACTTGTGTACTCATTCCCTTGCTTTCTTGCTCCCGTATTTCTTACATTTGGTATCAGAGCCAGGCTCCACACTCCCGTGAGCTCCCTCACTGCATTCCCCACGCGAGGAACACTCAGAGACGACATCGAAGTTCTGATTTTTCGCTGCAGCAGCTGCAAAACAGTTGGCCGCCCTCTTTTTCAGCACCTGGGAGCTTGCTCTCGCACTTCCGTCGTCGAAAACTTCTTCGGGGGGCCTTCTAGAACTGGTGCGCAGCCTTCTATTGCTGGTGCGCAGCAAAAACAGCGAGATCCCGCCCTGTTTCAGCCACCCGGAGGCTCCAAAGTTGGTGCGCACTGTTTTTCTTGCTGCAGCCGGCCTGTTCCAGCCCTGTTCGAGGTCGCTACTGCCCAAAACGCTGCGCACTAGTCTTCTACAGCCCGTGGGTAACAGCAAACTCTTTTTTCAGTCGTTTCCTTCCTTCCCGAAGCTTGTGGGTACCTGCAGGTGTCCATTTCAAGCTTGGAAATTGGGGATTTCGACTCCCGTGAGGTGCTGTAACAGAAATCAGCGTGTGGACAGCTTACATGCACTCTATTTGTTGAGACATTGCCTTCCAGTCAAGGGGGCTTTCTGTATTTTCTTTGTTGTATGCCCGGTTTATGCTTGGTACAGCAAGAAAAGTGCCCGTCCACTCAAGAATTGAGTGCGAAATTGGGGGATTTTATGCCTAATTCAGTTCAGAATTTTTTTTTGAGGTGCATTTGGAACAAAAAGGGGATGCTTTGATCTCAGTTTTGACACTGAGAAGGGATTTACAGATTTGGGACAGCAAGTTAATGCAGTGACATTGCTCTTGTGTAGTGGAAGGGTGAAGTACTGAGGTATTCCACATGAACAAGGCGAAGAGGCACAAGGTGAGAATATGCTAAAGGAAGCAAAGAAGGAATTCCTCCTTCATTGCAGATTCCAGCCCATTGATGGTCAACATTGGGCTTATGCTTGTAATCAGATCGCAAGGGAAGCAAAGGAGGTCAAAAGACTCACTCCAAAACAATTTGCAAAGATAAGTTCATTCCATTATTATCCTGCAACAATCTGTATATTCAAGCATGAGGTCAAGTATTTGATTGAGTCCGAAAGACTTAATCATTATGTCCATGGAAGGCATAAGATATCCTCAACATCAGAGGTCTTACAGAAGGCAAGGGTTATATGGACAAAATTTGGTTCTCCAAATCCTGATTTGAAGCGAAAGGTCACAAAAGTAGATGTTGACACACTCACGAACTTCTATACTTCTTTGAGTGCAGTTATGCCTAGGGGAACTCAAGAGCGAGAAGAAAGTATGACAAGCCTCAAGGTGGTGAGGGACAGATATGCCGACTACACTTCTATCATATTTCGTCCTGTTGAAGTGTTCAATGAGATGCTTGAAACATGCATTGCTTGTGAGCGTGGACAGTTGACCTATGAAGCTCCTTTGTTTATCTCTGGAAAGTCAAAGGTAATGGATAAGAAGGAGTTGACGGCAAGGATGTGGAAGCCTATAAAGTACTTACCTGACAAGTATGCATCCATGGCAGCACAAAATTTTTTTAAGAAAGAATGGTTTTTTGGAAAAAAAGACAAAGACCACTGCATGGAAGAATGCATCAATGTACAGGTGAGGCGTGATGCAGTGCATAGTGCCATTAAGTATTTGCTATCAAAGAAACAAATTCCACTTACTCATTGTAACATTGACTATAATGTGGTGAAGCATATAGCTTCTTTGTCAACACCCAAGGTAAAGCTATGGGCAAACAGGTGGATTAAAAAGGATGAAGATGGGTCAGAAATAGTAACCTCTTATATGAGAAAAGAGATCCCACAACAAGTGGTTGCATATGTGGAAAGATTAATCAGCGAGATAAGGATGCCGATAGATATGCACCAAAGCTTTCAATTCAATGTAGAGGTTACGGCAGAGTCTCGAAAGCTTGTGAACTTCAGGGGAGTCTCAGAAGATGACTTCTTCAAGAATGAGTCAGCATGGGATAAGCCACAACTATTCTTTATCAATGAACTTTCTAGCGATGATATCCATAACTTCATTGATAGAATAGTATATACTACCATTAGCAAAGTGGCAATTTGCAACATTGTCATTTTTATTGATAAATAAGACAAAGAAGCCATGCAGGTTACTCTAGAGCGAGCATATTCATCAGATTTGAAGATCTATAGTGGTGTTTATGCAGCAAAGAGAGGCAAGAGAGAATGTGGCATAGCGATTCAATCTCTTGAATCATTCTTTTTGTGTATGCGGAGTCCCAACCCTGATCACTCCTTACAAAAGAACATAAGAGGGAATTCAAATAATTTGAGTTGATGCTAGAAGAGCAAGATATTCCCAAGTCCATACATTATCAAAAAAAAAACTATGGAAGTCCTGCAAAAAGTGGGAGTCTCTTGCTTACCATGATGAAGAATTTGCTACCGGCAGGTTGGGAGGTCACCTTGTGCAGGATGGGATATTTATTTCAGGATCTCCTCAGAAAAGGAAACTCCACAAATATTATTGAAAATAAGCATTTCATGGCTTATTTTCAGCTTCAAGCAGATCTAACCACAGGCTATGAAAAAGAGATAGACCACAAGGACACTGATGACATGGATGATTACCTTGAAGATTATAATGTCCCAGTTGATGATGATGAAAAGATGGACTTACATGACCCGTTCAGAGAGAGGTTGGTGGATGAAGACAAACATGATGATGCCTTCTTTGATAATTATGGCTCGCAGGGTTATGAAAAAAGGCCACTACGACAATACTTAGTGGTATGAACTCTCTATTTCTCAACTAAATATAATTTTTTTAAAATAAGATTTAAATTTAAAGATAATGAATCTAATCTCTCATATTTGTTTACAGGCAATAGAGGGAGAAGAAATGGATGAAATCAATATGGAGGCACTCCTTTCTACTTCAACAATGCAACACAAGAGCTTTAAAGACACCATGGAAAAGCAGAATGACCCCAAACATAGAATACAAGCTATGACAGAGACCCATTCTGCAAATTTAGCTGCATCGGATAAAATGGAGAGCTCATTTGAAGTTAGGATCGTTTTGAAATGAGAACCTCAGTATTTGAGCTTTGGTAGAGAGGAGGTTTCAATCCTCTCCAATCCTTTAAAAGAGGTTAATGACAATGTTATCTTGGCCATTCTCAGGTAACGTTTGTTTATTTGTTGCTACTTCAATGAGCTAAAATTTGTTTTATTTACTCACAGTGTAGTTATATATCAGTTTCCTAGTGCAGAATGCAAATCAATTCTATGAGCTAACGTTTGTTTATTTCTTGGTGCAGTGTAGTTATTTCTCAACTTCCTAGTGCAGTGCAGCATCGTGTCTACATGCTCGATGCTCTCCTTTCTTCTATTCTTAGCTCTCCTCAAAAGACTATAGAAGATGTTTGTACCTGGTTAAGCCCTTTGAATTTAGATGGGGTGCGAGTCATCTTAATGCCTTATCATGAGGTGTAAGTATCAACTCTAACCTTATTTTTACTATTTTTTTGGCAAGTTTGTGTAAAACAATAATCATTTTTATTCTGGTCGTGTAGCTCACATTGGAGTCTGATCGTCTGGGACCTTGAACTCAACCATTTGTGGTTTGTGAATTCAATGGAAGGCTATCATGCCAACTCCCCAAGGTAATTATTCTCTTAATATTTTTGATACTTTCTTATTTTGTATCTTATGATCATGACATATTAATATATTTAATATGTCATGATGGACAGTGCTGCATATTGGCTAGTATCTGCTGTCAGAACAACCACGGAGCAACAAGATCAAGTAGAATTCAAAAGACGTCTGCCAATGGAGCAAAAAGATGGGCACATCTATGGGTGGAGAGTTGCCTACAACTGCATGTTGTTTCTTAGAGAGATTTTTGATTTGGAGTTACCAGTCAAAATGGAATCATATACAGAAGCCGATCTGCTAGCATTTCGGGCTGAGAGTATTCAGCGTCTAATTACTACCATTGGGAAATAACCTGAAAATATGACTACATTGTAGCATGTATAAAACCTTATCTTTATACTTGTATGCTTGTTCAAGCCTTTAATTGGGATGTGTAAATCTCATAACTTTTTTATATTTTCCTCCAAAAGGAGAAGAGACTGAGTCTAATGAAAGCATGCTATCTTTATACTTCTATGATTATTTAAACCTTTATTTTTATTTAGGATGTGTAAATCTCATAACTTTTTAAATTTTTCCTCCAAGAGGAGGAGAGACTCACTCTAATGAAAGCATGTATGAAACCTTACTTTTTAAGACTCACTCTAATGAAAGCATGTATGAAACCTTATCTGCTTGTTTAAGCCTT